>NW_022900950.1:63991494-63997664 GCF_012274545.1 Fukomys damarensis | reverse complement strand
ACAGTCCCCAAACAAAAAAAAAAAAAAAAAAAAAAAAAAATCTTATTAAATTTAAGGAAAAAATGATCCTTTGTGGGAGAAAAATAGCAGTGGTTTGATTTTTTTGGGAGGGATTCACCTCCACTCAGGGTGATTCTATTTTCTTCTTTGACTTTGTAATCTGCCTAGGACCTTGTCCCACCCAGCCAGCAACTTTGTTTGGTTTCTAATAAGCATATCTGTCTTCTGCTCCTGTGTGAAGTTACCATTTCCCATTTGCTCTGTTTAAATGAAAAATAATATATATATATGTATAATTTCTGTATCAAGTTAAATTGCGCTTATCAGCCCTTTACATAAAGCATTTGAAAACTCACCAAATGAGTTGCTCGGTGCTGCTAATACAGTTTCTTTAAAACGCAGAGTTTTCAGAAACAGCTTATCCATCAATAGCTCCGATGGCGCTTGGCGGTTGCTTTGCACAAACACATCCGCTTTGTCTCCCAGCCCTATCACTGCAAAAGATAATTCACTTGCCATGATGGCTAGGTTCCCGCTGGTTTTAAAATCCGTCCTTGCTTTATTCTGTCTATCGCGAGTGGTGCTGAGGGGCTTCTACAAACGTTCAGTCAATGGTGTGTGAAGTGCTCCGTGTAAAGACTGTAACAGGAGAACGAATGAAAAGATGAACTCCATTCTCCTGCAGAACGAAAGGGCGGCTGATACTTCCCACTTAAACTTCTATTTCCTGATAAAAATGTATTGTTCCAGTGAACAACAAAGTCATAAATGTTTGAAAACTGTAATAATTGCATGCAATAAATGCAGAGGGGGTCTGCTATAGTTTCTAGATGGCAATCCTTTTTCTAAATACTTTCTCACTTTGTCACCTACCTAATTTATCCACTTGTTGGTGTAATATGTTAATCTTCACCATCCTTCATGTATAAAGCACTTAATGATTTACTGGATGTGGCAAAGTGCAGAGGACCTGGCATACTGTGGCGGCTCGCACAGAAGCTCATTGTATTTCACACAGAAACGCATCTTGAGAAAAGTCATGATGGGTGATACGCATTTGCTGATTAGTACCCCACAGAAAGAATGGCACTGGACATTGAAAGGATAAAAGCAGAGATTTTCAGCAGCTGAAAAAATTACCTGTGCTTGGAGAGAGAGAACTATGCAGGTGCTACTTGAGGGATCTATGAGGCATTCAGGGAGAATGAACTTGAGCTGAGCTTAAAACATTTTTTTCTTCAATTTTTTTTATTAGGTCATGTTTGCAGCATATAATGGTTACACTCCTGGTGGGGAGTTGGCACATATACATAACACATTTTAATTTTTTTTTGGCTCATCCCCTCCCCTCATTCCCTTTCCATCTTTTGGTCCCTTTCCCTTTCTTAAAACATTGAAAAGATTATTTTATTTAGTATGTGTGTAGTACATAATGTTTACATTCCTTGTGGGAAGAAGGAAGGATATTATTTAAGTAAAAAAATAAAAAGAGAGGTAATATTTAAATAAAGGAAAACTAATGCACACATTCTAATCAAGGATGGCCACAATTTAGGAGTTTTTAAATCTATCTTTGTAACTGTAGAAATAGCAACTGTCTGGAACAACTGTCATTTACCTCAGTGATTTTTTTTCAAAATGCTTTTGATTATTCTGTGGGTTTTAAAAGGTTATTTGGCAAACTCCTCGTGACATGAATGAGCACCTTTTCTGAAATCTTCTCACAGACAGAGTTTCTAAGGGTTTAGTGAACCCTGCTAAACCATCATTGTTGCCATAATCCTTGATATCTGCCAGGCATAAACTATAGCAGACCCCCTCTGCATTTATTGCATACAAATACTATAGTTTTCAAGCATTTATGACTTTATGATGGCCAGATGCATTTATATATACACTGTCGCACTTAATCGTCATGAAATTCCTGTGAAGCCAACATGCTGCCATCCCGCCGTCCCGTGTCACAGGAAACTGAAGGTGAGAGTAAGTAGATAGCTCGAAGTCACTCAATTTGTTAAGAGTCAGACCAGGATTTAAACATCTCCGTAAACCTCGCCTTCTTTCTGTCTTTCTTCCTTTGCTCTGGAACTCACCAACTTACTTCTTTGGCCAATCTCAGGGTCGACCTGTTACGGTCTCTTTATCTGGTGTCTGGCTACTGTTTGCTTTCGGGAATGGCAAACAAACCCTTGGCTTCCTTGGGGGAAGTTATCGGACAGACAGCTGCATCACTCTGTTGTTTACAGAAATCACACATGTGTCTGTGCGTTGGCACATGAGTGACAGTGTGCGAGAATTTACGCACCTCTTTGTGGGGGCGGGGCCGGTAAATAGAACAAGATTATTCTTAAAAACCTGAGAGATAAGGAACACAAGATGTGGTATTGGAAGAAAGCTTTAGCATTTTGGCGTGCGAATTAAGGACCACGATGAAAATTGTTCAAAGCAAGGGGAAGTTTATGGAGGTATCAGTTATGAGGTCACCTGGGGATGTAACCTTGTTGGAGAGGCTGCTGTAAGGAAATAGGAAATAGTTGAAGGGAAAGAAATTTTCTGAGCTCCCTCCTGTGTCACCAGGGAGAGGACCGGGAGAGGAGGCTGTAATGGCCCCTGTCAGCACCTCTGTGGGGCCTCTTCCACTTCAGGTTCTTCCATTTCTCCCAGAGGCAGCTGATTTTAGACTAAAAATTACTGTCCTGTGAGGCTGGCCAAGTGGAAGCTGCGTCCAAATCATGCCAGCCCCACCCTGGCAGGACTGTGGGTGAGTCAGGCTGTCCTTGGAACTCAGGGAACCTTCTGTAAATCCAGAGAAAAATCCCTCAGGAAGTCACGCCTAACCATAAAGGCTGCTGGGACTCTATCACTGAGGAAAAACACTATCTTCCACGGGAAGAATGAGAGGTCTGTTCCTTCACCGCAGTGTCTCTGAAGTGCCACTAGGGCCACGCCTCAGTGGTGAGATGACCCACTTTCCATGGACTGCAGAGACTGCTTCTCTTCAGAAGTCCTGGGCAGCTCTGTCCAGTTCCTCCATTTCCTCGACTGAAATCACCATTGCCTGCAACATGAAGGAATGGAAAGCTCTGGGATGGGTCTGAGTTAGTATGAGTACAGCACCTTTGTCCTGTTTCTCACCGTTTGTCTTTTGCCAGCGAGAGACACTCCTTGCTATGACTACTATCTGAGGATTAACTGGCTTACAGAAAAGAGTGATGAAGGACTCAGAGAAGCCAAAAGGAAATATTGTGCTTAGAACAGAGAGGGCACAGCAGTCATTTCAGTGATTTGCTAGTAACCATTAGGCAAAATTAAACAAAATAAAAATTTGAAAACACTGCTTTGAACAACACTACAAATTTCTTTAGTGTATAATTTACGTCTCCATTTTTTATATGTTCATATTCATTACAAATCTCCAACAAATGAGTAAAATTGGCAATATTTTCCAAATGTTCTTGGATATGAAATATTTTTTAGGTGAAACATCCCACAATATTAGTTTGAACACAAATATCCAGAGGGTACCATGGTATCATAACATAGTAACACATTTGATGTTCACACTAAGAATGATGACTATATATGAAAGGTTGTTTTGTTCATAAACTATGCTTTATGATAGTAAATTTAATCATTAGAAATTACTAGAAATAATTTATTTTTGAAGGCTAATAATCAAATAGAACATTTGGATAGATACTTGGTAAATATATCACAAAGTACCACTAAGTAAATCTGTGAAGGATTGGCTCCAAAATTGTAGGAGGTAGGGTAGAAAAATATCCAAAAAGCTAAAGATTTTTAAAAACTGGATTTAGTTAAATACACAAAATTTCATATTAAGGAGATATATCTCCTGGCTGTGATAGAAAATAATGTAATATCTTTCTACACATCTCATAAGAAACTTGTAGAATATCCAAGACAAAGATATAGAAGCCACCAGGAAGGAGGATGCAGATCCTAGGAAAAAATGGCAGAATATACTTTTCCCAAGTGAAGGGAGCATCTGTTTTAGAGAGTCAACAATCTCTGATATGCAACTCCACGAACAGGATATCACTCATTCCAGTGCTGGGAGTTTCTCTCGGTCCCATTTTGTCCGAATGAGAAGTCTGAATGCAATACAAACAATATACATTCACAGAAGACAGCATACCGGAGGAGTGGGGGACGAGTGAGAGGTGACAAATCATGGACTTCCCTGCCTTGCTGATTCTTGTCGGCTTGGAAGAACTCTCATGAAAAGATTCTACTTTATGAGGAAAACACGTGGACTCCTTGACAGCAAAAGTCTCCTACAAATGGAGATAGGTACAAAGAAAGTAAACGAAAGGAACAAAAGGAGGACAAAAGTAAGATAATACGATTATCACAGACAGAACATTTACCATAAAAATGCTGCCCATGATAAAGGCAAAGTGCAAGGAGTATTGGGAAAACAAAACATTATCAAAAACAAAATATGAGGGCTGGAGGATGGGACTGAGAGGTTCAAGTAAGACCAAATGTAAACGAATAAAGTATTGGTAAAACAAATTTATGTATATAGTTAAGAAAAGCAATGAAAATTCAACATGTGCATCATGAGTCACCTTGGAGCAAAGAATTGCAAAAGTAATAGGAAAACTACTTAATGATATAGGTTAAGAAAATTATTCCAAATTGATGGGACAAACCTTCTGGTTTCTCCTCAGATTGCTTAAATCTTTCACCTTTTACCAAAATGATGGGGAAATTTAAAATGTATTTTTAAGAGATACACTATGCATGAGGAAAAGTATCATTGAACTTTAAAAATAAATTCCAAATTTATTGATGGTCAAAACAAAAAAGGTTAACCGTCTCTATGGTGAAAATTATTTTAAAGTTCTTCATGGCAACTTTGATTCCTAGAAGTCAGTGGAGAAATGCATATACTGTAATGACTTTAAAGAAAGGAAAAGAAAATATAGTAATTTTCACTGTTCAAGTAAAAAGGCAATATAAATGCATTTTGAACACATTAAAAGTCAGTGAATAAAGCACTGAGATTATCCTGGTAAAGCTACTTGATTATAAATGAACTAAAAATACATATTTATTATATTTAAATCACATGTATGGATTATACTTACAGACATGATGTAAACTTGAAAATGTGGAAATGATGTAAGTAATAGGAGGAAAAAGAGGAAAGTGGAAGAATATAACTTTACTGATTTTTTTATAGTTGAGGGTAAACAAATTGTTTAAAACTGATCATTGAACCAATAGAACTGTATGTTTAAGCACATAAGGTAAAGAATAAAAATAATTGTGCTCATATATAATATATAAATAAATATAAACATAAATACAATAATATAAAATAATCAGGAGATGAAGAAAAGGGAATAAAGCAGAGAAATACACTGTACTATTTTTATCAATGTTCCAATGGTAGAGAATCAACCATATTATAGAAATGAAGAATTTACGCTTTTAGTTACCAAAGTAATACCATAAGGGAAGAAAATACAACCTTTTGTAACATCCAACTTTTCCATTGCTGAGACCTTACATTTGCAGCTTACAGGAGAAGTTTAATTTTGCCTCACAGTTTCAGTTTAATTTTGACTAATGTTTTCAAAGGGGCATGGTAGGGGAAAGGTAGTCCCTTCGTGGTGGTCAGAAACAGAGAGAGACTGGAAGGGCCAGAGTGAGAGTGATTCTCCAAAGGCACTGTCCAGGGACTCACCTTCTCCAGTGGGCCCTACTTCCTAACAGCATTTAGCTGCAAACTCATCAGTGGGTTCATCCACCAATGAGTACAATGTTCCACGATTCAATTACTTTCTGAAGGGCCCACCTCTGTCTTTGTATTTATTTTTTGTGTGTGTGAGATTGGAGATGGAAGCCAGGCCTTTGAGCATGCCAAGCAAGTGTTCTGCCACTGAGCTACATACCCAACCCTGACAGTCCCACCTCTGAACACGTAAAACTCATGGAGATCTTTCACATCTAAACCATAAAAGCTTATGAATGATCAACAACAATAACATGCTCAATATAGAACAAAGAGAGATATAATACAATATTTTCAAAAGCAATAAAGATATCATTATCTAATACACAGTGGCAGAGCTAAAAATCAAACATACCTGCAATTTTTGTTGTTGTTGTTTTTTTTTTTTTTTTTTTTTTTTTTT
>NW_022900950.1:63952404-63991460 GCF_012274545.1 Fukomys damarensis | reverse complement strand
AAAAAAACCAATACCTGTTTTTTTTTTTTTTTTTTTTTTTTTTTTTTTTTTTTTGGTACCAGGGATCGAACTCGGGTCCTTGCACTTGCAAGGCAGATGACGGAACCACTGAGCTAAATCCCCGGCCTCCTACCTGTAATATTAATACTTTTACTTTAAAAAAACCAAGGTTTTTATAAGACTAGGGTCTAACTATTGTTAAAGATAGAATAAAATAGCAGACAAGAAGTACTAGGAAATATAATTTTAAAATACAGGAATAACAATAATTTAAAAGTTGACTTCAGAGGACAGAATCACTATAAGGAAAAAAGAATGTAGCCCACAATGAATATACAATCATTGTGAATATATGTAACTAATAAAATAGCAACAATTTTTTAAAACCAAAGCTACAGAAAGTACAAGATATAAGCAGAAATATGGAGTATTGGAGGTTTTAAGTTGATTTATCACTATCACAAAAAAATTAGTAGAGGTATATGGAATAAACAACAAAGTTAATAAAATTAGTCTAAATTGGTATAGTTCATCTCTTCACATTTAATTTTGGATGTGAACTTTTCAAATGCCCACTGAATGGTACAAACTGATCAGAGAGTAAGTCACAGAGTCAACTTTGATACATACTAAATTGAAGTGTGGTAATATAACTATTTTATAAATGTAATCATTGTGTAAGGTAAAAATTGCAATTTAATATTTTTATATGTAAAATATTGCCTTAATTTCATAGGTAATAATGGCTTTGTGCTTAATTAAATTTCTTTAAAATTACATTGTGAGTAAAAGGTTTGCTCCAATCTGACTTCTCTTAATTGGTCTGTTTTTTCTGCTACCTTTTAAAAGTGGCATTTTGAATGAAATCCCAGGAAACTATTTGGGTGGTCAGATTAATTTATGCTAACTTAATTCCAAAAAGGAATGTTGGACAAAATTATATTTCTCTTACCCCTTTAAAATCATCCTAATGGACTCATTTGTTGTTCTTTTCCTTTTAGTTTATTAATAAATTTATTCTCTTCATGAGTGTGACTCTATAAATCTAAAATAATGTGAGGATGACACAAATCTCAAGGCAGTTTCAGATCCACTCAAGAATTGATCTCAATTGTGAGCTTCATAAAATAAATCAGGTCTCAGTCTATTCAGTTTTAATCTTGAAGTTACCATAATACAGCAGAAGTGGCCTGCAGTAGGCTTCTGTGCCTAGTTTATGCAGACTGGCTGCAAAAGGAGCACTAGATTAGGTGTGAAAACTTTGGAAAGTTGTTAAAGGCCTTTTTCTCCTCCCTACACAAGTTTGCACATGAGTTTTACTCTTTATGAACCCATTTCTCTCATCTGAAAAACAAGAATTAGATAAGTGTGGTGGTTAGTTTATTTGTCAGCTGGACTAGTCTACAGCTAGTAGTCAGTGAGTCACACATTAGCGTGGAAGTTTCGGTGCAGGTGTTTTGTAGATGTGGTTATCATACACAGTCGGTACTCATGCTAAGGAAAGGAGGCTGTGTAATGTGGGTGGCCCCATCCAATAAGGTCAAGGTCTTAAGAGCAAAAATTGGGTGTGACAGTTTATCTTGACTGTCAACTTGTTTGGCTTGAGAAATGTTTAGGAATAAAGCACACTTCTGGGTGTGTCTTTGTGCTCCTCTCCTCTCTGGCCCTCTTTCCCCGTGCTTAGCCTCCTGGCTGAAATGAAGTAGCAGCTCTGCTCCAACATGCCCTTCCCCCATGAGATTTCTGCCTTGGTGCCAGTCAGCCAGGTATGGAAAGCTCTGAAACTCCGAGCCAAGAATAAACCTTTTTTCCTTTATGTTGTGAGTTTCAGGTATTTTGTCCCAGCAATGGGAAAGGTGATTCATGGAGGCTTCCCAGAGGAGAAATTGCCTCAAGCTACAGGATCAATTCCTGCCTGTGTTGTCCACTTGCCAGACTGCCCACCCACCATGTACAT
The DNA here is from genome assembly GCF_012274545.1 of Fukomys damarensis. Classification (NCBI taxonomy): domain Eukaryota; kingdom Metazoa; phylum Chordata; class Mammalia; order Rodentia; family Bathyergidae; genus Fukomys; species Fukomys damarensis. Next base: position 63,989,503 of record NW_022900950.1, on the reverse strand, counting down.
AATGATAGGAGCCAATTCCTTGAGAAAAAAAAAAATCTCTTGAGATATACATGCATACATTCACATCCCTATTTATTTATCTATCTTTTACTAGTTCCATATCTCTGGAGAACCGTGGCTGATACAATTAAATAAAGAATATAAAACTTGTAATTCACAGTGCAAATGTGTCTTTACATAAGCAAGAATATTCATTCAAAGCTTTGCCCTTTGCATGTTCTTTTTTTTTTTTTTTTTTTTTTTTTTTTTTTTTTTAATTTTTTTTTGGTATCAGAGACTGAACTCAGGACCTTGTACTTGCAAGGTAGGTGCGGTGCCGTTGAGCTAAATGCCTGGCCCCTGCATGCTTTTTCCTACGCTATGCATTCACCTCTTTCAGGTCTCTTTCCAAACTTACTTAGTAAAATATTTCCAAGAAAGCCTTTTGCAATTTTGACCTATTGACTACCCTCTGACTTCCTGACATAGAACATGTCTTACTACCTTTTGTTGTTTTGTTCCACTAGAACAGAACCTTTGTGGACCATTAAACAGTATCACTATATGAGCTCTTGTCACAAGTCTTAGTGCTTTGAATTTGTCCTCTAGAGTTAGCAGCAAGAAATCCACAACCTAACCCTAGCTTTCCTTTAGAAAGTACTTCAAAGGCTCAGGACTCCCCAGTAGAACTTCCTGTGCTGATGGAAATGTTCTAGAATCTTCACTTTCTGTAGTTGCCCGTGACTTCAATGTGACGGTTCAACCCAAGCAATGTGACTAGTACAGCTGATGAACTAAACATTTAAGAAACATTTCTCAATTAAAAAAAATTTTGGAGGGGTTACGGGGGATTGAACTAGGAACCTTGCAAGGCAGGCGGTGGCACCATTGAGCTAAATCCCTGCCCTTAAATTTAAACAGCTACCTCTGGCTAGTGGTAGAGCATGTTGGGCAGCACAGATTTGCATGATAAATCCAAGCCCTCCTGTTGATTTGCTGCCTGACTTCTTCAACACTTTTTTTTGTCCATGACTCACACACTTCGTAAAATAGAAAACTGTAATGTGTGAAGAATTCCCATACCCATTTGGGGAGTTTTAAGCAGGATGTATTTGATTCTGTTTCCCTCACAGTTTTCTATGCACCAAGCTGAACTCCCTAATAACTGGCTGACTCCTCATTATTGACAGTTCATCTCTGGAGTCAACCCTGGCCCCGTTTGGTTGGATTTGAAGCCCTTCATCTCATAATTGGTAGTGCACAAATTTGTGACTGTATTTTGAGAACCAGACTATCTTTTTATGTCTCTTTGAGGTGTTGACTTCCTCCAGGTCATGCCCTTTCTCAGTCCTTACGTAAGCACTCATAGCTCAGTGCAGTGTTCAGTAAACCTTCGCTGAATACTGAAGGGAGGTGAGAATGCATCAGCCCGAGAGCCATCTTAGAGTTTGGTGGCCTTGGTGGCGTGCCAATTTCTGCAACCATTGCTCATTCTTTACTCCTTATATAAGCCCTCGAAATATGAAACTGAGATCAAGTATCTCAACTTTCAACGAGGCACTAGTTAATATCATAGCCCAAATGCCCTTTACTTTCCCTTGTAGGAAGAGGGTAACTTTCTACAGGACTGAAGTTAGGCCTATTTGGAGGGAGCTCTACACTTGTCTAGCCTTTACTAGAAGTCACACCAATGGCAGCTTTGGAAGCATTTTCGTTATTTCTTCCCTCTCTGTTCCTTTCCATCCTTGAAGTTCTTAATTTGCAGGAAAGAAATCTGAGTGGTGCCTGAGAGTCATTTGCTGCACGTAGTTTTCAGAGGGTTCACTGATACTGTTTGTGATCCGAGACTATGGACAGTTCTGAAAGTGATTTGACCCTGCACATGTTTAGAAGAAAGCAAATATCTTTGTTGTAGATAAGGTATCGTTGATTCTTGAAATTACCAAAAAAAAAAAAAAAAAGGGCAAATACATAATATAAGAACTTCTGTGGCTGGCTCTTGTTTTGAAGTAGGTTAGGCATTACTGCAGGAAGTAAAGATGTTCAAAAAAACACACCCATAGTGTACTCAGTCAAAGAGTTAAAAACAGGAGGGTGAGGGTCTAGAGAGGGGTGGGTAAGAGGAGAGGCAATAAATCTCAGACTCACGGGATTTGGACAACAAACTGCACTGGCAAATCCAACAACTGCCAGCTGTGGAATGTGTCAGCATAATATCAGACTAACTGTTACCTGGTAGGTTGTCAGAATTTGAAGAAATGTGAAGATCAAAAATGTTGCAACTGGGAGGTATTCCAAACACTTTTCAATGTATATCTGCCGAAACAAGGAGGCTATTAAAATGCCCTTTAAAAAGTCCCATTAAAATAACAATCTAATAAAAGAGTGTATAATCTGAGAGCTTTCAGGCCAACTGCGAGTGAGTGCCATGCCGAGACCACTTACTGACTATGGAGGGCTTTTCATCTTCTGTTTTCCTCTTTGTGCGCTGAACAAGGACTTTCAGTTTTGCTTACCCAGTAAGCAATTCTATGCAATCATTGCTAGCTTCATACAACTGTACCATCCGTATGTATCTGCACATATAAATAAAAAAGTATAGCAATTACAAATTTTGCAGAAAATAGGGGCTAGCTGGAGACCACCACAGGTTACAAAGAAAAATAACATGGTGGTTGGGTGTCCCGTTGGATGTGCCCCAGAAAACAATAAAATCATTTTCAAGTTCTAGCAAAAACACTGCAGACACACTGAAAAAGGTAATGATTTTTTTGTTATCAAGCTATTTAAGAAACTAGTAGAATGATGCATTAATAGAGAAGAAAAACATGTCGCTATTTTCAAACTTTAAAAAAGTCTTATCCAAAAAAAAAAATTTTATTCAAGCTTTGCTTACTATCATTAACCAACTAAATTCTGTGTTGAACTTGTTGATTAAATAGAAGTCTCCATGTCATTTAAAATCTTTACTACCTTCTTGAGGGACTAAATTTGTATTTCCCGTCTACCTTTGTCACCCTCCATGGTGGGCAAGGTAGTAAGGCGCCTTCACTCCCACCACTTCACCACAATTTTATACACTGGTTTTTATCTCTGATCTGAAAACCTAAAAGTTTAAAACAGGAAGTTGTCTCATTTGTTTTTTCACACCCATTGTTCTGTCACTGTATAAACACAACTTAGATATTCAACCATTCATTAATTTTTCATTCATTCATTTAACAAATTAACTACTTGCTATGTGTACTGAGGATATAAAAGGAAAAACAGGTAGAATTGAAATTTTTCCTAGCTCTTATTCTAAAACTGGCAAGGGTTTCATATTTTTTAGAAGAAAAATTCAACGTTTTGATGCTTTGAAGGCCTCTATGATATTTGTATATATCTTACAATGCTCATTTCACCTTTGCCCGTTCCCCCATATAAATCCCTCACCCTTGCAGCTCTGCCCACATTTCATCATCTTAATCACTTTTACATCTTTCCTAATTTTGTTTCCTCTCTGGAGATATATAAATCTACTCTTATTTCCATGTGAATCCAGCCCACTTTTCAAAGGCACGTCTTCTTTCCCCCATGAGCTATTTCTGGTCTATAGATTTAGTCTTTCTCTCCTACTCAGCCAATCCATTTAGCTGATTATAAACATCTTGAATAAAATAAATCCCCTTTGAGAACAAGTGATTATCTGATTTTCCTTCTTAATAAGTGATACTATTACCCACACAGGTGCTCATGTCAAATCTAGTTCTTTTCTGTCCATTAGGAAGTTCTATCAACTTTGTCTCCAAAGCATATCTCAAACATAACCTCTATTCCTTCTTAAGACAAGTTATGATTTCTTCTGCTTAGGGTCAAAGTCTGAAGCACTGCTCTCCTTCCAATTTTACTTGGTAATTGTGTACAGATGATTTTAACTCTTTGTAGCAGTTGGGATGATTTCTTTTAAAATATATTTCAAATTCTCTCAAATTTCTTTCAAATTGTTCCTCTTTGGCTTAAAACCTTCCAGTGTCACTTCATGGCATTTAGCACAAAATTCTGGCCTACGTGGTCCTGCCTTCTTCTTCTCTTAGCTTACTCACCCAAACGATTCTTCTCTCTGTTCCTCAATCACTTGGTCACTTCTGCCTGAGGACCTTTGCACTAACTCTACCCCCTGACAGATACTATCACTCCTTAGTCCCATGGGTTCCCTCTCTCTTGTGTAACTAACACATCACTTCCTTAGAGACAACTGTACATTCATTTCCTACATCTCTTTTTAAATAGTCATCATAGAAATCATACCTACTAGACATCTCCCTATTCATTCATTCATTCATTCATTTATTATTTCCAAGTAGAATGGTAACATTCTGTTTAAAAACAAAAAGGATTTGATTTGTTCATAGTTCTGTCATCAGCCCCAATATAGGATGGGATCCTCGGTACCACTGACAAGTGAACAAGTGAAAGAATGTGGTTAGCACACACTTGAATGCTGAATAAGATTGTCTTCACCATTTCTGTATCCTGTGAATCTTTACTATTTTTTTAATACAAATTTAAGCTTCTCACTCCAAGGGCTCATACCATGGCTGTGTATTCCCCACATGTGTGACAATGTTAGATTAAGTGCATCGAAGCATTATTTATAATTGCCAAAACAGGGAATCGATCTAAATGGTCATTGATGAATGAATAGATTAAAAATTGTGGTATACAGTGGAATAGTATTCAACTTTTAAAAATGTGAAAATTGTCATTGCCAACAACACAGATGAATGTGGAGAACATTATACGAAGTGAAGTAAGCCAGACACAAAAAGACAAATGCAGTGTGATCTCACTTACATATGGAATCTAAAAAATGTTAAATTTATGGAAGTGGAGAATATGATGGTGGTTACCGGGATCACAAAAACAGTAGAAAAGAGATAATATTGGTCAATAGGTATAAGATGAATAAGTCAAAAAGGTTCTAAAATAAATCAGCTCTGGAGATCTAATGTATAGTATGGTGATTTGAGTCAATATTTTATTGTTTTCTTGACAGCTACTAAGAAAATAGATCTTAAGAGTTTTCATCACATATACACACACACACAAAGGATAAATGCATATGGCACTTGATGGTTGATTTATCTCACACATATACAGTGAATACATATATCTGTTAATTTTACTGCATACCTTGAATAGGTACAGTTTTGTTAATTATACCTCAATAAAGCTGAAAATTTTGTTTAAATGTGACTAAAGGTTAGATATCTGAGCAACCTAGCAAATATTTCTTTATCATTTCGGTTTCTTTTGTTAGGATAATTATTATTAGAATCCTACTTTCTCTCCAGAACAATGTGCATAGACCAATGGAGAAACGGGACTATTTTTTCATTCTGCTGCTCTTTCCTTTTCAAGTAACATCCAAACCAATGAAGACTAAAATGTTCATTTTGGAAAAATTTATGGTGATTTTATTCTACTAGTTTTGAAGTAGGGTTGCTAGATTTAACAAATGAAAATTCAAGATACTCAGTTAAAACTGTCTTTCAGAAAGACAATTCATGATTTTTAATATAAATATGTCTATGAAATATTTGGTATAAACTTATTTTACAAATTGTTCCAAATTTATCCAAAATTCAAATTTTACTGGGTGTCCTGACTTTATTTGGCAGACCTATCTGGAAGTTTGTGATAGACTTACCAGAGTTTTGCCATGTGTTAGTCATATGTTTAGTGATAATTTGAATTTCTTTCAAACTAGTATTTATTCTTTTGGTCTGCTAGTGTACTCTTGGGAAATTGTTACTTTATGTATAAAGAGTAGCTATGTTTCATCAAAGAATAATTGTTGTTTCAAGAAGTTCTAGACTAAAAACCAGAACCAACTAACCTAACAAACAGGGAATATAGACTTCTCTGATAACATAAGCCATTTTGAAGTGCTTAGTTCCTGAATTTTGTCCTTATTGTAAACTTTAGAGCTGGAGTCAAGGTCACTTGTTGACTTCAGTTTGAAACTTAGAGTGTGGGCTCATTTATTATGAAGCCTGAAAGTAGAGTAAATAACATTTCAGGACAATTTCTTTTGGATGACATTTGGTCCTTTTCTTTATTTTGTCCTTTCAATAATGTACTCACGCTTCAATAGCATTCACATTGGTTACGTTTTTCTAAAATTAAGAATAAATCAATGCAAAAGTCAAGATTTTCTCCTGCCAAAGTGTTTGTTGCAAAAAGAAAACTGTGTTCTGGGAAATACCCATTTTCTACATCCCTCGTCCAACAAAAGATCAGGCACAAGAAATACATAAATCTTCAAAATTTGCGTGAACCCTGTAACCCTCGTCTACTGGCTAGTCTGTCCTTGGGATTGCTGCTCACTGTCAAGTTTGGAACTGACCTTAACCAGTTATGAGCTTTTGAAAATTGGAGAATCAATCAGAAGAAAAATATATGTATTTCACCTGTTATTTGCACATAAATATCGTGTCAGATCCTGAGGATATAGAATGCAACATTCACTACTTCCTTCAAGAACCTCAAAGTTTTTTTAAAAAATTATTTTGTTTTGTTTTGTTTTGTTTTTTGGTTCCGGGGATAGAACTCGGGTCCTTGCACTTGCAAGACAGGTTGGGGAACCACTGAGCTAAATCCCCAGCATTTTAAAAATTATTGTCACAATTAGAGAGTGGGAACCTTTAGAACAGTGTAAAGTGCAATGAACAACCCTCGTTACAGCGAGAGGAGAGCATTTTGGAGTGGTATCCCAGTTCTTTCCAACATGGGGTACTGTTGCAGTTCCCTTGAAAGAGATATCAGGGGGACTGATGTTGGTGAGAGCATTGTTTCCCAGTGATTTTAATACTGGAGACAGCTGTCTCCACAGTATGAGTGACATGGGAGGCAAGAAGAAATAGATGATTACATTTCCAAAGTGTTAAATGAAATCACAGTCCTAAAATTATCTTTCGCTAATGCTATTTTATACTTCCTTAAAGATGATTTTATTTGGTGATTTGGTTTGAGTATATGACAGTGTTACACATATTTCATTACTAAATGTTGTGAACATTTTCTTCAAAACATAATCTTTTCCTAGGCATTTGAGTTTTGGGTTTTTTTTTTGTACTGGGAATCAAACTCAGAACCTTGTGTTTGCAAAGCAGGCATGGTGCCGCTGAGATAAATCCTCAGCCCCCTTGGTTTTAAAAGCCATTTTGCTTTCTGAGTTGTCTTTTCCCACCCCACCATTTGCAGAATATTAATATATTTAATTATCTCCCCAATCTGCATAGCCAGTTCAACCTCAGTAAAGACATTTGTTTAAAAATTATTAAAATACTTATCAGTCAGGTCTGGGGATTTAGCTCAGTGGCACCACACCTGCCTCTCAAGAGCAGGGTCCTGAGTTTGGTCCCTGGTTCCAAAAACAAAAAACAAAAAACAAACAAACAAAAAAAACTTATCAGTGTAAGGTACTCTGCCAATATAATAGTTTGATTAAAAAGGTTACAGGATAGCTATAAGGGTGTACTGAATTTTTTTGTTTTTTGATTTTTTGAGACAGGGTCTCACTATGTAGTTGAGACTGACCTGGAACTCACTATGTAGCCCAGGCTGGCCTCAAACTCAGAGCAATCCTCCTGCCTCAGCCTCCCAAATGCTGGGATTACGGGTGTGAGCTACCACGCCTGGCTGAATCTTAAAGGAAACATAAAGAGCAATACCATAGAACAGTGCTATGCTAGCTCAGAAGTGGAAAGGATTAATTTCATCATAATTAAATCAAAAGTAAATCTTGTCTGCACTACCACCATTGTGGGAAGAACTCTGAGGTAGAGTTTCAGATATTTCCACGGACCAGAGCAATAAATAGCTCAGTGGCAGAGTGTTTGCCCAGCATATTGAGGCTCTAGCTTTGAAAAAATTCTACTTATTAAAGATATAACCTCAAACTAGTCAACTATTATGAATTTCAGTTTCCTCATGTATGAAATGGAAAGGGAAACATCTAGATTTTGGGTGATTATTCCAAAGACCAAATGAGTTTTCAAGGACATTGCAGTTAATACATCATGAACAGTAGGAAAATGAGTATAACGCTGAGGATTAGTTAGGAAAATAATTATCAAATACTTTGCATTGCCTCTGAGTGGATAATATTTGTGTGTGTGTGTGTGTGTGTGTGTGTGTGCGTGCACGCAAACCAGTTTTCTGTTGTGGCATAAAAATTATCACACAGAGTCACATAAAGCAGTAAAATATTATTACCTCATAGTTTTGAGTCAAGTCCGGACACAGGTGATTCGGATTCTTTGCTTACGTTCTCAGCAGGCCAAAAGCAAGGTGCTGGCAGGACCTCATTCTCACAGAGGCTCAGGGGCCACTTCAATCTCCTTCAGGTTGGTGGAGGACTTCAGCACCTCACAGGTTGTTAGACTCAGGTCCTCGTAGTCTTTCATCCTAGTGTCCCTCCAGGCCTAGGTCACCCCCCTCTTCTGCTCACGACCCTTTCCATAAACATGGTAGTTTGCTCCTCATGGTAAAAAAAAAAAAAAAAAAATCCTCAAATTAGAATCTCTTTCTTCAGGAATGGCCTAGTCCCTTCTCAGGGCTCCCTTGATAAGGCGTGGCTTGCAGGATTTCCTTTCTAATTAATGGAAAGTCAACCAGTTTGGAACCTTAATTGTATTTGCACAATCTTTCCATCTTGTTATACAAATAGTCTGATTGTGGAATGACATCCATCATATGGAGAGTCATGTTTTCATTCCAGGGAAGGGGAATAAAAACTTATCACCATAAGCCGGGAATCTCAAAATTCTGCCCACTATGCTACTAATCAAGATGCACCCAGAGGAAATAGAGAATATTAAATGAAACAGTCTGACTGGTTTTTAGCACCTGTGAATGAAGAATTAATGTCTATCCTAAACCAGCTCAAATAAGCAGCAAGGATAATTTTCACTTAAGTAGTTGAAGTGGAATAGGTGGGAAATGTAAAATCAAGGAATAAAATGATTTTATAGAGAGAATGTTTTATATTAATGAGCTTTGTGACCAACTACTCTGTTAAAAACACTCAATACATTATAGACAGAAATAAAATTGGATTGAGGACAACTTAGACTCTTACAGTGCAATATTTTAAAGCTTTTTAGTTGCTAACGCTGTGCATTTTATTCCCCATACCTTTTTTTCACATTTTTTCAAGAGCAAGGAATAAATTCAGTGCTTCAGAAAATAGTATCTAGTTGCATACATTCTAAACAAAAGTGAAGAATGTAAAACAAATGGACATTTTCTGAGGAAAAGGCTTAGATTCAGTAGAGGAGCATACTAAGACATAGTTGGTTAGAATTGAAGTTGGCCAATGACTGTTTCTCTGCTAGCAAAACTGACTTTGTAATTTATTGAGGAATTTGACTGGTCATAAAAGTTAAGAACACATATTTTTCTTTCAGAGGAATACAAATTCTACTTTTCTCTTACTTGCCTGCATCTCTTTGTAACTTTCCTGCCTCTTTCATTTTTCTCTAGAGGTCAAGGTCAAGAGAGGAGAGAAAGAATAGGGCACCGTATGAGACTTTACAATCCATACAGAGATAAATGAGGCAACTCTTTTCCTCAGAGTAATAACCAGTAGCTACACAGAAAACAGTAGCTGCCTTGCATCTTGGGTGGTTTTGCCTTGGTGATACATCACATTTATGATGGAACGTGTCATAGTTCACTAACTTGATTATCCTATTATATTTGGTTACAATGGGACACTACTCAAAAACAACATGCTTGAAATTGAAGACAGATGGCCAAGTAAGAGACTAAAGAGTTTCTTATAATTGCTCACTATTTCCTTTTTAATTGTGCTTTTCTCTTCATTTACTGGGGTGCCATGTAAAGACATTTTCACTTTTAAAAAATAGTGTCACTGGGACGGGGATTTAGCTCAGTGGCACCTTGCCTGCCTCACAAGCGCAAGGTCCTGAGTTCAATCCTTGGTACCGGAAAAAAAAAAAATAGTGTCATTTATTTGGAAAGTAAACAAAATGTTATAGTCAGGGTAAGCGTAGGCTGATATTCCCGACACATTAGCTTTTCGCAATGCCATTTGTCTCACATTTGTACAGGTTTATGATTGCAGGGAGACAAGGTAGAAAAAATTTACTTTGGATTTAACTTTGCAAAGGGCTTGTGTGGCTAAGCCATTTGACACTTGAGATGGAGGCTCCTGAAATTATTTCATATTCATAGTGAATATAGTGAGAATTTTAGGAAATCAGTCTGCAAATAATGTCCATTCAAAGTAAATTATCTACTTACAGTGTTCTGTTTCCACAAACGGTACTGACTTTTTAAGTTTTCCATAGTGAAATTGATCTATTTCTTCTTAGCCTTTATACTTTTATTTCCATGGACCCCAGTGTAAAGGTAGAAACTAATCCTTTGTGAAATTTCCTTCTTCCAAATACACATATGTATACTCCTTTTATTTTTCCCCCCATTGGAAGACTTCTCTTTATAGCTTTGCTGGTATTTTAATTTATTACTTTATTGTGGTACAAAGTACAAAAATTTTGCCATAAGAACCATTTTAAATATATAGTTTAATGGTAAATCGCAATGTATTTTAAAGTTGATTTCTCAAACTTTTAATCAGCAGCAGAATTTCCAGCATTCAGGTATTCTTGGAAAGCAGTTCTAAGGACTGTCATACAGAGAAACACACACAAGTTTGGCAAAGTCATTCATATGATGTTGCTAGATCAATCAACTGATTTGGAAACATAAGTGGGTTAGTAACATTTAGGGGGAATTTTATATACTTGGTTCTAGAAGCAAAGCCTCTATTTCCTACATAGTTTTACATGGGTATGATTTATTGGAAAGGCAATTTATTTGGAGACATAGATATGTAATATATTCATTTTGTTTTCTAAATGAGAAAGTGATAACATTTGAAATGCTATTGTAGAAGAATTTCATAATATAGATGGAATGTATGGAGATGCATTATTGCCACATAGGAGTAGCCACACAGAATAAGGACAGTGAGTTTTCTTTCTGTTTACATTTCAATTCCCAAAGATAATTGTTTAGTCAAGATGTTTAGCCTTGATTGAGGGTCATTAGGGGTCACTAATAAAAGACTCTGTTTGGATTTTACAAGTTTGTTTGAGTCTGTATGCATTTTTTTCCCCAGGAATCTGAGCTACATCAACACTTGTCCAATGACTCTGGTGATTATGGCATGGAGTGGCATTTAAACAATTGGTCCCATTTAGAATTTATGTAAACACAAAAATAATTGAAAAGCTATTTAGCATTGATAGTTGTACACATTTAAAAAGGGAACTGCTGTATTTTGCTATTTTGGGAGCTCAGGACCTCACATCCTGTGAAAGAACATTCACGTGGTATGTTAACTTGCCCAGGTGCCTTATGTGGTACAGTAAATATAGGGCCTGCTTGTTTTGTCAATATCGTTATTTCATATATATATATTAATTGAAAAGCTATTTAGCATTGATAGTTGTACACATTTAAAAAGGGAACTGCTGTATTTTGCTATTTTGGGAGCTCAGGACCTCACATCCTGTGAAAGAACATTCACGTGGTATGTTAACTTGCCCAGGTGCCTTATGTGGTACAGTAAATATAGGGCCTGCTTGTTTTGTCAATATCGTTATTTCATATATATATATATAAATCTCTAGAATATGTTCAAGCATTTCTTCAAGAAATCACATCTATGTTCTTAGCTTGTTTATAACAGGAAAAAACAAAAAGAAATATCTTAATTATCCAGTTACAAAGAACCCAAAATGATGCATGCTGTCATGTATAAATATTCATGTGTCTACATAGGACTTATTTAAACGATATCAGGCTAGATGTATTGTTATAAGTTTGTCATTTTCAATTAACAATGTGTTATGAATTTGTCTCCATGTTATGAGTAAAAATACATGCTAACATTATTTAGGGATGGATAGAATATCACTGAATGGATGTGTCAGAATACGATTAGCTAATTCTTTATACTTGGATATTGAAGACTTTTTTATTCCTATTACAAACAGGTGAAACTCAGAGACACAATTTCCTAAAGACAAGCTTTAAAGTTGTGGAGTGGGTGCTAATGTTATGGGCCAGAAGAAGACCACTTACGCGGATCTTAATCAGAGACGAGGGCTACAAAGGAGCAAACAAAGAACATAGCACAATCATGTGCCACACAGTGCATTAGACACCACATGCATTAGACACTTCTTGGGACTACCTTCCTCCAATCTCAAATTGGAGACCATTTAGGCACTGCCGCATGAGTTTAGATATAATGAAGGGTAGAAGAATCTTAAGTGGCAGTTAGATAAGTATGTGAAATCCAATGACAACTTTGTGAAGATAAAGGAGACCTGCGCACATTTAAATGTGGCCTAAAAGAGCCTGGGAAGAGGACGGGCATAAGAGATTAATTAAGCAAGATCGTAAGGCTGTAAGGGCAGATAGAATTCAGTGATGATTTTTTGCAAAAGGTAAAAGCCACATGCTTGAACAAATCAGAGAAAGATGCCAAGGGGAAAACTAGATTAATGAAGAGTATAAGAGGAGGACTGAGCTTGGGACAAGAGTTATCAGGAACTGAGAAGAGGTGAGGTCAAGAAGGTGCAAGGGTCATGCTCTTGGAGGTCAGTAGAAAGAAAGGAAAATTAGGATTGTCATCAGGTTTGGGAGAGGTGGGGAAAGAAAGCTGGGGCTTTTAAAGAAACAGAGTGCTGACAAAATCTTTATGATTTTTAGGCGAGTGAAAATGTCTGGTGGCAGTTGTCTCAAGTAATTCAGGAGGACGGTATGTAAATTTTTAAAACATGAAGTTGAATGCTCAGGGTTTGATTAGTAGGAGTAAGCAACATATAGTTTTTCTAAAAGAATTTATCTATTTTAAGAGCATTAAAACTATTAAATAGAAAACATTAGAAAGAGAAGTCCTTAGTGGAAACTTTGCTGATAATACAGGAAACACTTTAGGGTTGCATAATTAATCCTGTATATCTGTACTACTTTAATTTTCATTTCATGCATTCATTTGCTCCTATACAGCAAATCTTTTATCAGATTCTCATTGGTGTCCTAGGCACTGTGATATATGCTAAGAATACATCAATTATGTCACCTCTCGGTAAAGACTGTCTTTAAAAAGGCACAAAGTCTAATTTTTCCACCCAGTCGTGCAGTCTTACAATGTGTCTTATTTCAATCCCAGGTATCTCTCAGCCCTTATACGAGTAGAAATGGAATAAATGTTTGTTGATTGACTGGGTGAATGAATGAAGTAATAACCATAGTTTTGAAGTTCTAGAGGGAAGAAGGGAGAAACCACAATGACTCCTCATCCTAATAGTAATAACAATGATGTTCATAATGACAATAATGATAGGAATTATACTAATGCTTGCAACAGATAATAATAACTACAGTTTAATGCGTGCTTACTCTATATTATCAGACAGAAGGCGCTAATAATACATTATTTTATGTCATGCTCACCAAAAATAATAAAGTAAGATACTATCTCCACTATACACAAGAAGATAGGATTAGACAAGTAGAGGAAATTGCTCAGGATCTCCTAGGCTGTAAGGACCTGTGCCTAGCTTCGCAGTTATGCTCTTAACTACGGGCTAGGGGAGTACAGTGGAATTGAAAGAGGTTGTTAGAGAGCACAGTTCTTACCCGCAGTGCTCCACGGAGATGCCAACATAGGCCGGTCTGCATCTCAGTGCCGCCTACCCAGGAAAGGCCTTCTTAGCTCCGTGGTATCAGTGACCGCCCGACTCCAGATGGTCCCTGCCATCCACACATCACCCACTACTGCTTATTTGGCTTCAGGGATCTTGGACAGTGAATGTTTCACTTATTTCGCGCTTCTCCTGGTCCACCAGCAAATGCGTTAACTGTGTTCTGTGGGTTACCGTTCGCGGGCTCCTGCCGGTCCCTCGGCATCAGGGTTATTGCATAAAAACGGACGCTTATGGCAGAGCTCCCTGGTGAAACTGAGGGTACTCAGTACCTTCTGGGGCAATATAACTCAGGGGCCATTAAAAGTGGAAACACTCGATAATATGACCACATGATTCACCGTCGAAATTGAGGTACATATGGTAGTGAAATGACAGGCACCCTAAAACTCACTCAGTTACATATTTTTTGCAGTTTCTGAAATTGACAAATCAGCTTTTATACATAAGTAGACCCATAAAATAGTTACATTCAAAAAGTCTATTTTGAAAAAAGTATTTTTCTTAAACGCAAAAATAAAACACCTATGTAAATTTAAACATTTTTAAATGCCCCCTAAAAATCAAATTTCTGAACATTTACAAAATCTTATACAGCATCTGTATCATTCTATGTATGTATTCTTGTATTAGTATCTTAGCTGCATCCTAAAAATGTGTTCCTGGCATTTTTCTGATGATTAAATTATTTCCAATATGGTTCTAATATTTTAAAAATTTTCTAAAATTGTGTGCAACCTTCTTCAAGTTTGTATTTTACGGTGAATACATTTGACATCCTTGATATCATCAATTGACCTTTCTCTGTATATAAAGATATTTATAAAGAATACCACACACACACACACCACATATACACTCTGAGTTGCCTGGAAACTTCTAAGCAAATTCAACTCTTCAAGACCATTTTCAATTCAAAATTTTTTATGCTTTTGTTAATTAAAATTGATATTTACATAGGTGCTATGTTTTTTGCATCCATTAAGAGTATTTTTCTTTTTTATATGTAAGTTCTGTTTATATTCTTTAAAAATTTTCACCAAATTGAGAGGCTGTAAGACTGTAGATCATTTACATTTTATTCCATTTCTATTAGAATTTAAATTTATCCAATTAAATACAGCACCTTGATCAAATGACTATTCCTATAATCCAAAATATTTTGAAGTGCAGTTACTGAATTTTAAAATAAAACCTTGTAGAGAATTTGAGCTCTCACAGAATGATTTGTTCTGTTATCTACTTGCTTCAGTAAGATAGATTTCAAGTCTTCTGGTTTGCAAGCTTTATTTTCAGTTATGTGAATTTTCTTAAAGCTTTTAGGCTCTTTAAACAATTTCACTTATTGGGTATTTTAATTAAAGATTTTAATTGATTTTTTAAAACCGAGTGTAAATAAGGATCAAAATGTATAATTGATAATGTGAAATAGGAAAAGTTCTAAAGGGGTAGGGGAAAGGAAGGAAGGGAAAGGAAAAGGAAAAAATGAGAAACAAAGTCTTTGCAAATAGGGAAGGATGAAGGGGTGAAGGGAGGGCAGGGGAATGGGGAAAAAATAACCAAGACACATCATGTAATGGTACAAGATCCCAGTGATGAATGTAACCATATCATTACCTGAAAAGTACCAATAAACTTAATAAAATTATATAATATAAATAAATGTTGATCGAACAATTAAAAAAAAACCTGTAACCCAAAACTAAAGAATTTTCACACAAAAAAAGCTCCTGGACATTAAAGCATATTGAGGTAATTTAAAAAGTAGTTCATTAGTGCTCAACAAATTCCATTGTTGGATTGAACATGAGCAGCAAGGAGAACAAAAATGCACATTTCCATGTTAAATTAATTCCTTTTATGCAACATAGTGTTCATCAAAGTTTGGTAGTACAGTACTATTATTCCACATGTATATAGAAGTTTTTGTACATTTTAGCAACTGGAGTTTTATTGTCCCCATACAGTTAGTTTGAGTGCATTTTTACGGCAGAACTAATTGCAAGCTCATTTCTGTTTTATGGTTCTTTTTTTTTTAATTTTGAAGGAGTACTGTTTTTACCATAAAAGTTTGCTTTTCTAAAATGTATATTCATTTTACCATTTCATTTTATCATTTGTGGTTTTGATACTTCAAGTTGTAATACATTTAAATGATTTTCCAGTTGAAACATTTGATATTTACTAATACAGAATTACCATCACTTAAATGTTTGCAAAGATTTTCTACTGCTAACAAAATCAACACTAACTTTGGTTAATAAAAAATAATCACAAAAAATAATCTTAGAACAGAAAATGAGTGAAGCCAGTTTAAAGAAACAAGTCATTAGATTTAATGAAAATTCAAAGAATGACTCATAGATGTACCTCCGCCACTGTTAAAAGTTAAGTTAATTATGAAACCCTGCTTCTAACTCATAAAATAGCAATTTTGCATAGTTCAACCCAAGTGCACATTAATGCTTTTCAGCAGGCTTGTGTCTTCTCGGTTCCATGTGGCCAGAGAAGTCACTATGGTTCCTAGGTGGACATCAGCTGTCAACAAATGCTTTATGAAATAGGTTTGGAACTTAAAGTTTCATTGAACATAAAGTTTCATTTTCTTCAGCATATTGCTGCTGAAAGGGTTTATTGCAAAATAAAATAGAATTAACAAACAGTGAAATAAGTAAATGGTTGAAGATTAACGCAGTGCAAAGTTCTGAAAAAAACCACTGTAACAAGAGTGCTCCAGTTACTTGCTCTATGTTCTTTGGCAGGACTGCTTGGCCTTTATTTCCAGCACATACTTATGTACACCTAACATATAACTTTCCACACTTTCCTCTGATCTCACTAGCTGGTAGTACAGCAGCTTGGTGTACCTTTTAGGTGACAGTCTGGGTCATGGTGTGGCAGGTTGGGCCAGCAGAACTGATAGGGCTAGCAGCATTTGTTGCTACCTCTTCACCATCTGAGACTAGCTAGGGTTAGCAGCCCTTAGCTGTTTGTGTCCCAAGGTGGTTATTTTATCAGCTAGTTCTGAATACACTGTTCTATAAAGGGAGGTGTTAGTTATGCTACAGCTGGAATAGGATAAAGAAAAGAGAGAAGGTCACTGTTGGTCACTTTTCAGATTTAACCAAAAGTTAAAAGTGAGAACTCTGTTCCCCTCATTCCTCTTGGCAGTGGTGAGCCCATGGCAGAAGCTAGAAGTACAAAGTGGAAATAGGATAAGTCTGCCTGTCTTACATTAATACAACTAATAAAAGTAACAATACTCTGGATACTTTGGATCCATGGAGGGAGAGAAATATCCAAGAGAAATGCTAAACTGGAAGGGACCCTGGATAATGGGGTATAGCCAATAACTGCTCCATCAAACCAGAAGATATAATTCTTTTAATAATAGCACTATTCATTTATCCATTCCACAAAATCTCCTAGCACCTATTATGTAAATGTATTTTGTTAAGACATGATGGTAGGGAGGAGAAAATAAAACAATATTAGATGAAAAATGTCTATGATTCAAGGAGTTACTTATACTGAAATCTGGGCTTTTAGTTTCACCCTGGGATTGATATTATGAGCCTTTCTTTCTTGTGTACTATATGGCAACCCGCTAACTGCCAAGTCTTGGTCTTCCATTTGTCTTCAAATGTTTGTGTGCGTAAACATCAAGTGAGAAATTTCTCTAAGGAAAACATTATTCCACAATTCACCTCATTGGAGTTATGAAATCTGCATTTTCAAAAGCTCCTCAAGTGATCTCAACTCCTTTGGTCAGTTTTGCTCACCGTCATGGATACGACCTAATCCTTCTTGAATCTGAGATAAATAGGTTGACCTTGACTTTCAGTCTTCCTCAAATATTATGTCTTCTGAGCTGGGGCCACTTGGTAACATTTTTAGACACATCCTGGAGGTTACCATCATCTTTAAATTGTGGCATCTGGATGAAGTGTGGCCTTTCAAAACTACATGAGAACAGTGGCATTCAGAGCAATCACTTCAGTCTATGATCCATCAACACAGCACCCATGCTCTTCCCTTTACGTACCACATCATATTGTGGCCAGATATTTTACTTGTAGGCATCTATGAATAACCATCAAACTACATCTTTCCCATCTTGTACCAAAACACTTGGGTATTATTATCTAGGGAATGGAATATTTATTTAATGAATTCCACAGTAAGCCCTGCTTTCTTTATCAGAATTCTGAAATATAAAGTCAGACTGATATGCTCTGTTTCTCCCTTCTCCCTCTTTCCCTCCCTTCTTTTCCTTCCCCTTCCAACAGAGGTTATTCCTGGCAACGTCTTTGCAAGGGAGTATGATACCACCTGAGAGGCAAAACAGACCCAGATACAAATCATTTTACTCAAGTCTTGGAGCAGCCTTCAAAGAAAAACAAATTCCATACCAGCCAGGGTCTGAGTGGAGGCCAAGAACTGCCAACATACTTGGAAGGCCAAACCTCTGCAGAAATATGGCCCTTAACCACCTTCTAGAGAAACTATCAGTTGAGAGTGAAAGAGTTGAAAATTTTTATAGTCCCATCACTGAATCCAGTGTTCAGTATTTTATTTCCATAGAAGACTTAATTCATCTTCTTGAAAGTAACACCAAATATGACTAACAACACCAAATATGGGCAACTCAAGCCCATCCAGATTCCCCATATGCTTAATGTTGCCACAGAGTCTTAAATTCCCATTCACAAGATGCATAACGAGAATTTAAAACATGCAATGTATTTTAACAAGTAGAGCTATCAACTGAAACTGAATAGTTTGTAGACTATCAGAATCAATGCAATACTTTTCTTATATCCTCATGAATATGTGGCTTTATAGTGAAGCCAAAGTCAGCCCATTGTACTTAAGCCTTAAATTAAATTGAGAACATTGGCAAGTCCCATTTCAAAAAAGCAAAACCATAAATGAGGTACTGGTTTTCTTGTATATGCAATTGTAGGAATAGGGAAAGGGAAATGATATCCTGATAACTGTAGAGGCAGCAATGCCAAAATCATTCCCCTTGAGCATTAATATTTAAAAAAGCGATTCCCAGTTACACTACCTTTCCTTTATCCCTCATTGCTACTGTGAAGATAAGCTTCAGAAAGTCAAGAACAACACTGCTAAATGTTTAAGATTTTCTGGGTCTTTTCCCTGGTGCTTTCCATAAAGAAGTAGTTTACCTTGAGTCCATCAGTAAAGCCCAAATTAAAAATAGGTAAAAAAAGATGTTTTGTTTTTATTTTATGGAAGAAAATGAATAACAAGTATTGCTGGTTATTTCATTTCTGCTGTTAGAATACCTTATTGGAAAAAAAAATTAATGTGTTATTCCAGAGTTAATAGTTCATCATGACAAAAAAAAAAGCTTAGGGTCAAAAATACTTGAGGAATGGATGCTATAACCCACAAAAAAGAATCCATCAGTTGACAAAACCTCTGTGCTATTTTTTAAGAAATAGCATTTATGCTCAAGACAAATAGCTCTATGTACTTGGTCTTTTAGGACATACTTAGTAATGAAGTCTCTTTTGGTTGTACAATATGATACAGATTTTATTATTAAAACAGCCAATGGAGAATGCAGAAAACATTTAGTTCAACATTCTCATATAAAAGTGGGGTCCAGAGATTTGCTTAAGAGCATAGGGTAATTAGTCACAGAATAATGAGAATGTGAAAGACCTTTTCAAATATTTTGGATAAATTATACACTGCATTATGGTGCATAATTTTTATAGCTTTTTATCTAAAGATAGAAGACATTAGTGCATTATCTATGTGAGATCACTCAACACCAATGTGTGTGTGTGTGTGTGTGTGAGAGAGAGAGAGAGAGAGGGAGAGAGAGAGACAGAGAGAGAGACAGAGACAGAGACAGAGACAGAGAGAGAGAGAAACAGTTGCCTGGTCATTGTACAGCACTAGCGAAGCAAGATTAGTATGAAACAGTCTTCCTGAATATTGTGGAAAACCACTTCTTTCACATTCTGTTTCAATGATAAACAAATATAACTGTTTGCTAACCTCATTCATCTTCTAAACACTCCAGAAACTCACTGACCTATTTTTTTTAATTGTGCTTAATGAGATTACACTTTACCAAGCTAATGACCCAGGTCCAGTGGCTGAGCCATCCCAGTCTGTTCCTTTTCTGTCACCAGCCACATCCAACAGGGCCAAGTCTAAATGGTCAGTAGATATTCCTTTCCTTCCCTACCATTGACAACATTAGGCCCTTGCATTCTTTCTCTGTATTATTATAGTAGGGTTTTTCTTCTAGGTTTATTTACTTTTAGAATTTTTATGGGACCTCCCTTATCTCCATGACTGTTCACTCTTCAAAATATCTCTAGGGGAATCTTTCTAAAATATAAATGTAACTCTCACTATATACCTGATTTGTCCACAGCCAATCTTTCTAACTCTCAAGCTATTTGCTTCTTCCTGCTCCATGCCCCATTTCACACTAGTAGCCATACAAAGCCCTGCTCCCTTCGTACCATGCCTTAGACAGCACTGCTCCCTCTGCCTACAATATTTTCTCCTTCCCTGATGGTTTGTCCCAATACATGATACATAATTGCCCCCCAAATAAAGAGTAGTCTTATGTATGAAGACTTTTTCATGGTCTTCTCATCTAGATTGTACAAGACTCTTCCACTGTATAATTTATCCGCTCTTTCATTCATACATTCTTCTTATTTCCCATAGCAATTATTGATTTGATGTTAACAGCAAAATACACAACACATACATTTCACATAGATGACATCACATGAGAGAATCTGTAATTAGGTACAAGGTGTGTAAACTTACCCTTCTTTCCTGCTTAAAATCAGACATAAAATATAAGTGAAAAATGGATTTTTTGATAGGGAGGTCCATAAGATAATATAATTTATGCATTTCTATGCTTTACTAACAGAGATACCACTTAGTGGGCAGATAATCTCTAAACTCCAGGGACTTTATCTTCATCTTTGTGAACTCAGACTAATATAAGGTCTGGTGGATAATGAATAAATGTTTGCTGAGAAAATAAATGACTGACCCACAGACTGGATCTTTCAAAGTGAACATCTGGGATTTTCAATCTCTAATAAGAGGCATGATCCCAAGGAAGGCTTGAATAAATTAATGCTTAATAATTGCACAAACATTTTCCCCTCCATTCCATGTAATTTTCCCTCTATTCCATTCTCTCAAGTATTGCAAGTTGCAAGGCACATCCCTACACATTTACCTTATCTAGAAGATGACTATAATTGCTTCTAGACTGGGCTGCTTCATCCTCTTATCCTGTCCTGAATAATAAAGTAGTCACCAAGCACCAGTAGAGCTCTGAAGAGCAAATGCCACAGAAGTGCTTAGCGGTCTCCAAGAACCCAGCTCCAGAGGAGTAAAGAGCATGTATCTTTGGTTGTGGCTGCTCTTGTTTTCCTTGCGCTTGACTGAGGGACTGGCAGACGCATACTCAACCCTCAGTACCAAGAAAGACAAATGAACATGAAAAAAGGAGGCAACAAAATGCAACCAAATACTCTCAACTTTCCCAAAGCATGCCCAAGGGAGAGAGATGGAGAAGAAAACAAACATTCAATAGCTAAACTGTATAACGTAATTAAAGAAGCAAAGAAATTCAGAAAGCTCAAAGAGGACATAACCCAAAAGACAGTAGAATTATCAAGGAACTTGCCATGGGAGAAAAAAATTGGAAAGGCCAATCAAAATTGTTCAAAACATGAATTAAAAATTCACCATAGGAATAGACTCCATGAAAAGGTGCCAAACAGAAACCCTGGAGATAAACCTATCTAATTCATTAACTGCAGAAATGACCAATGTGAAGATAGGGTTTCAGAGGTTGAGAATAAAATGGTGACACCCAGATAAACCTTAAAATAAAAAGAAAGCAAGAAAAATTCATCTAGCAGCTACTAGATGATGCAAAGAAGACCAATCTAAAGTTACTTTGAGTTAGAAAACAGAGGGCAGCACATACAGAATAAAAATCTTCTTACAGAAATCATAGCAAAAAAAATTTCCAAGTATGGAGAAAGAACTGAGCAAACAGGTAAGTGAGTCTTCCAGAACACAAAATAACTATGATGGAAAAAAAGGAAGTTCTCCATGATGCATTACAGTAAAACAAATAAACAAACAAACAAAAAAACCCTCAGAAATCTGAAACAAAGACAGAATCTTTAAAGCTGCTAGAGAAAAGGAAAAAAAAAATCACTTTTAAAGTTAAACCCATTGAGGAATGCAGCAGATTTTTCAATACAAATTTTAAGGCCAGGATAGCTTGCAGTGAAGTATTTGAAGTCCTAAAAGCAAATGACTTCTAATCCAGACTAATATACCCTGCAAAACTATCTTCCAAAATTGATGGAGAAATAAAGACAATTCACATCAAAGAACACCTTAAGAAATTCATGACCACAAAATTAGCTCTCAAAAATTTCTATATTCTAGACAAGAGTCACTCAAGCCAATAAAAGCCTAAAAGTACATGGGATGAATATATCAAGCGAGATGAGTAGTTAAACAAAAAGGAATAAATAAAGGAGTGAATAACAGAAATGTTACAATGAGAGGAATGCAGTGGCAGGAATAAGTGGATACATTTCAGTTATGAGTCTCAGTTACATGGTTTAAAACCCAATTAAAAGACAGATTGGCAGATGAGATGAAAAACAAACCAAATGGTCTATTGCATTCAAGAGGTTCATCTAATTCAAAAAGAAGTTTATGGACAAGAAAATTAAAGGACGAAAAACAATATTTCCAGCATTAGGACCCCAAAAGCATGCAGGAGTAGCAATCTTATTCTCAGACAAAGTAAACTTCAAGCTAAAACTGATTAGAAGAGGAGGAGAAGGTCATTACAAATGAGGTAAGGGAAAAATCCAATAGGACTAGACAGCAATTGCAAATATATATTTACTGAATATTGGCATACCTAACTGGACATAAATGATCAAATAAACACCAAAGCTATGATAGTGGGTGATCTAAAAACCTCACTTTTGTGCTTGTTTCAATGGCATATATACTAAAAACCTCACTTTCACAAATAGAGAGATCAATTCAACAAAAATTCAACAAATAGAGTCAGGGCTAAACCATATCTTAGAATAAATATACTTAATAGATAACCACAAAGGATTTTACCCTACCACAACAGAATATGCATTCTTCAAAGCAACACATGGAAATTTCTTCAAAATAGATTATATATTAGCCCACAGATCATGCTTAAATAAGTACAACAGAAATGAAATCATCCCATATATATTATCAGATAATAAGGCAATGAAAGTAGAAATCAATCACCAAAGAAACCACAAAAATTTTATGAACACCTGGATGTTAAGTAACACATTCCCGAACACTCAATGAGTCACAGAAGAAATCAAAGAAGATTTTAAACAATTACTAACATGAACTGACATTACCACTATAACATACCAGAACCAATGGAATACACTGAAAGCAGAACCAATGGAATACACTGAAAGATAGTTTATTACTATGAATTCTCACATTAGCAAAAGAGAGCAAGATAAAGTAAATAATGTAACAATACACCTCAAGGTACTAGAAAAACAACAGTTCAAACACAAACCCAAGAAATCATAAAAACCAGAGCAGAATGTAATAAAATCGAGACTAAGAAAATAGTATAAATAATGAATAAATTGAAGAACTGGTTCTTTGAAAGAATAAAAAATAGAGACAAATTATTAGCCCGACTTACCAGAAGAAGGAAAGAAAAGACCCACATTCATACTGTTAGAAATGAAAAAAGTGAAATTGTAATAAATATTGGTGAAATCCAGAAGATGATTAGTAATTACTATGAAAAATTTATTTCAACAAATTTCAGAATCTTGGAGAAATGGAGAGATCCCAGACACCAAGAAGACATAAAAACACTGAACAATCAGTAACAGGCAAATGAATTGAGGCTGTAATAAAAAAAAGGAGCAACTAAGAAAATACCAGGACCTGGTGGATTCACCACTGAATTGTATGAGACCAACGCTCTTCAAACTCTTTAGTGAAACTGAAAGGGAAGGAATGTGTACAAACTCATTTCCAGAAGCTAGCATTATTCTGATTCCAAAACCAGACAAGGACCCAACTGAAAAAGAAAACTATAAGCCAAACTCTTCAGTGAGCAAAGACACAAAAATCCTCAACAAGATATGAAATTGAATGTAGCAACTCATCAAAAATATTGACCTAGTAAGCTTTATGCCAATGGTGTAAGGATGGTTGAACATATACAAACCAATAAGAAGAAGCAAAGACAAAAATATCACAATCGCATAATAGATGCAGAAAAAGCTTTTGACAAAATCCAACCTCCATTTGTGATAAAAATAACCCTGAAGATAATAGATATAGAGGACCTTATCTCAATTTCATAAAAGCCATTTATTACATTCCAATGGCCAGTGTCATATACAATGGGGAAAAGCTAAAATCTTTCCCCCTCAAAAAAGAAAAAGACAAGGACATCCACTATCATCACTCCTGCTCAATATAGTATTCAAAGCACTAGACAGAACAATCTGGTGAGAGAAGGATATAAAAGGGATACATATAAGAAAAGGAGAAATCAATATGATTTGCAAATAATATTATCCTGTACATAGAAGGCCCCCAAAATTCCACCAAAATACTCCAAGAATTAACAACCGAATTCTTTCCCATATTCTCCTCCTTACAGTCTGGTTTTCTCGGAATCCCTGACCTCCTATTTTGTCTTCTAAAGTTGGTGATACACTCATGCATTCCTGAGAATATTCTCCTTACAACATGCTGCGAAAAAGGCCTTTGGGAGGCATTCCCCAGTAACCCTTTCATTTCTTTTATCTAAGGGTTACAGTTCTACACCACCTTGTTATCTTGATTATGTAAATAATAATTTCATACACTCCCTTCAGTTTTCCAGCTGTTAATAGCGGGAAGATAACTTTAGGCTAAGTTATCAATATGATTACATCTTCATTTCATTATATTTTCAATGAAATGTTTTAGGAATTTTATCATATTTTATCTTTGTATATAGTAAAAGCATAATTATATGGAAAAATTACCCATTAAAACATATTTCTGATCAATAATCAATAATGCTCAATAATCATCAAATAATCTATATAGAGTTGACATACCATTTTAGAAAAGCTGTCAGTTTCTGAAATCATCTTCTCTTTTGTTTTCAGATTTCCTTTGAATTTGTTTCTTTGTTGGTTGTGGCATGACATTTTTTATCTGGAGACAGCTATTTACTAGGACAGTCTTTTATTTACTGGATGATACATTTTCTGTAATCTCCAGAACTGTGAAAAATTAATAGCTATTAGATAGTTTATACTCACATGCAGCACCATGGAAGTACTAAAACATACTTGTGTAAGATATTGCTATGAGTGTGATTCTCTAAGATATTTTTATGTAAAATATTCAAATATAGTTGGAGAAAATGGCATACGATTACAATTATTGTTTGCCCACTGGAGGAGGAGCAAAGGAATTCAAGGACTTCATTATTTTCCTAAGGATGTAAACATTTAATGTGGCCCCATCTCTACTAGCACATTTGTTTTACCAAGTAGCTATAACTTATATTTGCCCTATGCATACTCAGTGCTTGTGAATGCCGACTCATTCACATGTAATCCTCAGTCCTTTGTTCACGACAACAGAGCCAACTGGAGTTTGAAGGGCTGGTCCATTTTCAAAAGTCTGAGCTAAGAAGTTTGTATGCAACTCATTTTTAAAAACATTTCTTGCATAACATAATACTTTTTGTTTACTTAAAAATTAAACAAAGATATAGTCTAAAGGACCTTTTTTTTTTTCATTTCCAAGGCTTTTGTGGTGCTTGTCTCACATCTACCTGGTGACTATAACCAGAGACCTAGTCAATGTTGTACAAAAAATACTTTTGATTTTTCAAAACATAATACTGATAACAGAAAGTGAGCAGAGAGGATTAGCATTTGCCTTTGATGAATATGATCTGCTTGTACTTTCAGGGAACACCATTTAGGAAGAACTGAGAATTGTTGCTCAGAAAATTAAGGTCCAACACAGTTTTTCAATGCCTGGCCCTGTATGTTACAAGTGACCTTGGTGAGTTCATTCTACCAGTTCCATATATTTTTTAGATTATAGTACTATGCTTCATTTCAGGATTTTTGTTCTAGTGTTTTGGGGTGGCTTTTTTGTATACTTACTTACCTTTCTGCCATATATACAAACGTAACATCTTGCTCAGAGAAAAATCAGACACATTCTTTTAAAGGAAATGAATGTTTTTTAACTACAGAAAAATACCTATGACCAAAAATAAAACATGTTTACAATATCTTGTTGAAATTGCAAAAAGACATCATGCTTCAACATAACATATGAGATTCACCGGCTAGAGACATCCTTTGCTCTATCATTTTCTAAAGATAATTATTTTATTGTGCACTCCAAATTTATTTAGCTCAGAGCCTTGCCTGTTGTCCTCCATGTCTTTGGTTTTCTCTTTCCTCGGTGTTTTCCTACTTATAATCAACACCATCAGAAAGAAAAGAGAGGGCCTAAAAGCAAATGTTTAATCTTTCATGCATTATGTCTTCTGAAATAGACCAGTCAGAAGCTGTTTTGAGAGAGCAATTAAAGCCAGCGGCTAAAATGGGACTTAGGGATTATCGATGGCCATCATTTATCAGTGTTATCCTCATTCCACATCGAAACAGATCGTCAAAACTGTTCGCTCATGTATGTACGTTGGCTATGCTAAGGAAATCTTTGCATTCAGCATGAAGAAGAGCAAAATTTGTGCGTGCAAATTTTGATTTGCCTTTTGATGGAAGTGTTTAATTTCCATTTATCTAATGGAATTCTCAGGATATTTCAAGTCGATGTACAATGTAACAGTTCCAAAGTTGAGTGCCAGTAATAAAACGACCTTTTTTCTGTACGTCCACTAATTGGCTTTTAAGACACTTTTGATGTGGCTGAAAAGGTCAAAGATCAATGAGTGGCTTGTTAGTCTGCATCATTTATTTTAACAGAAAACAAAAATACAAGCTATTTAAAAAAATAGAATTTTAAAAGAAATACACAGTCTCTTTGCCTTTGGCAGGCTCTACAATTTTTCTTTGGCTCCTGCAAGCATGAGATGGTTTAATCAGGGGATTATCGAGTAGATTGAAGAGATACAACAAAGTTTTGTGCTGCAGTAAATATTTGTAAAGCAAAACTTTGGAAAAATCCATGATACATTTTACTGTCACTAATTTGTAAAAATCCAAGGTATTTCTGAAATCATTATCCCAAAGTCCTGAAAACAAAACAAAACATGAGCTCCATTGTCATTAGACAATTGTTATATAGTTCGGGAAACTAATCTAACTTGTGCCAAGTGGAAAGTTGACAAGAGAATGACATGGTAGAGCATCGAAGTAAAAGTACCTCAAGTTTTAATTATAAAAATATTCCATCCTAAATATAATAATGTTGGCCCACGGAAGAACTAAGCAATATGATCTGACCTATGACACAATGCTTAAGTATTCATGAAAATGAAAGAAACACTGCTTCTGTTACTGCCAAGAAACAACTGATATGTAAACAACTGATTAAATTCACTGAAATCTGTGCTCATTATGTTTAAAGGACAGAGATAGGCGTGTTCTGCCAGAATAGTAGATTGTGCTTAAATTAAGCACTAATTATGGAGTTTTAGGGTACAAAGGGAGAGACTAATGACTGATTAGAACTAAATTTGGCCTGCAGCAAAGCACTGGGTCACTACCTCTTTATGATTACTTAGTGTAGCCAAGACAAATGTTCTAGGCTGAAGCCTTTCATTCTTTTCAATGAGGCACAGAGATCGAAAGGTGTGCTAGCAGCAGGTGTTTCAATAGTTAGAGATAAGAGTTTCACCTGGTCCCCTTGAGTTTAACGTCCCAGGTTATTGTATGAATAGAAGAGACAAAAGTGCCATGTCATCGTGATACACAATTTCCTAGGTAGGCAAAATTGTATTTCCTTTCCTGTTCATTTATTTCTTTTATTTCATTTATTCCCTTGTTCAGTAAATACTTGAGCACCCACTCAATAGCTAAGACTTCGTGGCTGATGGAAAATAGGGCACTCTGAAGGTATTTGCCCTCTAGTTGGGGAGAGACATATAAACATATAATTTTTATACAGTGCTACGATAGATGGTTTAACATTTGCTGCAGAAGCAAATAAGAGAGCAGATAACCCCATTTGGGGAAGAGTTAGAAGGAGTTTTGGAAGACTAGAGTCTAAAGTTAAAGCAGTATAATTAAGAATTAACCATTCCACTCGTCTGGTTCAAGTTAGCAGGAAAAGTGAGAGAGGCAGGGAGCCCAAAGAGGTGCAAATAAAGAAGACATTTATTAACTTCTGGGGTTCTATCCTTACCACAACGCTAGTATTTGCCCTATATAGTATGACAAAGAAGTTGTTTTTATCCAAATGTTTTTATGCACCTCTTTTAGCATGAGCTTTAAATAGATCTAATAATCCTAAAGTACTTAAGCCAAGCATATATTCAGAGAAAGTCCTAGTAGCCCTTGACACTAAGCATGGCAGCCATCTCACCATCCACCAAATCCATCTCCTTTGGCCTCTGGATGGAAAACAAAACAAAACAAAACAAAAAAACACCTCCTCTTGCCCTTTTCAGATCACAGACAGACCAGATAACATTTTGCTTAATATGTGCAATTGCAATTAATTGAACAAAAGCTATGGGCATTTTTTTCTTTTTTTAGTTTACATTGGGAAGTCAAATTTTGGCTTAGCAGTTCATTAAGACAATTCTTTTCTAACAGATTGTTTGGCTTTTCTTCCTACGAAAGAAACTACCTTTTATTTATTATATAAATATTTTCTTTAGGAGATAGTGGAATAGAAATTAGGAATGAGAGGGACAGACTAGTGTGAATAATATCCTCAAAGCAGACTACGTTATCTTCCAAGTGGCCTAGCACCAGTTAGACTTCCATCCATTTCCAAGAGTCCACTGCATGGGAACAAACACTGTTGCTACTTGGGGCCTTCCGAATGGAAAGGAAGTACAGTCTGTTAAGAACTGAGGACCTCATTACATTTTTCTTAAAATTTTTGGTCAGTGAAAACTTGTTTCAGTCCTGTCTTTCATATTCTCTTCAAGTAAAAATGTTTCTCTTTTTTTTTGGTACCGGAGATCGAACTCAGGACCTTGTGCTTGCGAGGCAGGTGCAGTGCTACTGAGCTAAATCCCTAGCCCCAAGGCTTTCTTAAATGCAGACAATGTTTAAAGAAACATACAGTTTATACTACTGTGTTCATTTTAATACAAATTCTGCTCCTACCCTCACATATTCACAGAAAAGCTAATAGAGTAACTAATAAACCTACAGTTGATTTGATAACACTTTAAAAATATCTCTCTGCTTATCCATGTTTCCCATGGTATAAATGCATTATCTTTATATTCAAAAGAATAGTTAATTTTGTAGTGACACACTTCTCTCCTGAATTTTTCCTTTATAAAAGACTTGCTGCAGTGCTTTTCTCTGATCTTTTTCTCTTGGGTACTACTAACTGATTCGTATTTCCATAATTAATACTGACACTTTTTCTGATAGTCTTCATAAGCTTTATTAAACTTCTGGAAATAAAATAGCTCTACTGCTAAAATAGTTATTTTGATTTTTTTTGTAACTCCTCTGGTAACATTATTCTGCATATTTTGTAACATTTCTTTCTTTGAGTAGGAACATTTTTATCAAGTGAAGTCTTTTGGTGAGTTTCAATAGCTACAGGTTCCACCTCTGGGCAGATTTCTTTCCTGGCCTCTCCTCTTCAACCCCACCACCTAATGAGACACTCAGGAATACTATTTGAAAACCTCTGATTTTTGAATAAGCTATAACTTGCTTCATGAATTTTGGGGAGTTTAGAAAACTTAACCTGAATTACACAATCTAAAGTTTCTTGAAATTTCAAAAATTTGAATATTCTCATGATACTGTGTGTCGTTTGCTTATTATCACTCCCTGTAAACAATTTTGTGCAGCAAATCTATACCTGGAAAGCATTACAGTAGGAGGTAGGAGATTGTCCATGAGCTGAGATTCAAAGAACATCTTATCGAATAACCCCAAAGAATATAACATGTGTCTGCAGGTCTTGTTTGAGTTTCTTACTGCAAATCCCTAAAACATATGAGCTCTGATTAAGAGTCACGAAGATGGAGTAAGAAAGATGCAACTTGGTCAATTTTCCTTCCTGGTAACATTTGCTTTTGATGTCATCTCCAGAACCAGGTCAAAGAAAGTAGCAGCGAGTCACTTCTATGAGAAGGTAGGCACTCATACATTTGATGGCTGTCATGTGATTTTTTTCAGAATCCATCGTGAAGAGAATTTGACTTAAGATGACAATGCTCACAGGTACACTGGGTGAGACCAGAACACCTAAGTATTTAAATCACATCTATGGTGTGATGCCTACCAGGGCCCAAGTGCTCTGAGAAATGGTTCTTATCAACCTCTGTAGTTCCACTACAGGCAATACTCATGACGCTACTTGAATCAATGAAATGGATAAATGTGCACCAAGTAAAGAGTTTAGTCTCTTGATCTTGGAATAAAGCCAAATTGTTAAATTAGCCTTTCAGTCTCTATCGCTCTTACTTCTTTCCTTTATCTCTATTTCTAACAACTCTATGTATATGTGTACACAATGAGACCAGTTTTTGTCTTTTATATCAAGGTCAAAAAACTCATGTAGGTCATGTTGGTTTGGAAGTGCTAATTTTCTGAATTTGAGGTGGCGAGTCATTGTGTGTAACTTTAGATACTCATGTAGGGTAAATTACCACCAAATCTAAGACCCCCCCCCCAGCACTTCATTGCCATCCTTTAGACTTAATGTATTACAATGGCTAGAGAGTTTAAATTTTAAGTCTGTGTTTTCTAGAATAGTAAGACTGCTATGGTGATGTCTTAGTTACTTTCTAGTTGCTGGGATAAAATGCCCAGCACACAAGTTAAAGGAGGAAAGATTTATTTTAGCTCAAAGTTTGCAGAGGTTTCAGTCCATAGTTGACTGGCTTTCAGGCAGGGCAGCATGGCAGAAGGGCATGGCAGAAGAGAAAGAGCTCACGGCATGGCCTTTCCTTTTTCATTCTATCCAGGCTACACGCCTATTGGTTGGTGCCACCCACAACCAGGGTAGCTCTTTCCTTCTCTGCAAATCTATCATCTGCATCTAGAACTATAATAAGCCAATCAATGGGCTAATCCAGGATCACACACTCATGATCCAGCCATTTCCTAACAGCCCCACATATGACAGCATGAGGCTTTGGGGGGACATCAAAGTATAAGCCATAAAAGGTGAATATTCATATTATATAAATCAGAAATTGAGGAAGGAACACTATCTATGGAGAAAGCCAAGAACATTCCATGCATTAAAAAACAATTAAAATGATATCCGAAAAGAAGAGATTTAGAAACCTGCACACCAAGAAGACCTACTTTCAGTCAAATGTACAACCCCATAGTGACATGTCCCCAAGTGTAGAAAGCAATGCTATATGAATTGCCTAGCTTTTGTTATAAATGGTGGGAAGTAATACTGTGACTAACTTTTCAAGAACATTCTTAGAGTTTTGAAAAGAGCTGATTTAACAACTGGTTAACCATTAAGTTTGTACCAAAGTAGGCATGAGAACTCCTTCTAACAAATATGGTGTCATTTGATTTATTTACTGCTTCATCATGCTCTGGCAAGTAGAGACACAAAAGAGCAAATGTTTATCCTCATAAAATGTCTTTACTCCGGAGGAGAAAATAACCATGGTAGTGGGGTTGAGGAGAGCTAAGCTGACTAATTGGAAAAATCCACAAAGGCCACGAATCTTAAAGATTGTGACATTGTAATATCTGTCAACCAACACAGAATGACCGGGAACTTCTGTGAAAATGCATGTTGAGACTATAAATAGTGTACTATGATTTATCACAATCACATTATGTAGACTAAAAATCAAAGAAATGCCTCATGACTGAAAACTTGAAACATTCCTATATCCGTTTTACCAAGAAGAAATGCTGACTGTTTCAAGACCTATCCATAAATCAGAAAAAAAGAAACTTACACCAGTCTGGCTGTATTCTAAAATATACTACACAGATCTCCTTTCTATGCCTGTTCATGAGTACAGAGCAAGCTAATAGCACCTGAATATCAAAGCAGTTCAGTTTGCTGATGTGCAAATAATGAAAAAGTTTTGTTTCATGTTGAATGATTGCCTCCAAATCAGTAGACTGTCACTCAGAACAATGTAAATATCTTTATGATATCTTTTTTGGTCAGAATTTAAAATATGGGGACCCTGAAGAGATTTAGTGCAAGTGGTGGCCACATCTGATGAGTAACAAATTAAAGCAAAAGAAAAAAAAAAAACCTTCAGCAGGCAGTAAGGACTTCATGCTCTATTTTTTATAGGCACAAGAAGGTCAAAAGCATACCTTCCCTGCAGCCATATATGGCCTGAGGGCCACTGGACACTTTTTAAATAAAAAGATGAATGTTCTGGTATGAGAATGCTCCTAGAATCCAGTGACGTTCTTGCTCAGGGTGGTCTGTAAATATTCTAAATCTTTGCTTACTATATAAAATTACAAGAAAGTGTTATCTTGCATCACTCATAGGCACTAGATTTCTTAAACTAGGCAAACCCTACTAGGAAAATCACTCTAAAAAAAAACAATAACAACAACAAAAAAAACAAAAACAAGATGGTTTATTATTCTTATTCTTATTCTTTTTTCTTTTCCTTTAGCCTATAACTATCTTTTGACTCTATAAATTCTGGTTTATTTAAGAAACATAAACTCTTATGATTTTAAATCAGGTTTATCACAGGTTTTTGCTTTAAAATATGTGAAAGGTCAGTATTCTATATGCAGTTTTGTCTATTTCTCTCTCACTGTTTCTTTGGTTTTCTCACTGGCTTTATACAGCACCTCACTCTGAGAAAGTTTCCTCTCACTTTACCTACTTTCTGATCTTCCTGGAGTGCCTGAACAGAGTCCCAGATGAAGATAGAAAACATGAGAAGACACCTAGTAAAAAAGGAGAGAAATGGGTCCATTTTAAAGTTAATACATGAATAAGTAAAAATTGGAAGAGTTCTATTATGTTGGATTTTTTTATGCTTGTGGTCTAATTAATTGTATTACTTTTAACTTATTGATATACAATCCACAATGTTGAATTAATACTGGCACATATCCAGGCTCAATCATACTGTTCATGTCTTATGGCCATCTATTAGAATTTCCTCCTCAAATTAATATCATCTGGTGATGAAATGTTGAGGACCAAACCAATATCTATACACTCTTTCAGCTTTTAAACAATTAAAATGGCCTGCCTGCTTATGGCTCTAATTTTAAGAAGACAAATTTGTGCATTTTGCTTTAACACATGTAATGTTGTTTTGCTAAATCAGATGTCTTTCCTCATGGATGAAATTATAATGGCATTGCAAAGCAGTTCTCTTGAAACCTTCTAAAACAGATTATGTTCTTTAAAAACTTGATTCTTGACTTTGCATGTTTTAACGCTGCATTCCATTAAACCTGTGTTTGAAGTTACTGGGATTTGCTAAAATATTTGATAATGCCTAAGCAGATAAGAGATTATATGCTTTCTGTATATAGTAGAAGGATTTGTTCCAGCTTGGATACAGGGCATTAATTGGCCACCTACAGTGAGCAGTGTTTAATATTTTGCCCCTATCCCCTGGCTTCACTCTTTTCTTGCTGCTTTTCAGGCAGAAGATCATGTCCGTCTTCACTGAGCTGAATTTGCTAACTTTCTGGAACACATTTAAACAGTGTGTTCTACTTGTGTCATATTACATTAACTTCACTTCTAATGACAAGTTGTATATATCTGTAATAAATAGTCCCTCAGGGATCAGATCAAGATTAAGAGCGAGAAAGTAGACTGCTGTAGTTAAGTAATTTACAATATCTCAGTAAATGCTTGCAAAGAAATGCTCGCATCCATAGGACTGGTTAACAGCACTGGCAGACTCTGATGCTTGTAGAATGTTAAACCTTTTGGTGGAAAGTTCCAATCATTTGGGTTCCAGTTTTTGTTTTTTTTTTTTAAGTAACCTTTACACTCTGCAGTGTTTGACACTATGGTGCTCATCATAACACAAAATGTTTATGACAGAGACTCGCCAGCTTCAGATAGACCAACATGGACACAGGTCAGTGCTGGTGGTTAAGGAAAAGGGCTATGGAATTGAGAAGAAAACCTTATTTAAATTGAAAAACTCTTCGTGACATGCTCATTCCATATCAAAACCTTTTTAATTAATTGAGATAATCCACAGAAGGAAAAAAAATCCAAATGTTTTGGGGCAAATTACAGAAGTTGAGCAGTTGATTCTGATTAACCAAGATGTGTGCAGGGTTGGATTAGCAGTCTGTCTAGCCTGGAAGACTAGTTTCCTCACAAATGTGGAATTAAAATATTCCACAGTGCACCAAGTGAGTCACAACTCAGGGCCTGCTCAGATTCATTTGTAGGCACAGAAATCTGGCGTAACAGGATTTTAAATTTTTTCCTTTTCCCCTTCAAACTTGTCCAGCCTAGTCACAGATTCAGATGTAAGCATGGAGTCTCTCTTAGATTAGTATTGGAATGACATTCAGCAAATATCGATTTATAATTGGACCGATTTCAACCATTTCCACAAGAAGTCATTTTCAGTCATGTCCTGTGAATATGAGCTGTGTCTTGAGTTTCGGGAAAGTTGTGATAAGGGTGATTTTTCACCCATGAACTTCAAAAGTTAGTTGATTTCTGGAGGGAGTTGAACCAAGGAACCACATGAAGATCTAAGCTGTTCTGGCATTTGCAGAGACTTTCCTCTTGGTGAGTTGGTGCCCACTAATTGAGTTTGAAGTGAATTGAACATCAAATGCATTCTTACGCAAAAAGTCAAATACTGAATTAAATATCTTTAAAATCATGGTCAGGCAAAGCACAGCGTATCTGTGGCAGGTTTAAGTATTGCCTCAGATATGTTGGGAGATATTGCAAGTCTGTTATCATTTAGTCCTACGTCATGCAGGACTTTCCTAGTCCATTCCAACACTACAACATCCCCACAATGACCTGGGATATTGT
Organism: Fukomys damarensis; assembly: GCF_012274545.1. Classification (NCBI taxonomy): domain Eukaryota; kingdom Metazoa; phylum Chordata; class Mammalia; order Rodentia; family Bathyergidae; genus Fukomys; species Fukomys damarensis. Next base: position 63,954,467 of record NW_022900950.1, on the reverse strand, counting down.
GGGGGAACTTTTGAGGATCTTAAAGGTGTCCACCGAGGAAAGACAAATATGAGGGAGGCATCCTGGGCGGGAAATGAATAGACATCATGCTGATAATTGTGGCAGAATGGTCCTCATATAATGCTGATTGAATGGTGGATGGTCTTGCTCCTGTCAAAGCCCTAGGAGATGACTCAGCTCTCATGAGGAGGTCCAATGGCTATCTTCTGCTAAGAGGTCTCAAATCTACCCACCTTTTAATGTTGCTTTCACTGTGCCTCCTGATCACCTGTCAAGAATGCAGAAACCTATTCACATCTTTTCCCCAGTTTTGTCTCTCTGGCTCAGGGAAAATTTCAGAGAAGCAGCAACAACCAAAACCTTAGCTTGGAGAAACTATCCCTAGCCTGAAATCTGCTATGCCTCAAAGGCAGCTAAATGGATTTAAAGTTTAGTTAGTAAGAGCAAGGAAGATCAACTGCCTTTTCCTTCTGCTTTTCACCCTTTTCTAACCATCCCTGCTGCAATGAACCACAACTCATAATCTGCTAGCAAGAGAGAGATGGGGAGATTTGATAGAAGCCTTTTATTTAGAAAGGATAAAGGAGTTAATATTATTTTTAAAAAGAGTATGTCCTCCCATTATTCTTTGGACTATTCATATCCCAACTTAGCTGACTGACAGTTTCTTGTGCAAATGAAAGCTTCCTTTCCTTCTTAAAGTCTAGCTTTAAATATATGAGATTGTTTCACTAGGATTTTATTGGTCCAAATTATTTTGAAATTTTTAGAGTACCTGAAGGAAGAACTTGGACCTGAAATGCAACTATTACTTCCAACTGATATGCTACTATTTAAGTAGTTCAACTTTAATTGTCCTATAAAAGAGTTCAACTTTAAGTATCCTATCTTTTTTATATTGTCTTTATAAATATAAAAAAATCAAATTGTTGTTTCCCTTATTATGCACTTCATTTTAAATAGCAATAAAATAATGTTTATGCAAATAGTGAAAATCAATGTTTGATACCTGTGCAGACTATCTTTGTGGGATCCTTTCAGACTTACCCTGAAATTATCTTTTTAAACATCATACCCATTCAAGAAAAGACATGAAAGAGTACTTACTTTTGTGTGTACTACCCCACCCTTCAATACATATTTACATCAAATAAAGTTTTATGAGGCGGGTATTACTTTTCTCTCATTGCTGAGACAAAATACCTGGCACCCAAAATTAAACGGGGGAAAGGTTTACTTGGCTTACAGTTCATAGATGTTCAGTTCCTAGTTGGCTGGCTGCAAGTCTGGGGTGGCAAAGAAGCATCACAGTGAAGGAACAACATGGCGTGCACAAAGTAGCAAAACCAAAGGACCCTCACTCTGTCTTTCTGCCTTTTTATCCCAGCCAGGCCACTGGGAGTAGGCCAGTGCCAAAGCAGTCACTCACATGTAGTGGTTTAGGAATCATGCACCCTTAATCCCATCATCACACATTCCAGATTCAGCTAACTCTGACCACATGAGGCTTTGGGGGACATCTAGACCCTAACCATCACACAGGGCATGACAGTTTATGTAAAATCAAGTACAAAATGAATAAAATGCAACTATTTCAAAGATGCTTAAGATAACTGACCTAAAGAATACCATTATCTATTTTAATAACTTTTTTTCACTGTTTCCAATTCAGCTTCAACCGTCATTCTCCCCCATTTCCTATTCTAAGAAAAACAAGGCACAGAACTGTGACATGAATTCTAGAATTGTTGAAAATGCATCCACTTTTGTCAATAGCAACCTCAACACTCCCAAATTGTGTTTCTGTGTCATCATTTCTGGCTCTGGCTTTGGCATTCTATCAAATCACATTTTTCTAGAGGAACTGATTGTTTCCATATAAAGAATTATTTTTGTCCAAATCCGTTTCAAAAGCTTAAATTGAATTCTGTAATTTTTTTTAGGATTTAAAAATTTTCAATCTGTCAAATGAGTTCTGGCAAATTTCTAACTTTGTACATATGCTCTTGAGTAGTAGTTTAAGTATTGAACACTACAAATAAATAACAAGTTTGGTGTCTGAA
>NW_022900950.1:63936519-63947148 GCF_012274545.1 Fukomys damarensis | reverse complement strand
GGTAGAATGGCTATAGGTAGGACAGTCTGCCTCAGCAACTTAAGAAAATTCTGTCAAGTAATGCTGAATAAAAGGCAAAAAAAAAAAAAAAAAGAAAAGAAAAGAAAAGCTTGTTGACAACAGAAAGTCCCACATTTCACAAACTTAAATATTCAAAGGACCTGCAAGGATGCATGAAGCTCTACACACACAAATGGTACACTGGAGAGCGCAGAGAGATTAAAACTTTAGTCCAACTCTCCAGAGTTACTATGAAGGTCAGGTGTGGTCCAACCAAGAATGAAGATGAAATCACTCTTATTTTGGAGAAAGAAGTAAACAGTCTTCTTTTAAAATTTAAGAGATTTCTTAAATACGTATATGCTAATTTTGCAAACAAATCCTCTGGGCCTTAAAGAAATTGTCATATAGCAGGTTTTAAACATAATTTAAGGAGTTAGTCTTTTGAGGCAGAAAATGATAAAAATCCCTGAACCCAGAACATAATATATCAACCAAAACATTTCGTGATACATGGTGCTAACAATCACGACAGCAAATACTTCAATAGTATGCACAGTACGTTATGTTCAGCTCTAAAAGCTTTATATACATTAAGTCACTGGTGGAAGATTTACTTAGGTGTCTGAAGAAGCTTTCCCATCACATGAGGATGAGGAAATGGGGTGCAGCTTCTAACAGCATCTACCCGATGCTTCCTGGTATTCTGATCAGAAATCTGCGTACAAATTCTAAAGCCACAAGGCAAGTTTGACCTCAGCAATGCAAAGTTTGGCTTGATCTTGATTGACACAGATGTGCAGAAAATGTCAGAACTAGTTCCAGTGTTTATAAAACATTTGAAAACACATGACTTTGGCAATTTTTTTTTAAAAGCCTGGCTTCTTACTTAGTGTTCATGAAGATCTCCAAGCTATTTAATAAAAGTTTATTCGGTCTTGTCTCCATTGACATCACCATGGCTCATTCATTCCTCATCACCAAAGGACTAAAACGGTGTTGCGCCATAGGTCAATTTCTATTAAGTCCATATTCCACAGCCATGTTCAGAGACTCAACAAAGCATGTTAGACTCAGTGAAAGATTTTCATTAGCAACATGACTAAAAATCATCACTGAATTTTTTTTCCTTAGTAGTTCATTATCTAACAGTGTGCTGATTGACCACGGTACAAACAATTAAATCCGTAAGGCTAGGTTGTTTTTCAGGGGAGTGGTGGACAGAACAAGACACTATAACCAAGCATCATGCTCCACAGTCAAAGCTTTTCCCAAAGCAGTATTCCTGCCAATATTTTCTCCCTCTGCTCCAAGGCCTGGACTTTCTATGGGAAGGGCTGTGGATACAGGGTCTTTAGTTATTCATCTGAATCCCCTATGCCATCAGTTAACATTAACTAGCAGGACTGAATTAACAAAAGTCTGTAATGCAGCCAACCTAACCACAGAGAAATGAAGACTGTTCCCCGAGTGAGACCCATGTGGAGAAGAGATGACAGAAGAAGGCACAGTGGCCATTGCCTGTGCCGTAAACCACCGTCACACAGCTTAGAAGAGGAAGAAGGAGAAATAGTCTGCAATGGAATTTCAAAGTAGATCAACAGATACAGTAGTAATAGGGAAGTCAGCAATCAGAAAAATTATTACTGCAGAAGTCCTGAACCCTGAAAAACAAAAGGAAAGAGCCACTAGGTCTGTCATAGTTTCTTCTGACAGTGGCTGCTGTTTCAAAATGCAGGTCGTCCTTCAGGGAGGTCCCTCCTGGAGTAGCAACTATTCTGAATATTCAGTTGCTCCGTCTTCAAAACAGAAAATATTTTGGGATAATATACAGAACGTATATATTTGGTACATATAAGAGGTGATCCAAATATACAGTGAATGCTCAAATTTTTAAAATGTGCTGCAGTGAAAGGGACATGACCCTTAATCCAACTCAAAATATTCACTCTCACCTTGAACATACCTGTGCCACCATTCTTGCCATTTTCTGACGTAGTCCTGGAAGTCCTCTTTCGTGAATGTCTTCATGAAGTGTGACAAAAAAAAATATGGTGAATACTGCTACCCAGTGCCATTGAACAGAAAAGCAGGCTCACAAAAACATCACTCGTATTATTTGTGTTTGTTTGTGAATATGTCACTTCCAGGAGTCCAAAGGCCCTAGTCTGATGTTCCACACTTGCCATGGTCTTTTATAGCCTATCTTTCATGCTCTATGATTTTATGGGCTACTGTCTTAGGCACTATTTCCAGTCAGACAAGTCTCCTCATTGCCTTTAAGAAGCCACACAAACACTCTGGTAGGATTTTTGTTCCATTATGTTCCCAGCTAGAATGCTCTGCCTTTTTCTCTTCATTTATTCAAAACTCCAAAGACTAATTCCATGAAATAATGTCCTTATGTTGAATAGGCTCTGCTACAATCTCCAAAAGAAACCTACTGTTGTTACCATTCATGGGGCACTAAATTATAACCTATATTCAGTTTTTATGTAGTAGCAAGCATGCCTTTTTCCCTCTCCTCCAAATGAATTATAATCTGCATGAGGAATGGGGATTATTCCTGATATTCTTTCTACTTTACAGGAAGCCAGAGATAGAGCTATGCAGGTTCTATCAATCTTTACTTTTGAAACCAAGTCTTTCTTCCAAAGTCATATTTTTGCCAATATGTTTGCTGCTTTAACACTAAGACCCATTACAAGAGTTGGCTGAGTTTCTTTCATAATTCTTCAAAATTGCTTGTGGCATTAGTGAACATTAAGTATTAAGAATGAATTCTGGGGCCCAGGATTTAGCTCAGCGGTGCCACCACCTGCCTCATAAGCACAAGGACCCAAGTTCGATCCCCTGTACAGGAAAAAAAAAAAAAAAAAAAAAGAATGAATTCTGATGCTTTTCATGGTGCATCTCAAAGCATCTGACAACTGAGCTCATGGTAACTTCATGAGAATAGTAAAGCTGATATGATTTTTTGCATTTTAAAGATAGTGATGTGAAGTTAGAGATATTAAATGCTTTTTCTAAGGATATATATAATATATATAATATAATAACTAAAGAATGTAATCTGATATAAAATCATTATAATCAATAATATCTATCTAGATTTCTGTTCTCAGATTTTGTTGTGAATCTACAAAGAAAACGTTATCAGAATGGTAGTTTTACAGGAATTGCTGTGGAAATTTCAGGGGCCTCACTTGATCAAAGATTGTTAATTTTCCTACTACTTTTGGCTTCTTCCTTCAGGTTTACAAAGGAAATTCAGAGTTGTTAAGCTTCTAAAGTGAAAGTTTAGCTATCATGGTGGCATTTCATAGCAGTAAAACTGCCACTGATGGTTGTTTTTTCTTTTCATTTCCACAATACAAACAATGTTATTAAAAGTAAACTGTCAGAGATATGCTTACAAGTTGAGTCTTTTGAATCGCACTCCACTGCCCTGAATACATACCCATGAGAGCTCAGTAGGCCCAGGAGGGCTGTTGGCTCTTTTGGAATAGGCTCCCTGACTCCGGCTTGGTGCACTGCATCACTACCCAAGACATCTGGAAAGCCTTCTCTATTTGCACTATCAAAGCCTCACTTTACCTCCATTTAATTGGCTGAATCAAAATCAAGGGCTACCAGTGAGAATGACTATACTCTCACACAAAGTCCACTTGCAAGGGACCCATTCACATTTTGCCCCAGCACAGGCAAAAATAGATCCATTCAAAGAGTCCAAATGGCTCATTGTCCACAAAATGGGGAGCATCACTGTTCCGAGCTATAACAAAAATATTAGGATGTACTTTGAATTGCCAGGATTGAATAAGGGACATCTAGTTCCATGTGAATCTCAGATTCAGATTTTTAAAAAAATGATTTTATTTAAAAGCTTTTTCTAGTTTTATCAATTTTATCTTCACAATATCTGTGATTTTTCTAGAGCTTTAACCAATTTATCCAAATACAAATATAAGTAGGAAAATATTTAATATAACCAAGTTCTGCAGCTTGGTATTAAGATCATTACATGTTCCATATGGGTTTTGATTCATACTTTATACAATTAACACACGACTCTTAAACCCAAAATGATATTTCCAGCGTTAATAATAGAAATAAGTATTGCAACTACAATGTCTTCTGGTCTTTGCTTTGTCAAGTAATTACTACTATATCATATACCTACAATGTACCAATAAAGAAGAAAAACGGAAATTAATAAGCACATGAAATTTTCTACCATTTGGCAGATAACAGGATAGTCTCCCTACTTCCTAAGCATGAAACCCTCTCTCCTCATTTTACTGCCTATTTTAATACACAGTAACCAATGCAAACAAACTCTCATAGAGATTTGTATTTTTCTATTTGCTTGGACATTTTTTACATATTTTCCTAAACACCAGGAAAGGAGGATCCTTCAAGGAACCCTTGTCTGTGTCTGCCATATGAGCATTTCATTATGTGTTTTTTTTTTATTGAGTTTATTGGTACATTCTAGGTATACAGTACAGTTCCATTCTGAGCTTGCTTCCTTATTTTTTTCTGTTATTCAATAAAACTTTAATGATTTCAGTTCAACACAACTGAACATGTAGTGTCATTAAACAGCATTTCCTGCTAAATTTCAAGGCACAGGTTTGTGGGCCTTTTCTGAGCACAAGCATCATTCCTACTAAGCATTCAGCTTGTTAGCTAAGATAACTGATACTATCATGGCAGGAGTGAGGAAGAACAATGATCTGCTCATAGTGTTTGGCTGAGAAAAATTATGTCTTATGCAATATTTGGAATATACTTACACAAAAATTTTTTCATTGTATATACGAAATTCTAATTTAGCTGACCATTCTGAATTTCCATTTGCTTAATCTGGCAACCTTAGGTTCTTCATTCAAGATTTGTAATGCCCAGTTTTTCACAATGAGTCCGAGTAAGTCATAGTTTAGTCCAGTAGGTCCACTTAAAATGATGGTCCTTCCATGCTTTCCTAGGTGCTGCTGCTCTGTCATCCAGGGGTACACTCGAGTAGCATCAGAAGTTGATCTGCCACATTGGTCTCCTGAGTGTGTCCTCAAGTGATACCCATATGCAAAGCAGAGAAAGGTGATTCATATTTGGTGAAACCACTGAAATGCATCACACACACAAACACACACACACACACACACACACACGCTTTTTGAGACAGGATCTCATTATTTAGTACAGGCTGGCCTTGAATTCTCTGTGTAGCCCAGGCAGGCCTCGAACTCAGGATCTCCCTGCCTCAGCCTCCCTCAGACATGTACCACCACATCTGCCTCAAGGTATCATCTCTTATGCAACATTTTAATCGTTAGGAAAAGAAACTAGACTTTAGAATACTGCTTCTGACAATGGTTGAGTTCCAAAACATGTTTTATTTAATTCGTAAGTAAATTGTTTTCTCTTACACAAAAGATAGTTTAACCAACCTCTTAAAATTCCACAGAAAAATAAGGAATTTAGTATTTAGGGATATAAACTGAGATTTTTTGTGTTTTAAACTGGGCTTGAATTCTAAAGAAATATTACTGGAAGTGCCATTGAAGAAATCAACACTTCAGAGAAGTGACTCAGGGGCAGTTAGTGTTTGGGTTCATTCAGCACCTTAAATCTGAGTGCTGATGAGAGTGGTATAAATGGCTCCCACATGCCTGCCACTTATCCCCAAGGTCCACTGCAGGGGGGGTGGCCAATGCAACACCCAGATGTTACAGGGCTCTATATTTCATCATGGCTCAGAAAGCTTTTCCTTATAGTTTTTACTGAAAGAATAAAAGAAAGACAAATATTTTATAGACACAGGATATTTCTAAAATAGCTTTAGAAATGATTTTGAAATGGAAATACATCTTACTCACCAAGTGTCAGTGAAGCAATCTGACAACTGACTAAAGGAAACCAATTTATTCCTTTATCATATGTTGATGGCTTGTCTGTTAGAAATGGTGTTAAGGCCCTATAGATGCAGTAAGAATGCAACACAGAAGAAAACTCAAAAGTCTTCCTTCTGTGGCATACTACTATTGGAAGACTAATAAGTGAAATACATAGCTCGATAAATGGTAGTAAGTGCGAAACAAAAGAAAAAATGGGAATATTTAGGAAAATGGTTTTGTGATTAATTTAACTATTTGATTTACCTTTTGTTAATCATAAAATTCCATTTGTTTAAGACGTGTTGAAAAACATTTCTAAATTATATGCACTGCATTTTTAACAGATGTTTGGTGCCAGGACTGTGATTTCATGCTAATTCCCAACTCAGTTTGGGCTCCCTTGTATGAGCTGGAAATCTTGAAACAAGACATTTAGTGATGATCAATAACCTCCTTTCTCCCTTGGAATTCAAGTCATAGAGCTTTATCACCCATTCTCTTTGGATAGTTCTACTACAACATTCTCCACTATTGACTATTCTAGATATTTTTAGGAAATTTTCAAATGTCAGATGTGCCAATGTTTTAAGAACTTTCAGTTGCTACATGAACAAAAATAAATCATTACCAGGCACAGTGATGCACATCTACACTCCAGCACTTGGGAGACTGAACCAGGAGGATTGCAGCAAATTTTAGGCCAGCCTGGGCTACACAGTGAGTTCAAGGCCAGCCTGAGGTACATATACACCAAGACCCTATCAAAAAAAGAAAGAAAGAAATCATTTTAGACATTAGCCTTCCAGTTCTTTGGTGTCCAAAGTGCCAAAAATCACTATTGAATTGAACGATCTTCTCCTCTTGGTACATCTAAAAAATCTCTGCAACTCTGAAATCTCTATCTCTAGCATACTCCTATTTCCTGGCTCATTCTCTACCCTGTGTCCTTGAAAGGGCTTTTTAGGATGATCAGCTCACCTTTTCATGTGCTCACAAAAAACACAAATGTTTACTGAATATCTACTATAAGCAGAATCCTGCTGAAGAATGCTGTAGCAGAAGTGAGAAACATGTTTACAATGAACTTGCAAATGTAGCGGAAGAAAGATCGTAATTACAAGTGTGAGAAACTTTAGACAGCAGCATATAGGTGCCGGCAGTGTAGCTTGCCAAGCCTGGGATCCAAGATGTTTCTCTGAGAAGCACATCTTGTTTCCCCACTTTTACTTGTGTAAAGAAGAGTATTCCTGAAGGAAGATCAGCATTCTGAGACTTGAGGTATTTGTACTTCCAAGGTGTCCAAAGGGACTGAAAACACCTAAGTGAGTTTGGGGTGTAAGAGCTGTGCTAGAGTTGAACACTGGTAGGGCTGGAGCCAGAACTATTGGAGCAGTGTCTATGGATTTCGAACTTTTATTCCAACAGCAGTAAAACAAGTTTGTCCAGTGCAGACTTCCCAGTCACCACATGGAATCGATAGTGTATCTTTGTATGGTAATCTCCTTACTATGAGCTTCTCTTGGAGGCAGCTCCATGTCTTTAGCTTTTATCATCCTTCTGTCTAGTATATAATGAGTATTAATATTTATTGAGATACCCTTATTATCCCCTATTTGAAGATAGTCACTAAAAAGTGACTTGTCCAAGTTTACACAAGTGCTAAGTGTTGAGCTTGGATTCAAAGCTTTACTACTGTTATTTTCTTTTTTTAGTTCTATGCCTGCTACTCTGACAGAACCAGGCACCCAGTAGGTTCTCAGTATAAGGATACAATATATCCAAACCCAAAATATCCTTGACAAACGCTTTGAGGGTAGTAGTGGTTAATTCCAGTTAGTGAAAGTGTTAATTGCTCACTAATTTGAGCCTGGAGGAATGTGTGCTGATTTTGTAGTGAATTTGGGTTTTTTTTTTTTAAATGCAGCCTTTTATTAGTATTATAATAGCCAGTTATCTCATGAGCGAGTTGAACCCCACCAGGGAGGACAGATGGACTTTAGCGAATGGGCAAAGGAGAGTTAGAAAGAGTCAACCTTCTAATTACTGAGACAGCGAGCAGTACCTGGGAGAAAGGGATGTGCCTTGGCCCCCAGCGATCCTGTCTTGGGAAATGTGGTCAGATGGAGCTCATGGAACTTAATTTATTTTTACTACATGTCTTTTCATATGCACACACATAATCTTATCAACACACACACACACACACACACACACACACACACACAATTCTGGTAGAGGTAGGCCAAATGAGAAAGGGTTGCAAATTATACCGCCTAAGAGCTGATCCCTCAAGTGACTGATGCCTGTTATTAACAAACGGAGTCGTTCCAACTTTATTTAACTCTCATCTGTTTTCAGGAGCGTTTCCATTTCTCTTGCACTATTTCCTTTGGCTTTGTTTACCTTCTCCTGCTAGGCAGAGACCCCACAGATGCAGAGGCATGCCATTGTGTCTGTCCAGTGTCCAACCTGACTTGCGGGGGGACAGGACTCTGTTTTCAAGAGGAGTCAGGAGGGTCACAGAGAAGCAGGTAGACAAGGTGCAACAGTCTGGCTGATTCTTTCAAGCCGCTGTCTCAGGAAGGGTGTCTCAGACCATCTGCTTACAAATGTTTCATGTTCTCAGTGATGTGGAAAATATGTGCACGAAAGAAAAGAGAAATGAAAGTCATTGTATAAAGGAGGAGGGAAAGCCTGGGACTAAAAGGTTTGTTTACATGCTTTGGGTTCATTGTTCAGACAGTTTTGCGCAGTTCATGCTATATGTAATAATATTAGCAAATGAATGTTTTAATTAGCCAATTCACAATTTGCTGATGGCTATCAATAGGAGGACTTGTTTGCTTTCCTGCCGACAGTTCTTTTTTTTTGGAGTCAGGCTGCTGACAGTTGAAATTGCTTCAGTGTAGGATGGGTTTGACTGGGGGTAATCTTACAATTCACCATATTAAGTCATAAATGTTTCTGATATAAGAGAACTTGCCGTCTTCCTTGGTTAGTGAAAGCCACAAAATCACCATGTAAGATGTCTGGCCTTTCTGTGTCAGTGAAAGCTACTGTAGATGAAGGCTGTGAAGATGTTATGCAGAATTCTGTGTGGACATTTATGGAGAAATTCCCTGGATTATCCTGACTTTAAGCAAAGGGCAAAGAAAAGTCTTGATTTAAGAACACCAGTCTCCTAAACAGCCAGTGCACTTTTGCAAACAGGTTGCTGAGTCCACTAGTCTGTGATAAAAACAAGCCACCGGCCACTTGACTTTGAGTATCTCAGGATCCTGAAGGCTACCTGCCCAAGAGCCTTTGGGAAACCCTCAGGACTCACCTTGAAAACATTCCCTTTTAATATATTTCCTTTCTGGCTAAATTTTACTTAGTAGAGGAATAATGGTAAGGGACAGGGGAGAAGGTCCCAATTTCAGCTACCTATTAGATTACTGCAAAGTTGTTTGAAGTTAAAAAACAACAACAATAACAAAGCAAGCAATCCTCCTTCCCACCCTGCCCCCTCCTCCCTGAGAAAAGACCGTTTAACATAATGAGCTTTGGTCTGTTGATGCAATAGCAGTTGCCTGCTAATAGTTGTGTTTAAAATTCCTGTTTCTTATCTTATTTACTGATTGATGGGAACATGACTTCTAAGACCTTCCTCCCCTGTCACCCCTCCCATGCTGTCGGGAGAGAATCGCTTGACACTGAGGATATTAGAGGACACACTGGCTTCCTTGTCAAATCCCGATCGGCCATGCAGCCGGATGCGCAGCCCCTGGCAGAGTCTGCATTGTGTCTTATCAGAACCACCTGAAGGGTCTGGCCACCCTGTGTGGCCTTCCTTCATTTAAAATCCACAGAGAGAAAAAAAAAAATTTTTTTTTGTCAGAAAACCCCATCTTATGGCAAAAGACATACATGGAGCTTTATGTTTCAACTACTTTTCTTCTTAAACAAGACTGCCTTGGTTTTCACAAAATAAATAAATAACTAAACAAAAAACTCCAGGTTATTCTCAAGGAGATCACATTTAAAAAGAAAATCAAATGGTTTTCTACAGCCAGTCTGCTTTGCAGTGTTTTTTCTTTCCTTGTTTTTCTTTTTCTGCTTCTTTTTCTCCCCCCTGTAGATTCTGAAAAGAAATAACCGGCTGCAGGCATCGCCTGTGGCTGGCTGGTCTTGCTCCTTGGGTGGTCCGAGCCGACTTTATGATTTATTCAGCTAATGGGAAGGGAGCATGACCCCCAGTGGCCACAGAAAGAGAGCTGCATGTGGGTTTAATGCTTTCACCACAAAAATGTCTGCTATGACTAAGCTCCGAGGCTGAAGTCACTGTCTGAATGGTGCTAAAAAGGAACTTAGGCATTAAGTGTGCACTATTTACTATAGATCGGCCCTTGGGATTAGGCCAAAGGGTTCGTACTCAGTTTCAAAGAATAGCATGGGAGCTGCTAGAAAAATTAGAGCTGTGCAATTTATTTTTACCAGTCTCCCTGGTGAGTTACTCGGTGAAGGATTTACCTCATATGTCCCCCCCTCCCCCCGTTACTAAAGAGTCATTTAAAACGTGCCAGCTTGTGCATTTTATAGAGTTTTGTTGTAGAGGTATCCTTATGTTTTTTCACAGCCATGAATCACTGTGTTATTGTTCTTCAATGTTAATTTGAAATGGCAAAAGAATGCCTAATGGAGAGAGAGAGAGAGAGAGAGAGAGAGAGAGAGAGAGAGAGAGGGAGTG
>NW_022900950.1:63925835-63936471 GCF_012274545.1 Fukomys damarensis | reverse complement strand
AGAGAGAGAGAGAGAGAGAGAGAGAGAGAGAGAGAGAGAGAGGCTGTGTAGGGTTATTCCTTGCTGCACACTGCCCTGCTAGAGAGGCCTCTTTGATGCAGCCAGCAGCCCCGCTCCCTGTCAACATCATTATTGGTGCAAAGGAATGAACACATTTTGTTTCGTGAGGGAAAGGATGGAAGGAAGAGGCAGGAGAGAGGCAAGGAGAGCCATTTGCGATTCTGACTAAGATGAATGATCGGTACAGTCAGCATTATACCTTGCTGCACACTGCCCTGCTAGAGAGGCCTCTTTGATGCAGCCAGCAGCCCCGCTCCCTGTCAACATCATTATTGGTGCAAAGGAATGAACACATTTTGTTTCGTGAGGGAAAGGATGGAAGGAAGAGGCAGGAGAGAGGCAAGGAGAGCCATTTGCGATTCTGACTAAGATGAATGATCGGTACAGTCAGCATTATACCTGCTACTGAAGTTGCAGCACCGTTTGCTTCTTTCGGGGTGGGCTTTACAAGTGTGCAAAATTGACGAGTGAATCCCTTTGATGTCTGCAGCTCAGGTTTCTAGGTCCAAAATGCGGCTAACACTTTCAGAATGTTTGCTGCAAGATCTTTTAAATGTCAAGGTCCTGAGAGAACAGCCCAGCCGGTTCAAGTCGCTGGCTTACAAACATCACACACAGGAAAGCCCCACGTTACTTAGCTGCTTGGCGTTTGCAGCTTAAACCAATTGAAAATTACTAGAACTTATCCCTGTGCCAGTCGGAGTTCAGTACTATGGGAATGTAGGACCCCTCCCCAACTCCCTAAACAGACTAAGGGACTTCATTTTCAATTTCTGCTCCAAACATGTTAGTGTAAAAACATTTCTCTCATATTCTGGCAAATCAATGACATTTCTTTTTCATTTTTTTCCCCTTTGTTTTTGGCAGTATTAGAGATTGAACTCGGGGGCACTTTAATTTGGGAACTTGCACCTGCAAGGCAGGTGGTGGCACCACTGATCTAAATCCCCAGCCCCCACTCCCTTTAAAATTTGAGACAAGTTCTCACAAAGTTGCTCAAGTGGGATATAAACTTGAGATCCTCTTGCTCCAGCCTCCCAAGTGCTGGGATTCTAAATATGAGCCACTATGCCCAGCTGCTGTTTCTTCTAATAAGGGCAAACTATTAAGACAGACTCCAAGGCTCAGCTTGATTCTGTTTTAAACCTTAGTCTAAGACTTACACCTTAGACAGGCATTTTCCTCCTAAGTAGTTGTCCAAAGAGGCAAGGCTTTGGAAATAGCAACCCAGGGCTACATCAGTGGGAGTGGATATTGAGTCTCTAAGAGAGTAACAAATTATCTAAAAAGAATTCTTGACCTTTCATTCTCCCTTGACTAAGAAGATAGGCAGGGTCAAGAAAACCACGTTCCTAAGCTATTCTGTTCTCCCTGAAGGTAGGTGAAAAAGAAAAAAAAAAAAAAAAAACAACCAAAACAAACAAAAAAACCCAAAGAAACAAACAAACATGGAAGCTTTCTCATCTACCCTCTTTTCCTGGTTTCCTATCTTCCCTGTATTTTGTAGATCCAAAGAGAACTTCTTTTCCAAATGCTGACTTATCAGTAGGAGATCTACTGAGAATAGACAAATAATTACTGAGACGGAGCAAAACATAGATGCAATGAGATATTCTGCATTCACCCTCAGAATGGAGAGTGGATGTTAGTAAAAAACATGGAGAAATCCAAGTAAAGCCTGCCATTTTGTTAATAGTATTGTAATAGTGTTAATAACTGAGTCTGGAGCACTCCGTCACGATCACATATGAGGTGACTGTTTGGCGACACCAAGTAAATGTCCATGGGAGCTCTCGGTACTGTTTAGCAACTCGTCTGTAACCCTAATACTATGTAACAAATGCTTGTTACTCAAAGTCTGATTTATTTGGGCTCCTGATTGATAGCTTCCATCTCCTCCCTGCACTCATTCGAGCCTACAGACCACAGCCCAAAGCTGGGAAGAAATCATTTGGGTAATACCCAGATCTTAAAGGATTACCAGAGAGCGCCTCCAACTCCGAGTGTCTTGTATTCTCCCAGGACAGTCACTAGCTGTCTACACTGTTAGACACCGTCATGAGCAGTTTAGGCCCATTCTAGCTTCTATATAGGCATTACTTTACACCCAAGGAAACAAAAAGTTGTAGAAAAAAGCAACAGAACACAAATGGCAATGATGTTTAAAAGTTAAGTTGTTTTGCAATACACAGTGCTGGTCTTTTTACTGCATCGATCAAGGTCTGGTGTGATCATTTTGCCAGATGCTCCACTGCCAGCACTTCGCAGAAAACCAGGCGTTATTAGTGCTCAGTAAATACTTTTGGAATGAATGAAGGCCAGCGCACATTTCACATGAGCAGGAGCTCCCAGCTGGAGCACACGGGAGAGACTTTTTATGACAAAGGTTCAGTTAGCGCCGAGGGTTGTATTTTTTTTTTTTTTCCATTTGTCCTGCCAGCCTGAATCAAGAAGGCAGCATGAGTAATGATGAAAGGAAGATACCACCAGAAATAAAGCTGCTTCTCAGGCCTTTTTAAGCAAAGGGTTGTTTTTGGCATTGTGTATTCACACTTGGTGGAACTCCAGGGAGAGGGGGAAATGTGAGAAGAAGAATTGCAAGGGAATGGGGTAATGAGGAGCAAAGGAATCTTGCGCTCTGGTGTGGGTTTCCCACTCGAACTGAGCACCACCCCAAATCTCGCCGGGCAGAGGGCAGATGGATCTGCAGCAGTGCCGGGCCTGTCCACATCTGAGTGTTTCTGGCACACAGGTGTTTCAGCTTTGTTCAGCCAGGAAGCAGCTTTTCCCCCTTCTTTTTCAAGGGAGGGAGTTTTGGGGAGGTGGGAACACCCACGATTGTTTCTCAGAATAAGAAAGAGGCAGGGGTTGGGGGAGGGAGAGTAGCCCACCCACTGCTTATAGATTCTGCCTCTCTTCCTGCGGGTCAGCCTTATGCTGCAAGGTGTAAATCAGAGGGCAGATGCATAATCTGGGAAGTGTTCCAGATGCACGTTGCACAGAGACCCATGTGTTCTCATTGTGTGGCAATAACACGCCATTGGAGCAGTTCTGGGACACCAGGCCTGTGTTGGGACACGTCATCCTGTCTGCACGTCTTCCACTTAGCCGAGAATGATGTCGCAGATGCAGTGTGAGAGCTTGGAAGCCAAGGGAGCGGGAAGCTGAGAAAAGCCGCCTTGTCCCTCCATGGAGTCTGCAGAGGGGTCTGATGGGCCGCTCCAGGAAGCCCAGTGCCAGACAGTGCCTGCCAGATGTGCCTGCGAGGGGTGGGACCCACCAAAGCAAGAGGAGCCACTCCAAAGCCAGCCCTGCACCAGGAACTTCTGAGGTCCTGCTCCTCACCACGACCTGGCAGCACCTTCACATAGGCAGCAAATGTTCCAGGTGGCAGTTCCTGCCCATTCTACCTGTAACTGGCCCTGTCTGTTGGCTGGGCATGTATATATCCAGCCCCCCACTTTCCTTGAAGCAAATTTTTAGGCAGAATCTCTCTGGTAGTGAATTGTTTTTATGTAAACAAATCATATACTAGGAGGTCATATTGACTTTCAGATCATTTGGGTGGTAATTGGTGATTTTCTGCACTCCTGCCCCCATCTGAAACCTCTTAAAGTGGGGGGGGCTTATTCCCAGGGACCATACATTTTCAGTTGCTCTGACTTTTCTTTTGGGAGAATTCTTTCTTTCTCTTCTGAACAGAAATCTTTTCTTCTTTGGGTTTGGAAAAGCAGCTCTGCATTGTCACCATTTCCTTTTGCTTCCTTCCATCAGATTTTCTAGGATCTAGCCCTGTTTTCTTTTGGCAATTGCTCCTGCAGAGTTTGCTTTGAACTTTTTGCTCTTACTTGTTCTCATCACATGGTAATCATGTTTGTCGGGACTGCTGGGAATGAGAGAACTTACATTTCTGCCCAGTTGTCATCATAATTCTTAGGCTAGTATCATGGTACAACTCTTCTTTCTCTGAGTAGCAGTTCATTCTTTTTCCTCCCTGAGGTAATAATTCCATTGTTTAGCATTTGGAACAAGCCACCCAGATACCTGTAAGAAGCTAGCATATAAAACACAATTAATTAGTAAGATGGGGAATAGAGAGCAAAGACAAACAGGCCAGGAAATAGGCTTCAGATTCTACAGAGGATATTGCCCCCAGCCCCAAAGACTCCAGAAATAACCAATAATAAGGTTATGAGCTATGGAAATTCCATTCTCCAGAACCCATTTGAGGTCATAATTCAGCTAGAAATTATCTTGTTTTTTCTGGCTTACATTCCCACCATATTTGCAATCCTGTTTCCTAGTCTCCCTCAAAACCACTAAATAAATCCCAGATATTTAACTCTATTAAGAAAAATAAATGTCTTATCCACCTGTTCACAGGATTCAAATGCTAGGGCGGTTGAGATCTGAACGTACTTTATTCCACCCACTTTCTAAACCTAGCAACAAACAGTAGAGGAAGAATGTGTTAAACTGGAACTGTGCTTTTGTACTTTAAGAAACTTTAACCTGAAATCTTTTAAATTTTTATCTATTGCTACAAAGAGAAAAAAAAATTTTCTAGGCAAAACAAATACCACCTGGTACCAAAATGAGGACCTTGCTATACTTGTATGTTTCCAATCTTTGTCAAACTCTAGATTGCATGGCACTGTAGATAAATACTTTATTTCAAGCCACAATTGAAGGTATTGGGCAAGTTTGTAGAGACCAAAGAGAAAATAGCTTGCTTAGGAGTGGTAGCACATGCCTGTTTTCCCACTACTCAGGGAGGCTCAGTCAAGAGGATGAAAGTTTGAGCCCAACCTAGGTAAATTAGTGATTTACAAGACCCTGTCTCAAAATTAAACATAAAAAGTGATGTGACTGTAGCTCAACATGAAAGCCTTAAATTCAACCCCCAGAACAGTGTTAAAAACAAACAAGCAAACAAGCCACAACAAAAATAAGGGAAACAACTCTTCAATGGGATGGTCTTTATAATAGTAAAAAACAAAGCAAAACAATTAGAAGCCATGAAAAAATGTTTTAATTGACATTTTTATTATTTGCAATTAATAGATCAGTCCAACTATATTGTTTTCTTCAATTCAGCATGGAGAGAAACAATTTTTGCATTTATTAACAGACACTGATATTCTTTGATTTATGGTGTACAGAATATATTTTCATATATTGTTGCTTTTAGTTCCACCTTCACATTTATCACCACCTATAATGTGCTAATATGAAGAACATTGATCTATACATGTTGGCATTGTAGATGTAATTTTTCAATATCAAAATCTTTAAGAGATTTATAAGATTCATAACAGGCAGTAATCCCTAATGTTGCTACAGGATGTATTTAAGGGAAGCTTTGGAATTAAAGTGTTCAGAGTTAAGTATTTTATTTGTTGCCAGTGAAAAATGACCTTGAAATAGTTATGAAGCCTCTGCAAGCCTCTTTCCTCACCTGAAAAATGGGTTAATAATAACAAGTTCCTCAGAAGGTTATTTTTTTAAAATTGAGTTTATTGGTACATTTTAGGGATACAGTACAGTTATATTCATTGTTGGGATCTTGTACCTACATGACCGGTCTTGGTTCTCATTTTTTCCCCTTGTCCCTGCCCTCCCTTCACCCCCTCCTTCCCTCCCCATTTACAAACACTTTATTTCCATCTTTTCATTTTCTCACATTTTTTTCTTTTCCCTTATTACCCTTCCCCTACCCATCCCACCTTCCCTACACCTTTAGCCCCTTTCTTCCCATTTGACAATGTCAGTTATCTCATTAGGATCATATGTACTAGTACAGTTTATTCACACCAGAGCAATTATTTGGTATTTACACCTGTGTGACTTATTTATTTTACTTAGGAGTGTATCCTCAGTATTTATCCATTTTCCTATGAATGAATCTAGTTTCTCATTCTTTATGGTTGAGTAGTATTCCATTTTATAGAAAAACCACATCTTCTTTATCTAGTTTCCAACTGATGGGCAAATAGTTTTAGCTATTACAAACTGTGCCGCTATAAACATGGGTGCGTATACTTCAGGTTATTATGAGGACAGAGTTAGTGAAAAGAAAGATGAAATGCTCCATTGATTTGTGTTTGGTGGACAGTCAAAACAATGTAAAAAGATAAGTCTAAGTAATGAATTGCACAATCTGAGAGACTTGTATCAACTGTAGGCTACTACATTTGTGAGTGAGCAACATCATGGGTTGGATTAATATGGTGCAGTTTTTAGCTCTCCCTCCCTCCCTCCCTCCCTCCCTCCCTCCCTTCCTTCCTTCCTTCCTTCCTTCCTTCCTTCCTTCCTTCCTTCCTTCCTTTTTTAGTACCAGGGGTCAAACTCAGGACCTTGTGCTTGCCTGGCAGGCAGGGCACTGCTAAGCTACATCCCCAGACCCCACCTGTTTTCTATACTACATATAGATAAGCTTTCATGAGTTAACAAAAAACAGATTTCTCTTGAAAAAGTGGCACAGAGAAGAAAACCAAGAGCTGTTGGTTCATAAAACCTGAGAGAGCAAAAAGGAGAGATGGGCAAAGGGCAGATGAGTCATTAGCCAATTCACTTATCAATTAGAGCCACTATGCAAGTATGTCACCCTGCAGCCCACTTGATACTAAGAACTAATTTGTAAAGTTATTTCAGTAACTACATCAAAGAAGACAAGAGTTGAAAGGGTAAGACAAACTTTACTTACTAGTGGAAAAGGTCATTAGTTTGTGGTATGAGGCTTGCCCAAGAAACATAAAACTGTCAGAAGGATAAAACTTAAGAGGCCCCCTGATCAAGGTTCAAAATGCACAAATTATGAACTTCGACCACTCTAGTGATTATACACATGATTATATGATTAAACATCTACTCGTTTTTAAGCAACTGAACTGGTAGCTATGTATGACACTGAGGAACATCTCAAAGATGAAAAAAGTGTGAGTATAACTTCTAAAGGGTGATCAATTACCAAGGTGGCTCGTCCTCTGTTCACATCCGTTATCCGTTCTTATTCTTCATAATACCTATCCTGGTCTATTGGAGCTGCTATAGCAAAATATCATAAATCGAGTAGGTCATAAACATGAGAATTTTGTTTCTGACAGTTTTAAAGGGTGGGAAGTTCAGGATCAAGGCTCCATAACTGGGCATGGTCGCTCACACTTGTCATCCTGGTACTCTGGGAGGGTGATGCAGGAGGAGTCAAGCTCAAGCCCAGCCTGGAAAACTGAGAAACTCAGCAAGATGCTATCCCAAAGTAAAAACTTTTTTAAAAGGTCTGGGGTGTAGCTAAGTGTAAAAGCCTTAGGTTCAATCCCCAATACTACAAAACAAAAACCAAAACCAAAAAAATAAAAAAAGGTTTAGCAGAATTAGTGCCTGGTGAAGACCTGCTTGCTAGGTCCTAGACAAGACTAACTTTCTTTCTCGTATGATGAAAGGCAGATATCTCTCCGGGGCCTTTTATAAGGGAACTAATCTTACTCATGAGGCTTTTGCCTTTGACAAATAACCTCCTAAAATCGCAGGCTCGAAATATCAGCACACGGGTGACTAGGTTTTAACTATGAATTTTAGGGTGGACAGAAACATCCCCTCTCCCTTTCCCAGCCCAATGCTTCTCTCCTCTCTCATGTCTACAGGGATAGTAAAGAGATGAAAGATGTAGCAAAAACAGTAAGAAAAGGAACAGGGGAAAGCACGGGGTAGCAGTGCTGGAGAGAACCTGAGAACCCACTAGCTTTGTAGATCAGAAAATCTTGGCCCTGAAAGGTAAAGTGACTCATGCAAAGACACAAAAGTTTAGGGTAGCACCGATACTAGGCCTCAGGATTCTTGGGTCCTTTATTCCAAGCTACTTCTTCACTTTACCTGAGTACCCAACTGGCCCCCAGTCCATCTTTACCAGACCCGTCCAAGTTCACTTATTCTGAATGGGCTGCTTTTCCATTTGGTAGCTACAACATGACCAAAAACACAATTGACAGCTGGAGGGTTTATTTAATCCCATTCATTTACTAGTTCGTATATGATCGGTTTGAATACTTTCTTATCATACTGCACTGAGGAAAATGTGTGCTTTGATATCGGATTGATCTGTATAGGATAGTTTCTATTTCTTCACTCATTAAACATTCTGTTACTTCTTTTGGAGTTTTCAATAATCAGAGCACAGCTGTGAACATAATTTAGATTAGAGAACTGGTGACAATTGAGAGTTATCAAATTATATCCGTGGTAGTTCTCAGTTCTTTGAAGAGCGTATTAGCATTCTGTGGAGCTTACACTTTGCCCTCACTATTACAAAGTTCAAGTCTTCCAACACCACCTAGGACTAAGTCACTTAATGAGCGCACACGTTTCTGAAATGCTTGGCCAGATCACTGTGAATCATGGTGATGTGAGTGATTTGCATTTGTGTCTTCATCTCCTGTCTTCCAAGCCTTCTGGTATAACAATGTTATCTGTCATGTCTGGAAAGTATATTCTTCTAAATACTGCTCCTCTGTAGATTATGTCCATGACCATTACATGTGACAAGTCACTCTCACATGTAATTCTATGACTATGTATCTCTTCAGTCTGTTGTTTGTTTTTGTTTTTTTGTTTTTTTTTTTTTTTGCTTTGATTGTACAAAGTCTGGAACCCAGGGCTCTTGCCCTGAGCTGTATCCCTAAATTTTAAAAATTTCATTTAATTTTTTTCAAATTTTGAGGCAAGGTCTAAGTTGCTGAGCTTCCTAGAGTGGGCTTGAACTCATGATCCTCCTAGCTCAGCCTCAGAGAGTATTGGGTTTACAGGTGTACATTATCATGCCCAGGTCATTCTGTGCCTATTCTTAATCCTGTTCAGTTCTCCCCAAAGCAGTTTTACTGGTCATTGATAAAAATTCCATTCTCCTGGTTTGCCTCTTTTCCCAATGATATCTCATGAGGAACCACAAAGACAAGCTGAAATTTTCATGTAAGGACCTCTGTTGTACTCTAGGAGTCCTTCAGAATAGATTATCTGCTGCTCTCTATTTTTCCTTAATAATAGGTTTCTTGTTGGCTAATATGAGCCACCATGTGGAAGATCAAGGAGCGTAGTACTAATAAAATGAGTGAAGGTTAATGTGTTTGCTACATCCTAGCCACCGTGTTAAGGAGTCTAACTTAATTTACTCCACATTACAATCTTGGAGATGGTTGGTGATGTTAGCTCCTATAAGCAGAAAACTTCTAGAAACATCTAGTCTTCAGCAAGTAATGTTTTACAGTGTCCTTCAACATTAGGAAGCAGCAGGGACAGTCTGACTACTGACTATCATCATAACATGTGCTCCCAATTGCCTGGCCTTCCTCTGCCTCGGTTTCATCCTTCAGTAGTGACACCAGTGCTTTCACTGGGGAAAATGTGTTATTGATGAAAATCCCACTCTCCAGTGGCATATCTACAAAAACTACTGAAAAGGAATTTGGACCTCCAAAGCCAAAAGAATCCTGCACTTGCAGTTACATATGGCAAGCTCAATATTTAATAAATTTAATAAATGACATGAACAGGCAAATACATTTATACATCTGATATCTATAGTTCCTTGCTCTTTAATAAAAATTTATATAAACTATGTTACAACACTCCATATAAGTACATGTTGCAAACTCACCTTTAAACAAAAGACATCTTTTAAAGTAAACAAAATAATGACCCCCAACACTTTCATCGCCATTTTCTTGCAACTATTCTCAAGAACCTGTCCTTTGGAGCACCCGCCCCCAATCAAATCATAGTTATTAAAGAGACATGCACCATGGGGGCATAGCTTAGTGGTAGAGCACTTCCTGGCAGGCACAAAGGCCTGGGTGTGATCCCCATCATTTCTAACAACAACAACAACAACAGCAACAATAGCAGCAGCAGCAAAACTCAATGCATTCATTTCATGTTTAAGTAGTTGGACAAGGTGGGTCAGAATCAGTGGCTCATATGGTTAGGAGGTACTGAGTATAGCAGCACTAGTGCTTTGAGGGGCATACAGATTTACTAATTGACTAATGAAACTGAACTTTTAGGTTAGTGGTTGACTACAGTGAAATTTACCTTCTTCCCTTTTGTCCCCACCGAATGTAAATTCCAATTGGAAGGTGAAGATTTCTTTAATTGCCTCAGTTTTCTGTGGTGCACACTCCAGGAGGGCAATGACCATTTTGGGGCTGGCTGTGAGTGATAAACTCTGTCAAAAACTCATTCAACTCACACAAAACTGTAAGACCTATCTTGGTTCTCTGAAAGCTACACATTAGCCTGGCAGCAGCTCGGGGATCAGAGCTATAGGGCTGTGCCCTGGGTGGCTGGAAAATCAGCATTAAATCACCACCTTTGTGACTCTGTAACTAGTGTTTAGAGGATTGAGGATCAGAAGCTTCCTTTTTCTCCTTGACGTGGTTTCTTTTGTGAAAATCATGGAGAAAGAGGCTGGGCAATGGGCCTGAATACATTATTTTACCACTACTTCGTTCTTACTTGTTTCATTCACTAGAAACAGGGACACATTTTTTTCTTTCAGGTTTTTTTTTTTTTTTTTTTTTTTTCT
>NW_022900950.1:63886010-63925588 GCF_012274545.1 Fukomys damarensis | reverse complement strand
AGAATAACGGGGCCCTTTTTTTTTTTTTTGTTTTTTTTTTTTTTTTTTTTTTGTCCTTAACTGAGACCCAAGCTTTCCCTTCTCCTTATGGTGGAGAGACGAATCTTATGAAAGCCAGGAAGAGGAGATGGGGGACGGGGAAGATTGTTTCTCCTCAGTCTGTAGAAAAACTGTTCCCTATAAACAGAGCAGTTGCTGTTATGAAGTACAAAACCACATTGTTCCTTTCTTTAGTTCTGAATGGAGTTGGTTAGGCTTTCAGTGTAAGTGTGAAAAAAAAAAAAAGGCAAGAGAAAGAACATATCCACGTTCAATGACTCTAAATAGAAGAAATTGAGAAGGACAGTTGAGCCAGTTATAAAATGTTTAGAATTCTTGAATGAGAGAGAGTATGTGGCTTTGATTAATTTCTGAACTAAATTTAAGAGGACGATCATTAGAGGAATACTACAGCAAATTGAACATGCAACCTCTCAGCATCGGGGAAATCATCACTTCCTTTCAATACCCTGAGAAGAAAGTACTCAAATGATCACATTGTCAGTCATTACGAACAGTATAATTTCTCCAGTGCCTTCAGAAGACAGGGCCAATATCCTGATTATCAAATCCAATCTCTATGTTGAAACTATTAATGGTTTACATAATAGGATGCTGCAGGCAAAAGCATGCTTCATTATTAATATTTACTCATTCACTTTCACTCATTGCTGCTAAGGACCCAGATACCTCACCTCCTGTGTGATTTCCTAGGAAAAAACATGCTTGAGGTCCTAGGCCCTTGAGCACACAATCTAAGTGAGAGACAGGTGCAGGCAGCTAGTTCTCCACAAGTTTTCCATTTGGATCTCTGTTCTGGTCCCTGCTTAAGATTTAAAAGGACAGCAGATTTTTGGGAGTCACCAGGCCCTAACTGACTACAGTGGGTACACAATAAGAAAGGTAGAATGCACCAGAGAAAGAGTTGCCAAAATCAAATGAATGAAAATCTGATCTCCAGTTGAATTTAAAATATGTAATCTCCCCTTTTCACAGGACCCACAGTTACAGTGACTCAATTATGAGTCCATAAGAATTGCATATGAGGTTGGGGAGTGGTACCCTTAAGTGCTTGTTAGTTCTGAGCACAATGTCCTTGATAGTTCATTCATTTTTGTAGGATTTATAAGTAATTGGCATGCTCATAACACAGGAACTAGATAAATAGTTTCAGAAGCAGGGACATAAAATATAGTGCTAATAAAATTTTAATGTTAGAAAATTTATTTTTATATTCTATATTATTCATTCAATTTCAAATTTAAATATATTCTATTCTCTCTCTTTTTTTCTTTTTCCAGTAATGTGGATTGAACTCATGACCTTGTGTTTTCAAGGCAGGTGTGGTGCCAGTGAGCTAAATTGCCACCCCTAAATATATTCGAAATAGTGTAGAGTGCAGGTATAATGAAAGTGGATTTTCTATACTATGTGTGAATTTAGGTCGCTAAATTTATAAGGAAGACAATAGATTTCCAAGAAGAAAAGATAATATATGTTTTTAATGATGTATATGTAAGGCAGAAGGCTATTTGATGGCAGTGGTAGGTGATAAATGAAATTGGATAGTTGGTGATTAGAGCTATTAGATTCTAGTAGAGATTTAACTGCTACTAGCATGTAACGCTCTATGGTATATGTTCATAATCCTAATACTCTATGTGCCTAATGCAGGATGCAGGAGGCTGAGGCAGGAGGATTGCCAATATGATACCTGCCTGGGCAAGGGATATACTTACTGAGCAAGACTCTCTCCCAAAATTTAACAGAGGGCTAGGGATGTAGTGCTGTGTAAAAGTTCTGGGATGAATTCCCAATTTGTCCTCTCCCCAAAACTGCAATGAACAGATACTCTGTGGGCATTCATTTAAAATGAAGACAATAGTTGTGTTGGTACCATGGCATCATTATGAGGCTTGAATGAAATAACATAAATAAAACACTTAGCACAGTGCCTCATACATAGCAGTTGCTGAAGTAATGCTGTTCCTTATTACCTTCATGATCAGTATTCCTATTATTAGAGGGGAAATAAGATACACTCTAAAGCCACATCTTGATCAAATGTTCCTTAGAATAAAGTCTTATGAGAAAAGGGTTTCTAATAATCTTAGGAAGAAAACCAGGAGAGGGAAAAAAACCTGGAGGTTTAAAAAGATCCCACCAGGAGCAACTGAGGAAGGGAGTAAGTCTATCCATCAGGCTTTGACAACCCCTGTGCACAAGAACCCAGGCTCCTGGGAGTGCTCAGCATGGTACCAGGGAAGCTGGGAGACTGAAATAAAGTGAATGTGATGGGGACTACACAGTTTGATTTTAATTCTTCATGGAGCGAGGAACCTAAAGCAGGAAGCCAAGCCTGAGCCAAGGAATGGAATTAGAGTTCATTTCATACTTGAAAGTTGTACAAGTGAAGGTGTTCATCATTTGAACCTTCAACCAGAGAAATAGCTCTCTCCAGGAAAGTAGAGGGGGATAAGGAGGAAGAATCTTAAACTGTTCCTGGAAAATGCCTGGCAGATAATAGATACTCAAATAATATCTGTTGAAGGAATGACCAATTGATTGACTGAATGAATGAACAAATAAGTGAGTGAATGACATGAACTTTGAAAGTTATCTTACTGTCCCTTTTGCTTTGTGTGGACACAACAGAGCGTTCTCAAGGCAAATGGCAATAGACGATCTAGATAAGGACTTCCATACTCATGCAGCTGCATTCTTAGGGGATGATGTCCTTTCTTACCATGGCAAGAAAACAATACTTTTAGAATTTTGAATCTGTCCTAGTATATAATAAAGATTTCACGTACAGAGCAACTTCCTCAGGTATTCATCATTCATTCTTGTTGAAGCCCTCCTGAGTGCTTTATTTATTTTTTTTAAATTGAGTTTATTGGTACTTTTTAGGTATACGATACTGTTACATTCATCATTGGGGTCTCATACCTTTACATGACAGGTCTTGGTTCTCACTTTTTCCTCTTGTCCATGCCCTCCCTTCACCCCGTCCTCCCTTCCCTATTTACAAAAACTTTTATTTCCATTTTTTTGTTTTCTCAGATTATTTTATTTTCCTTTATTTCCTTTCCCCTACCCTTCCCACTTCCCCTACACCTTTAGCCCTTTTCTTCCTATTTCACATTATCAATTATTCCTGAGTTTTATGTACACGAGCTGTTGAAAAGAATACAAAAGAGAGATGTTTCAATTAGGCTGTAAGCAGTGGAAGCGTGGGATAATGCTTTATAAGACAAATTCATACAGAACGGTTAAAAAGCTACTAAATAGAGAATATGTACTCAGGGGTTCAGGGGGTTGGGAAATGACACATGAACTAAAGTAACCAGAAATGTTTGTCTTTGATTTTTGTTTTGTTTCTTTTTGCTGGACTTTGACAAACAGCTGGATTTTCGAGAGAGACAAGTGGAAAAGCATTTCTCTTGGGGGAGGTATGAGTCTATATGTGGATGTATGGAAAGTGCATACATAGTGTACTTTTGAAAAAATAAAAGATAGGAGGTGCTAGAGACCCCAAATATTGGTAAATAAGCGCAGTTATTCATTAATGCACAGGAAGGGCAGGGTTGGGAGATGGAGATAAGTAGTTGAAGAAATTAGACTTGCTTTCTTCTTACAAATTTTGGAGGCAGAAAATGACCTAATGATTTTTGCAATGTTTAAGAACTGTGTGTTCCACCTCCCAAAATCAGAATACACATTCTTTTCAGCAACACATGGGTCATTTTCCAAAATAGACCACATGCTTGCTGATAGAACATGTTTAAGTAAATGCAAAGGAACTGAAGTGATCCCCTGTATATTATCAGGTCATAGTGCGATGAAATTATAGTTCCATAGCAAAAAAACAAACAAACAAGAATTTCATAAATACATGCAAATTGAACAACACTTCTGACAAACCAATGGGTCACAGAGGAAATTAAAGAAGAAATCAGATAGTTTCTACAATTAAATGACAATGACTGTACAACATATCAGAATTTATGGGACACCATGGAAGCAGTCTTCTGAGGGATATTCATAGCAGTGAATAGTCATATTAGGAAAACAGAGCGAGCTCAAATAAACAAACTAATCTGAACATCAAGCTTCCAGAAAAGGAACAGCAGGTCAAATTCAAAGCTCATAGAAGGGAGGAAAGTATAAAGATCAGAGAAGAAATCAATGCAATGGAGACTAAGAGAATGACACACACACAAATCAATGGAGCAAAGAGTTGGTTCTTTGAAAGAATAAACAAAACTAACAAACCCTTAGCCAACCTTATTAAAAAGAGAAAAGAAAAGGCTCAAAAGGCAAATAGGAATGGAAAGGATGAAATTACAACAGACCCAGCAGAAATCATCAATACCTACTTTGAAAACCTGTATGCAATAAGATGGAAAACACAGAAGAAATGAATAGATTTCTAGATACATATGAATTACCAAAGTCGAGTGAAAAATTCTAAACAACCCAATATCAGTCAAATAAATGGAAAGTATAATTAAAAACTTACCAAGTAAGAAAAGCCTGGGCCCTGGTGGTTTCACTGCTGAATTCTATAAGACTTTTAGAGAAGAATTGTTACTACCACTGTTTAAACACTTCAATAGAATTCAAAGGGAAACAATACTCCCAAATTCATTCCTGGAAGTAAGCATCACTTTGATCCCCAAAACAGAGAAGGGCCCAACTGAAAAAGGGAACTATAGGCCAATCTCACTAATGAACATCGATTCAAAAATCCTCAACAAGATACTGGAAAACAGAATGCAGAAGATCATCCAAAAGATCATACACCCTTACAAGTGGGATTCATCTCAGGGATTCAGGCATGGTTCACCATATGCAAATCAAAAGATGTAATACAATATATTAATAGAGCCAAGGACAAAAAACATATGTTCATCTCAATAAATGCAGAAAAAGCATTTCACAAAATCCAACAGGTTAAAAAAAATACCAAAAATTGGAAAAGACAGTCTCTATCTCAACCTGATAAAAACCATGTATGAAAAACCAACAGTCAACATCATGCTAAATGGTCAAAAACGGAAATACTCCACACTAAAATCAGGAACAAGACAAAAATGTTCACTATTTCCACTCCTGTTTAATACAGTTTTGGAAACATTAGCTCCAGCAATTGGACAAGAAATAAAAGGAATAAAGATAAGAAATGAAGAAGTTAAATTGTCATTATTTTCAGATGACATGATACTTCATAAAGAACACCCCAAGATCTCCACCAAAAGTCTTCTAGGCTTAATAACCAAATTCAGTAGAGTAGCTGGATACAAAGTCAACACACAAAAGTCAGTAGCCTTCCTGTACATGAACGACAGACTCACTGAAAGAGAAATTGGACAAACAAATCCTTTCAAAACAGTTACCAAAATATGAAATACCCAGGAATCAACCTAACGAATGAAATCAAAGACCTCTACTCTGAAAACTACAGCACTCTAAAAAAAAAGAGATTGAAGAGGATATCAGAAAGTGGAAAGACATCCCTTGCTCTTGCATAGAAAAAAATCAACATAGTGAAAATGGCCATACTTCCAAAACCATTATATAGTTTCAATGCAATCTCAATTGAAACTCCAACATCAAACTTCACAGAACTTGAGAAAACATCCAAAAATTTATTTTGGAAGCAGAAGAGACCTAGAATAGCAAAGGAATTTTAGGCAACAAAGACAAGTTAGGGGATTCATAATTCCCAACTTGAAACTATACTGCAGAGCCACTGTGATAAAAACAGCATGGTACTGACAAAGAAATAGACTTGAGGATCAGTGGAACAAATTAAAAGATGCCGAAACAAGCCCAGACATACTCAGCTACCTCATCTTTTACAAAGGAACTAAACACCCTTGCTAGAGGAAAGATAGCCTCTTTTTAAAATGGAGCTGGAAAAATTGGGTTTCAATTTGCCCATGATTAAAACTAGACCTGTATCTATCACCATTCAGTAAACTAAAATTGAAATGGATTAAAGATCTAAATATTAAAACAGAAACACTAAACTAGCTGGAAGTGAGGTTAGGCAGAACTCTTGAAGACATTGACAGAGAAAAAGATCTCATGAAGAAAACCTCAGTCACATGTGAACTAGCACAGAGAATCAGCAAGTGGGATTTCTTATTAAAAAGCTTCTGCACAGCAAGAGGAACCTCCACAATGTGGGAAAAAAATTTTACCACCTGCTCTTCTGACAAAGATCTACTATCTACAATATATAAATAACTTAAAAAAAAATGAGGCCTCCCAAATTTAAAAACCCAATGCAAAAAAGAGCAAAGAGATAGAAATAGTAAATAAACATATGAAAAAATGTTCAACCTCACTGGTCATTTGAGAGATGCAAATGAAAACAACACTGAGATTCCACCTCACCACACAAAGAATGGCTGCTATCTTGAAATCAACCAATAACAAATGTTGGTGGGGCTATGGAGGAAAAAGGAGCTCTGCTCCATTGTTGGTGGGAATGTAGACTGGTGCAACCACTATGGGAATCAGTATGGAGATACTTCAAAGAACTAGTATTAGAGGTCCCATTTGACACCGCTATTCCCCTGCTGTGTACCTTCCCAAAAGAATTAAAAGAATCATGCCACAGAAATATATATGCACCCATGTTCATAGTGACACAATTTGTAATAGCTAAAACTTGTAAACAGCCCAATTGCCCATCAATGGGAGACTGGATAAAGAAAAGGTGTGTGTGTGTGTGTGTGTGTGTGTGTGTGTGTGTGTGTGTTTTAAATAAAATAGAGTACTACTCAGCCATAAAGAATTAGAAACTAGAGACATTTATAGCTAAATGGATGCATGGTGAGACCACACTCTTAAGTGATATAGAAGGCAAAAGATATATACAATTTGAAGAGAAACCAGCGTATACTCTTAAGTGATATAAATAGGACACACTTGTGCAAATACTGAATAGCTCTTCTAGTTTGAGAAACGGAAAGTGTAAATAAGGATCAAAATATATAATAGATAATGTGAAATGGGAAGAAAAGTTCCAAAGAGGAAGGGAAAGTGGGAGGGGTAGTGGAAAGGAAAAATGGAAAGTAATAGATACAAGAAAGGAAAAAATAGAAATGAAGTCTTTGTGAATAAGGAGGGGTGAAGGTGTTGAAGGGATGACAGGGAATGGTGAGAAAAAAAAACCCAAGATATATCATGTAAAAGTACAAATTCCCAATGATGAATGTCATCATATTGTATACCTAAATGTATCAATAAAATTAATGAATAATAAAAAAGATCTAATAGATATGGGAGATATAGGACACCAAGAATACAGGTTAAAGGCCACTGATTCACAAGGTGTCCTTAGAAGTTGTAAGCTCATAGCTGTGCCTTGTCTGTGGGGAGGGAAGGAAAGAGTCAAATCAAGACAGTCAAAAATGGTTCCAAGGTTTTGAATCATGTAAGACCCTAGAAAAGTGTATATACTAGCAGTGACAAAAACAGGATTCAGGCATAAGGTTTCAGAGGATGTGATAGCAGAGAAAAAAGTCAAAGAGATATTAATCAGAATTCAAACAGAATAGGTCCTATTAAAAAAGTAGAGATTTCTCTTACTAATTTCAGCAAGAGGCATCCAGATGCCCCAAAACAGATCAATTTTAAATCAGGAGATAAATCTGACTCTGTGTGTGGCACTGGCAGATCACGTCACTTCTCACGAAGGGGGTTTCCTGAGACATCAGTGTGGGAATTGGGGGAGTTACTGGGTGACTCCCTCTTATCCTCCAGTTCTGACTTTCCATGGCTCCATGAAACAGTCCAAGCACCCGTTTTTGATTTAAGCTCTTAACGTGAGTTTCCTTATTCTTTAAACCTGCCTTTCTAGTAAGCTGCCACATTTATTACCAGGCTTGCCGTCATTTCCTTTTATTCTAAAGAGATTATATATTCCATTTTTGAGCTCTAGCTTTTCCACATTACAGTCTCACTACTGTGGTTGGGAAGCTCAGGTTATCTTCAGAAGGGTCAGCCTGAGACAGTGGTTTCTTACTCTAACGAGACTGCAAAGTGATGTTCTTTTGGAAGCTGTTTTAATCATTTTGGAGCAATAAAGAATGCTTAATGACAGCCCTTTATCCGGGACTTCATTGTTTCTACCTTGGGCTTCTTCATCTCTAATTCTGACCATTCTAGCAGAAGCCTTATTGCAAGGCTCGAATGATCTGTTTTTCATTATTTACTCGCTTCCTTTCTGCTGCTTGTCTCTATGTTCAGTTACTGCAGCATTAACTGTCATCGTTATCAGTCACCCAAACTGGCCCAGGCTTTCAGCCAGGAACCGAAGAGAAATGAGGTCAGGCTTGGAGGGAAAATATAACATCAGGCCTAGAGATACTGTAGCAGGATTTGGCCCAGGTGAGGGCAAGTGTGACCCTTTCTTTACATTGCAAAGTGATGCTTCTTGGAGGGCCAGACAAAAAGGATAAGAGCAACACTGAGGGGCTCCTATCTCCTAAAGTGAAATGGGCAGAAATCCTTTGCTGGACTTTTATAGATGGAATCTACATCACAATTGTCACTAGGGGGAAATCTTCCCTTTATGGGACATAAAAGTAACTGACTTCTGATGAATTGAAATTTGCAAAGAAAAGCAAGAGATTCTCTTCATCACAAGGCAGTCCTGGCTCTAAAGTACCTTACATAATCCCCTTTCCAGGTTCCTTGAACTACCTTGTTTATCAACCCATCCTGCTGCAGAACGATGTTACAGCACCCACAGAGAACAGTTCGCACTTTAGGCATTTACCCAGACCACCCAGCCACGCATCCTCTCAACCCACTACTTGCTACTCTTTGATGCTTCTTTATTGCATTCCAGATTCCCCTGTCTGCCCCAGGGCTTCTTTATCCTTTGATGACCCTTTGAGATTGCAGCCCTGGATCAGTGCATAGGCCCCCTTCTAAGGGCTAACACTCGCAACAATTAACAGTACCTATGGCAGGGGCTCCCACCCATCAGGAGCCTGGCTGTACATAGTGAGAATAGTGACTCAGGGGCTTCCAGTAAATGTCCTCCCTCTTGTCTCCTGGACCCTGGCCAGGGGTCTCCTTTAGTTCCAGGGAAGAAAGGTGTTCTCTGACTTGCGCTGAACAGCTGCTTATCTTCCCTGCCAATCCTTCACCTTTAGGCCCCAACCACACCTCTCCACACCTCAACAGATCAGGTGGGTCCTACAGCATGAACTGAAGACAACACAAGATCATCAAATTGTCCTCCTCCTAACACATGTGACAGACAGTGCTTCCACTTCTCTCTTCCAGTGGAAAGTATATCAGTCAACTTCCCATTGCTATGACAAAACACTTGAGTCAAATCAAATTTAAAGAAGGAAGGGTTTACTTCAGCTCATGGTTTCAGAGGTTTCAATCTATAGTCTCTTGCCACTGTTGCTTTGGGCCTGAGGTGAGAAAACGGACCATGGTTGAAGGGTGAAGCTCAGGAGTTCTTTTTACCTCATGTCAACCAGAATGGAGAGACAGAGAGGAAGGAAAGTTTCCAAGATCCCTTAAAGGCATGCCCCCAGGGACCTAAGTTCTTTCCACTAGATCCTAATCCTGAAGGTTCTACTGCCTGCTATAGTGCTAAAGGCTGGGGAGATCACTCTTTACTCCTGGGCCTTTGGTGGACATTTCAGCCTAACAGAAAGTTTTGCATATGCTCTGCCACTGCTGTGCTTCAGCCTTTACTGCTGCCAAGTGAACAGGCTTGACTTCAGGTCCTGGTAATAACGACCTCTTCCACTGTAGAGTTTGAGGGTGGAGTCTGTTCCACTCTCTGTGAACACCAGGATTGCAGTACAAGAGCACACACTCCCTTCCCAAGACCTGCATGAAGACCCCAGCGCTCTAGGCTCTTGGTGGTGGGTGGCAGGAACTGCTCTGAAGCTTGTTTCCCAGGGCGCCCCTAGTGGAATTAAACTCTTGTTCCCTGTTGCGCAACAAGGTTTGAAAATGCGCTGCCTTTCCTGCCCTGCCTCTCTTCTTCACTCCCTTAGCAGTATTTGCTGGGATTGCTTTCCAAATAAATTAGTTGGGCCCAGATTGTTGATTTAGGGTCCATTTCTGGGAGACTCCAAACTAAGACAGAAAGAATAGATTATGTAAACGTACAAATTTCCAATGATGAATGTAATTATATTGTATACCTAAAATGTACCAAGAAAATCAATAAAAAGTAGCTCTTTTATTCAGCCCTCAAATATTATGCATCTGTTAGGTACCATATATTATTTGAACATACAAGAGTGGATAAATCAAACAAAAATTCCTTCCTTCATAGAGCTTATAACAAATATATTAATTAACTTACATAGAAAATGTCAGACTAATGTAAAAATTATAGAGAAAAATAAGGCATGATAAAGGGTTCAGGGAGTATGGAATGGAGGTCTAGGTTGCAAATTTTAATAATAGTCCAAGTAAATGTCACTTAGAAAGGGACATTTGGTCAAGTACTTGAAGAGGGTGAGAGAGAGCCATTTGGATGCTGCGGAGAAATCTTTACAGCCAAAGGCAGTAGAACAAAGAAGTCAAAGTGTGTGGAAGAACAGCAAAAAGGCTGGTT
Organism: Fukomys damarensis; assembly: GCF_012274545.1. Classification (NCBI taxonomy): domain Eukaryota; kingdom Metazoa; phylum Chordata; class Mammalia; order Rodentia; family Bathyergidae; genus Fukomys; species Fukomys damarensis. Next base: position 63,914,934 of record NW_022900950.1, on the reverse strand, counting down.
TTGTTGTACTAATGAGAGGGAGGAGATGAATTATGAGAGAAAACAAGGAGGACAGGACGTTGGGCTTATCGTTCTCTCTCATAAAGACTTTGCCAAAGGGGGAGACAGGTGAAGGTGAGGAGTGGAGCGATGAGATGAGCTAATTTGCGGTTGTTTTCAAGGGGCTGGGCAGACTGCTGTTGGGAAGGACCATGGCAGGTCTGGTCCAGCCAGTTGTATTCTGTGTAAGCATGTTATTAGGTCTGGGCTCTTCTTACAATGCCAAACACCTTGGCAGGGGAGTGGACCTGGGTGAAGAGGGACCTTTTCTGATTCTTATGAAGCTGCCATATAGCAGGAGGTGCCTAGAGAGACAAGAACCAAAGAAACAAAAGCAGCGAATAAGAATAGTTAGAAGAGTACGGAAATCATCTGAAACTGAGCGGAGGTAGGCTAAAGCCAGGCAGCAGTGCACGAGTTGGTGAAGAGTGGTTCCCTTCTAGACATATCAAAGAACTCTGCCTCAGATTGGAAATGGGTGTATTGATCTCTGGTACTGCTGTAGTAAATCATGGCAAGCCTAGTCATTCAATACTAAGTAAATTTATTGTCTGACAATTCTGGAAGTCAGTTTCACTCAGCTAAAGTAAAGACGTCCTCACGCTGATTCTATAGAGGAAGCTACCTTCCGTCCTAGGCTTATGGCCCTACTCCCCTTATTAAAGTGAGACACTCCAACCCCTGCATCTGCCTTCAAATTCTCTCCTCCTCCAAGCCTGACTTCCCCTAAGTCCTTCTTACAAAGGTCATTGTGACTATACCTGTCTCACGCAGACAATACAGAATGATTTCCCCATCTCAAGATCTTTAATTTAGTCCTATCTGCAAAGTTCCTTTTGCCATAAAAAGGTCTGGGAATTAGAGGTTGACATGTGTTTTTTATTTTGGGGGGGGTATTAATCCTACTATGTAGAACAGCAGAAGAGAGCTTAATTTTACTTTTTTTTTTTTGTTGCAGGGATAACTGAGATGATGAAATTTCCATTGCAAGAGAAGACAGTTTTTAAAGGGGGCTGAGGGGAGGGAAGTATAGGCATTTGATATAGATATATTAATTTTGACTTGCATTGATTAAATATTTGTGATGATCTTTCAATGTATCCATTTGTCTAGGACCCCAGTTATTCAATTAAGGGGAGAAATAATTTTTCCCTCCCTAGCACAAGGTTCACAGGTGATACTCCTATGACAATAGACATATTAACAAGAAAGAAGCATACTTTTTTTGAGGCAAGTTCTTGCAGTGTTACCTACAGTATGTTGCCCAGGATGACCTCAATCTTGAGATTCTTCTGCCTCAGCCTCTTGGGAACTACGAGTGCATTGCATTACACCCAGCTGTATTTTTGTTTAAAAAAAGTTTTCTGTGATATGGGAACCTTTAGAAGAACCCAGGGGCTGGGAATTTAGCTCATGCTTCTGCTGCCTGAATTGCAAATGCAAGGATCTGTGTTCGATCTTTGGTAAAAAAAAAAAAAAGAAAGAAAGAAAGAAAGAAATGAAGAACCCAATGATCCAGGGAAAGTCATTCATGTTTATGCATAGTAAGGCAGAAGTATGGTAGGTAAATAAAATAGGATCTAATTAAAGGAATCAGGAGTAAACATAGCAAGATCTGCTCATTTGATTTATTCTTGACCTGTCTGTATGAACTCCTTTCCAGGTATAGGGCAAGACATCTGTCACTTGAGGGTCTTCAGGACGCAAGGGAGGGATACAATTAGGGAGGAACTTTGCTAGATTTCACGCCCTGCTTTAGGGAGCAGATGGTGAGAGGGGAGTCAGTTTCCACGACCCATTTCAGGGGAGCGGACGAGGGGGACAGAGAGAGCTCCCTATTTCTACTGGCATCTCACCGCCCTTCCTCTTAAAATACTCAGTGTTCCAACGTGTCATATATGGGGATGATGTTTCATGCACTGTATCATAATCCAACAGTAATCTAAGTGTTGTTATGAAGGCCTTTTCTTTCTTTTTTTTGGTACCAGGGGTCAAACTCAGGACCATGAGGGTATTTTCTTGACATGATTAGAGTCTCCAATGGATTGGCTTTATAAGAGAGATTATCCTGAAAAATCTGAGTGGCCTAGTCTAATAAGTTTAAAGGCCTTAACAGTACAGCTAAAGCCTCCCTGATGAAGAATATATCCTCATCAGCCCCACAGAGTTCCGGGCTGTTCTTCCTGATGGTCTGCCCTGTGGATTTGGGACTGAGCTATTCAATACCTAGCGTTGCATAAACCAGTTTTTTTTTTTTTCAGCGCATCTCAAATTCACTTGCTGATTCTGTTTCCCTGGTTGCACCACACTTTGGTTTAGATCAAGCATGTCTCCCAGAGGCCTCATGTACTCTTAGGAGGCGGGGTTGGAAGGTGATTGAGCCACAGGGGTACTATAGCCCACTTGCTGTTAGGGAGTGAGGGTCCAGATGTTAAAAGAGGCAGGTCACTGGCGATGTGACTGGGAAGGATGTGTATCCCTTCTTAGGTCCTTCCTCTTCTCTCTGCTTCCTGTCCACCATGACATGAACAGTTGTCCTCATTTGGGTCCTTCCACCGTGTCATGATGCCTTGGAGCCTGCCAGCCACAGACTGTAACTAGGAAGCAAAATAAGCCTCTCCTCCTTCAAGTTGAGGGTGTGACAGTGATTTAGACAGCCCGTATTTGCTCTAATATTTAAGAGGAGATATTGAGGATGAAGTAGTACAGGTGAGTCTGCAGTTCAACAGGAAGCTTAGGTCACAGATAAAAATTACTGTAGTGGAGTAATGCATTACAAAGTTGTACAATAAGTGAGGATTAACACTCACCGAGACAGTTTTATTCAGGCAAGTGAAAAAATTCAGGGCAAAACGTCTTGTTCACTTTATCTAGAAGAGTGAAAATGGTTCTCTAGCTTTTTTTTTTTTCCAGCAAGATGAAGAATGTGATAAAGGTAGAAGCAAGAAAGGAGGTGAGAAGGCCGTGCAGAGAGGATTCTTGTTATCCATCTGAGATGGGCTTTACTTGCATCAAGAGAAGACCCGGTGGGGAGAACAGGAAAGGTTTTCTACTCATCTCAACTTAAGAGGATGCATGTAGGGCACTACTAAGAAGAGCAGATAATATTTTGGTGATCACCAAACCCGCATCCCTTTTCATATGGCATAGTTAGAATAGCAGATTGTACTTCGATTTGCTCCTTGGGAGCTGAGACTAGGCAAGGGAAAATAGGGTTTGAGCTGTGGGTGCTGGGAGAGATGATGGAATCAGCCCAAGTAGACAAATAGGCAAACGTGGAGAGTGATGGGGAGGAACTGAGCCCTGTTCTCTGCAGTTCTCTGGGACCAAAGGCGGGGACACAAGGTCCTGTCGTATTCTGCCAGGAAGAGGTCCTGGATCCAGACTAATGGAGAATCTGAAGATACAGAAATTATTCTTTGGAATCAAGAGTTGGGCCTGAGGGGATTGCACAGAGAGACTCAGAAAGGGAAAGAGGATGGAAGGTTCTAAGCTTTGAAGTCAAAAGAGGGCAACCCAGGCGAGGCGGTAGGTGGGACTCTGACAGTGAGCTCGCAGTGGGCAGGGGCACTGGGTCTTTCTGAGGCCCATTCTCCACCATCTCCACTTGGAGTTTTCTGCGGGGTGAGGGCAGACTTGGTATCTACGACTGTCTGAGATGAGACGCAGGGAACCGAGGGAGGAGTATGGGCTTACTTTTAAATGCATGCGGTTTCAGGACGTCCTACCACATGAGGAAGGAGACAGAAATGTGCAACTGGAAAACTCAGGAGAGTTTAAGGGTCTTATCAGGTGCAAATTTCCATGGAAAACAGATAAAGGTCTCATGGTAATTGTATTTAATACATACAGTTTTGTAGCAGCAATTAAGAAGTGAAATATGTAATTAGTGTCATCTAATTGAAAAGAAAAAAGACTTGGAAAATTTCTCAATAATTAGTTAGGCTCTGTCACCAATGAGCTGTGTGAACTTGTTCTAGTCAGATATAGTTTTTTGGGCCTGAGTTTCCTCATATACCCTCTCCTCCACAGAAGGGTGTAATTAAGACCAAATGAAAAAAAAATGTAGAAGTTAGAAAATGGATCGCAACAGTAAAGGGTGGTATTGTTATTATTTCTCTAGTTTGCTCTATTCTGTTGGGGGTGGGGGAATCCAAACCTTAAAAACAAACAAACAAACAAACAAAAAAACAAGCAAAATGATGTTGGATTGAATTTTCAAATTGGTTACCTACCGAATAATTGTATTGAATAATTACTTGAAGACCTTATTTGGCGAGCACTGTTTAGAGAGAGAGAAAAAAAAAATCCCATGTTTGACACAGTGGAAACAACTCCAAGTATTCATCTTTCCCCTTTTCTTTTTTGTGTTAATGTTTCCCCCTAGTTGGTGGGTGGGCTAGCTAGACAGAGGCCTTTTACATGGTACTTTGCTATTTTCTAAACAGAGCTGCTACGCTTGCTCTCTGGTTTATATACAACGTATTGTTGTTTTTTAAAGCAAAGCACCCTTATAAATACTGCATTTCAGAGATGAAGCATTGCAGGAAATAATTATATAAATTATTTTACATTTGCATCACATTTTCTATTTTTTCTCATTTTGTATTTTCATATGTTTTCTTAAATAACTGTGCTCGGACCCTAAAATTATAACATTGTCCTTAGCAGATTTATTTATATTTTAGAGTGTAAAAGTTTGTAAAATGGAAGGATTTGTTTTGAATTGTTAAAGTATATATTGTGTGCATGAAATTCATTTTTAAGGTCTGAGTCTTAAGGGAGTTTCAATATACATTGAAAGCAGAAAAAATAAAACTGTGTAACTAAAGAAATGAGTAAGACATTTCTCTTATTCAGGTAATAAAACAATAAAGATGTATTTGCCTCCTAGGATGTGCATTTCTTATGTTTAGCGTATTATTACTTCTTTATTGCACTTATGGACCCTATATAGAGGAAGAAAGAGTGAGTAACAACCAGAGATCATAATGACTATGTAATTCTTGGGTGACAAAGCCAATTGGAAGAATTAAGTGTCACATAGGAAGGAACATACTCATATTTAAAAAGAATGTTTAATTTTTACAAAAATTAAAGTATATATGTACAAGTATATCTTTGGCCCCATTGTAAAATTATTTCAGCATGCTTCTCCCTAAGGTTCTGATATGGTTCATTTAGTTTTAACAAGATGCAAAGGTGTCTCACAGGAGAGTTAAAATCCTGGGATCTTAGTCCTGGTAAGGATGTGGTTCAGAAAGCATCTGCATCTCAAAAGTTGTTCTTGAAATGGAAAACTCTTTGGAAAGAAATGCAGGCCAACTCTGAGAAAATGTTTTTAATAAGCAGTTAAGGTTTAGATTATACACTAATTGGAAAGGGTTTCATTTTTACAGTATAAATCATTTTCCTTTCTCTCAGCAATATGAATTATCAAAGCAACTTTATTACACAACACTATGATGTTCTGGAGTTCTGAGTGCAATTTCACAAATGAAGCACATGAGGTAGAAAGAGGAGTCCTGTCTAGATAGAAATGCCAACACGGATACATACACTTCCAACAAGCTAGTGCTGAGAAGAGACGATCACAACTCTGAATGTGAGGATCAGGCTGCACCAAGAGAAATGTATCATCTAGAAGTCAATAGATGACTATAATTCTACTATGCTCATAGCATCCTTCAAGGGCTGTGTCCAATTCTTGATGCCATGTTTCAAGGATAACTCAGGAAAAATAAAGGCCTGCTGTACATCAAGAAGAAAAAAACTACAAATCATTTGAAAAATTCTGTACTTGAGGTAGGTCGATTTCATCATAGTTCTAGTTTTGCTGTTCAGAACCTGTGTGATCTTAAAATCCTTTCATCTGTTTGGGTCTCAGCTTCACACAGGATACCTATAAAGCAGAGTAAATTTGATGAATAATTTATAAAGGCTTTTTTTTCTGTCTGAAGATTCCAGCCTTTTTGGCAGGATGTTTTAAGGTAATAATTAAGATCTATCTTTTCAAAGCTCGTGTTTTCCCCACCTCATTGGAGCCATTAACTTTCATTATTTAGAACAAGGACAGAGACTGTAAACAATGAAGTCATTTGAAATTTTATTGGTATTTTTAAACTCATGCTAGCCACACTAACGATAAAACCCAAGGCATTTGATTGAAAATATGAGCTACTGGGTAGAAGATCTCATTAGCATTTTGTAGAATATTAGAATCAAATCTTAAACTCTGTCTATAAATAATGTGGTATCATGTAAGAGTGAATTTGTTGTTGTTGTTTTTGGTTGTGTTTTTTTAACCAAAAAAAAGATGAAGTTGACTTTTTGCGGGGAGTGTTACTGTATCTTAGTTGGTGAGGAATACCTGGTAAGAACTGCACTGTCCTTCTTCCAGGCAGGGGCTGAGAGTGGCAGAGACAATAAAAGCTTCAAATTATTGTGGTATTATCTCAGGCCACAGCAAACTGGCTTCCTGAGGAAGTTGCAAGGTTCATAGGAAATCGAGCACTCACCTGGCATCTGAACCGCAGTGCAGTAAGTGGGGAGTGAGCTATCTGAGCAAAATCCCTGCCAGTCAGCCCCTCAGAATTCCTAACTCCCCAGCACGATGGAAAGCAGGAACTGTTGTCTTCAACAGAAGTGGCCCAGAGAGGACTAGAAGAGTAGAGACCATTTATAGACAAGATAAAGATAGTCTTGTTTCTGGAAAATAGAGATTAAAGAGAAATGTGTATTTTAATTCAGACGAGCTGAATGTTGATGATGAAAGATAAGCAAGGACTGGGAATACGGAACTGAACGGTAACAGACCCATTGTCTCCTACTCCACGATAATACTACTGCTAAGTATAGGGCCAAAAATGTATTACTCAAGTACTATGGACTGAATTTTGTCTCCCCAAGGTCCATGTGTTGAAGATGTAACCCTGAATGTGATAGCATTCGGAGATGACCCCTTTGGAAGGTAGAGTTAGAGGAGGTTATGAAGATATATGTGATTAGTGTTTTTATGGGAGCAATTGGAAATCTTAGGTGTTGTCTTTCTGCTATCTCAAGACACATGATCTCACTGCCACATCATAAGTGGTAGCTATAAGGCAGGTAAAGAAATTTCACCAAAACTAGACCACCCTGGCATCCCAACCTTGAACTTCCAGTTTCCAGAACTGTGCGAACGTGAAATTCTATTGTTTTAGTCACCTCATCTATGGCAGTAATTTGTTACGGCAATCTGGACAGAGTCAGATACCAAGCCCAGACACCTTTGAGAATAAAGGAAACTTTACAATTAACTTGATTTGTAGTTTTGAAATATCTGTTCTTTGAATAGCTATGTTGTTTATTCAGCACTATTCCATAGTGCTTGGAATTAGCTATCTTATCTATATTGATTGATTTACAGGATAGTTTCTTGCAAAAATTAAATTCGAAAATAAGGTTATTTCTTTTAAAGTTGATTCTTAGCACATTGTTTGTCATTTTCTCATCACTGAAACAAAACGCCCAGAACCCACAGCTTAAAGGAGGAGATGTTTATCTTGGCTCACAGTTTCAGTCCAAGTTCAGCAGGTTCAGACATAGAAAACAGCATGGTGGAAGGGCTTAGGTGGAGGGAAGTTGCTCATATCATGGCAGCCAGGAAGCAGACAGCAAAGGAAAGAGACAGGGAGGCAGATATATCATTCCTCAGTGGCCAGGCTCCACCTTCCAACAAGCATAGTCAGCTGCTGAACTCACCAATAGATGATTCCACTGATAAGCACAGCACCCTTATGATCCAAGCACCTTCCACAGTGTCTGCATGTGAGTGCATGAGGCCTTTGGGGGGCATTGTTGATCTAAACCATGACACTATATTAATTGAATAAAATAATGGGTTTTGTGCGATACATTTATATATGCATACAACACGCTTTGATGTATCTATCCTCTCTGTCATCCTTTCTTACTTCTCCTGCTCCTTTTCCAGATCTCATTCCCAAAGAGTTGCTCTTCTACTTTTATGTAACCCCCTACCCTAGATTCCACATATGACAGAAAACATATGACATTTGTCCTTCTGAGCCTGGCTTATTTCACTTAACATTGTGATCTCTAGCTTTATCCATTTTCCTGAAAATAACATGATTTTATTCTTTTTTTCTCCTAATAGTGTCCATTTTCTTTTAATTTAAATTAATCTTATTGGTACATTTAAGATATATAAATATAATGACATTCATCATTGGAAATTTGCACCTTTACATAATCCATCTTGGTTCTTGTTTTTTCATCATTTCCCTGCCCACCCTTCAAACCCTCCACCCCTCCCTATCTACAAAGACTTTGTTTCCATTTTTTCACTTTTTTATATTAATTCCATTCTCTTCTTTCCTTTGCAGAGGAGGTTGCATGGTTCATAGAAAAACCAACCGATTTCCCCTTTCCCTTTTCCCCTTTTCTTCCTATTTCACATTATTTATTATACCTTTTTGTCCTTATTTACACTTTCAGTTTCTCACACTAGAGAAACTATTTAGTATTTACACATGTGTGCCTCATTTATTTCACTTAAAAGTATCACCTCTATGTGCATCCATTTAACTGTAAAAGTCTCTTAATTTCTCAATTTTTATGGCTGAGTGCTACTCCGTTTTATTTTTAAAAAACACGTTTTCTTTATCCAGTCTCCAGTTGGGCAACTGGGCTTCCAAGTTTTAGTTTTTACAAATCGTGCTGCTATGAACATGGGTGCACATATATCGCTGTGGAAATCACTATAGAGATACCTCAAAGAACTAAGATTGGAAGTCCCATTTGACCTCAGCTTCCCCAAAGAATTAAAAGAATCATATTCTTTGTAACTGAATAATAATCCACGGTGTATATATACTGCATTGTTTTTATCCATTCACTGAAGACTATCTAAGCTGATCCCACAGTATGGCTATATGAATAGAATAGTTCTGTGATAAACATGGGCATGCAGGTATCTCTATTGAATGCTGTGATTCCTTTGGATATATACTGAAGAGTAGTATAACTGGATCATAAGGTATTTCTTTTAGTCTTCTCAGGAACTTCTCCACTTCTCCACAGTGACTATACTAATAGACATTCTCACAAACAGTGTATAAGCCCCCCCATCTTCCTAAACATTTGTTAAAAAATAACATTATTCTTTAAAAAAATGGCACATGGCCTCATAGATTAACAAAATATAAAATTTGTTTATGTCATCTCAACATTAAAAAATAGTTCAAACCATATCTTTGATATATGGAAAATTTTTAGTAATAATGCTTTATTTCAATATGGTCTTTTAATTTTATTCTTTTTCAGTTTTCAAATCTTTTTCAAAGTTACAAGATAGATGAATGTATTTGAAATGAACACATATTTACCTTTCTAACATTTTAATTGAGAAAATGCACTAATTAAATGTGCTCTTCTGCATGGTAGGCTTAGAGAAAATACTTCTGCAAAGTAAAAGATATTATCAATTCTGATTTTTATGAAATATGTACACATACAAGTTCATGTATCTTTATAAATACTTTCTCTTTGCCCCAATTTAGAATTTTTCTTTTTCACAAAATGTTTTATAAGGCAAAACTCATAAAAGAAATTCTTTGCTTGTAATTTTTTAAATCTTTTGCCAAATAGATGCTACAAAATCCCAAGACTTTCTAATTTCATTTCATTCTAGTACATAATAAACCCAATTACAAAAAAAAAGTTTGATCAAAAGATTTTTCCTACAAGTCATTTACAAAATTTTAAAAATTAAATCTTGTTCACTGTTTGAGGTTTCATCATTTAATTTAGTCATCTCCTCCCTTTTGTAGAGATAAATTTGCCTCTGCAGTATTGCAAAACTTGATGTTTTCTGGCTTCCAATGTATTGGATATTTGATGAAAGATTTCCTGCTAATGATTTTTAAATAAATATTTATTCAGTGCCAATGAAGGATTTGTAGGTTGATTTACAAAGTAGTACTAAATGCCACAATATTTCCAAAATGTAAAGTAAAAGAGAATGCATGTATTGCCTTGCAAAAGCTGGGTTGTTGTTTATTTTTTGTTGTGGTTGTTCTTTTGTTTTTATATTTAACATAAGTTTCATGATGAAACTTCTGTAAATTAGAATAAATGGTCTCTACCTCAATCTGATAAAAGCCATCTGTGAAAAACCAATAGCCAATATCTTCCTCAAAGAGTTAAAAGAGTCATACCACAGAGATATATGTGTACCCATGTTCATAGCAGCACAATTTGTAATAGCTCAAACTTGGAAGCAGTGCATCAGCTGGAGACTGGATAAAGCAAATGTGGTTTTTTAATAAAATGGAGAACTACTCAGCCATATAAAATGAGAAATTAGCGGCACTGGATGCACATTGAGGTGATACTTTTAAAGTGAAATAAATAGAATGTGTAAATACTGAATAGTTTTGCTAGTGTGAGAAACTGAAAGTATAAATATGGTCAAAAGGTATAATAGATAATATGAAATAGGAAGAAAAGGGGAAAAGGGGAAGGGGAAATGTGAGGGGTAGAGGAAAGAAGGGAATGGAATTAATATGAGAAAAAGAATAAATGGAAACAAAGTCCTTGTAGATAGGGAGGGATGGAGGAATTGAAGGGAGGGCAGGGGAATGGGGAAAAAATAAGAACCAAGATGGATTATGTAAAGGTGCAGCTTTTCAGTGGTGACTGTAATTATATTCTATATCTTAAATGTACCAATAAAATTAATTAATTAAAAAATTTCTGTAGTCAAGTAACTTACTCAAATGTTTATGTTTTTGACATCGGCAGTTTCTATTTCAAATGGGAGACTATTGCCCCTTGTTGGATATAGATATAATTTATATGTGTTTTGCAGTCAATTCCAAGAAGATTTTTCTCTGTGGGTTTATTTTACTAAAACTATTATTTTAGATATGATGTTCTATGTTCTGTCAAATTTGATCTATATAATATTGAAAAAGAAAATAATTATATAGTTAATGTTGCTCATTTTTACATGAACATATAGTAGATTCATCTTCAACAGATGAATCTAAAAAGCTTACTTTGTGTTATGAATTTGATGAAAGAAATAACTGATACTATGAATCACTAATTTTTTATGAATAACACCTGACTGAATGATTAAATGCGCCTGTTAACTGTTTACAGGTGTTTTCTGCTGTGGTTGAATGTTTGAGTCCCCTTGCAATATGTATGTTGAAGCCTAATCATCAATGGAATGTTTTTAGGAGGTGGGCCTTTGAGAAGTGAGTAAGTCATGAGGGTAGAACCCCCATGAATGGGATTAGTGTACTTATAAAACAGACCCTTAAAAGCCATCTTGTCCCTTTCTACCTTGTGAAGATCTTAGAAAGATGTCTTGACTTTGAATCAAGAAACAGGCCCTCAGCAGACACTCCCTCTGCTGGTGCCTTGATCTGATACTTTCTAGCTTCCACAACTGTGAGAAACAAATTTCTACTGTTTACAATCTACTTAGTCTATATTTTGTTTCAGCAGCCTGAGCTGACTAAGACATGTTCTTTCACCATTAGAGCTATTTGCTATTACTTCATTATTCTATTGTGTTCAGGAAATATTTGGTTCCAAAAATCAATAAAGTCAGTTTAGAGAGAGATCTATTTGATCCAAATTAGATGTTATACTTTCCGTGATATATATATCTATATAGATAGATTTTCTGCATACACAGCTGTGAAATTAGTATATTTCATCTGTTTCCTACAAAAATCTGTGACTTTTACATCAATGCTGATTTTTCAACATGTTTCTTCCAGTTTTCATGTGATTAATGATACTTCTACAGCCTCCATGAAGTAAAAAATATTTTGTGCAGTTTAATGTTTGCCATTAATTCTCCTAAGAAAGGGAAGATTAGTAATAGTAGCATGTTCTTATTAAAGTTAACAGCTATTAAATATGTCCCTTTTCAAGTAATTTTGTTTCCAACTGCAAACCCACTCTTCTATATTCTGTTTTGCTGGGTTTTATAAACATACATTTTCACAGCTTGGTCTTTGGTGGTCTCTGGAAATTGGAAAATGTAGGCTGTGAATCTGGAGGATGAAGATGGAATTTTCCTTTTCTGTTTATTTTCTATGGGTCTCCTAAATGTTTTTTTGACTTCTGTGACTGCCTCTCTTGCAAGGCATCTTCCTTGCAAAAGCAGATTTGTTTTCAAGCACAACAGCAAGTGGATCTAGTTTGTAGTTCTTCCATCATTTGTAAAACCAACCAAATTCATCCCTCAGCGCTGACAGTAATAATTTTTTTCTTCAGGTGCTGTTTCTGTAATACCTAGCTGTATCTTTTTCTATTAAGCTACTTTAGAGTTTTCTTTATACCTATTCAGTAACTCATTCAATATCCCTATATTTTGTTACAAGATATTTATGTGAATTTTCCTCCATTCCCATCATTTGGTGTGGTTTCCTTTGCTTAAACTGGACGCTGACAGGTGTAGTAATTACTGTGAGAAATGGATTCGGAAAGAAGAACTTCAAAGGAAGATTTGGGAAATGGGTTGGCTTTGGGATTTGATTATGTTTTTGGACTTGATTGAAATGTTGCATTTCTGACCAATGTAAAATGGGATGCTATTAATTCATTGCAAGTAGTAGCAATTAATCAAGTTAACCAATCTGTGGTTAGCTGTAACAATATTCCACTTATGTATTTAGGGGTAACAAATGATTCTTTACTTGACATTATGGCAGCAATGATGACTATAAAATCTGTAATGTGGAGTAGTTTCTTCTGAGTGCAGAGAAGTATTATAAAAATAATTTTTTTTTTTTTTTGGTACCGGGCCCTTGTATTTGCTAGGCAGGCAGTAGAACCACTGAGCCAAATCCCTGGCCCTATAAAAAGCATTTTATAAGATCAGGTCTTTAAACTCTCAGCTGAGAACAGAAAAGTGAAAAAACGATTTCTCGGAGAGCTCTAAAAAAAATCTTATTTTTTAATATCAGAAAGTTTTATTTTTATAGCAATACGCCCAATGATTCTAGAAAATTCAACCCCAAATTTGATTATGTAGCTAGCAGAATTTTAATGTCAATCGAGATACCAGCTTCTCCAAATATTTTAGTTGATTGCTTGGGATACCCCAAAACTCAGTGAGAAAAATCTGATTGGATTCAAACATGCAGAAAGAACTGAGAACCTGTGACTCCTGAGTCGTTCTAAACTTTTCTTGTCAGTTGGAATAGTTTGCCTCCCACATCTGAGGATAATATCCTTCCCTTTGTTTGGAAACCTGCAATGGCCTCAGTCTGGAAATTTGTCACGCCTACAGAATATTCTTTTTCCTTATCAACCATCCATATGAGATGATAGTGTAGAGTAATAGTTACAGAAATCAAAAACGTATTTAGGAAATCTATGAGAAATAAACAGAAAAGGAATGTTGCCACTGTGTTCACATCTAGGGCAAATCTCAATGTGTTCCATGAAAAAGTTACAAAACATTACCTAGAAGTAACTGATTTACATACCAAAAGAATAGGAATTTTTATCATGGCAGAAACCTGTGAATTACATGTGAGAATAGATTGTAAGGTGTTAGACTCAGCAGAGTCGAATTGATACGGGTTTACTTACCGATGATTCCAGAGTGGACATATTAGTTCTTACTGGAAGATTTAAATCACATTGTCCTAGCGAGGCTGGAACTACATATATCAAAATTCCTTTCCACGAATGGTCCTGGGTTACTGTGGGTCACAAGACACACTTTGGGTGTGATTTTGTGAATGTGTAGCCAGATTCTTTTTATGCTAGCAAGCTGTGTGTAGATTACTAGGTGCTATGCCATTCTCTGATTGTCCCTGATCTGCTGGTTTACCTTGGCATGGGGCAGCAGCCCAGCCACAGATCCTCAAACTGCTAATTTACCTTGTTCAGCTTCTCTGAATTCTGCACTAGTTGCCACAACAAAGCATACTAGCTTTTTTCTGGTGGGTTATACTCTTCTCATGATCAAAGCTGGAAATTTGGTATTGCTTTTTGATTACTGCCATAACAAATGATCACAAACCTAAAGTCTTAAAACAACACAAATTCATTGTCTTACAATTCTGTGCGCCAGAAGTCTGACAGTGTGGGGTGCACTGATCTTTCTGGAAGCTCCAGCCGAGAACCCACTGCTCATCGAGATGGTTGTAATTCAGTTCTCAGCTCTCCACACTAAGGAGATCTTCATTTGCTCGCTGACGGCAGGTTTTAGACATTACCACCTCCTGAAGCCTCCCTTCCTTCTTGGTTCACGGCCCCTTCTTCCCTCTTCAGAGGCGGAAGTCTTTCAAGCTCCCTTCATGTCTCATCTGTCTTACCATTCCTCCCATTAAACTTCTCTATCTTAACCGTCCGCAGATGGACAACTTTAATTCTATTAGAAAAGTTAATTCCCTCTTGCCAAATAAGGTAACATAATCAGAGGTCCCAGATGTTAACGTGGACATCTTTAGGGGTATAATTATTGTACCTACCATATAAAGCAATTTGGGTTTCAGCATATTCTCACAGATGACAATATTTTTTTGCTTTTCCCTCCTTCAGTGTTTATCCTTCCGGTTCAACTTTCTGTCCTATACTTTTTCCAGAACTAATGCCAAATACAGAAGTAGCAGTCACATATAAAGCTAGTTAATTAGCTCCCATAATTACACCAGGTCAAGTTTCTATAATGAATCATACATTACATGTTATTGCATTGGTTCTGTTTCTTCCTGAAGCCTGACTGATCTAGTAATGCAAATGGGAATAGCTCTGGCCATTGATTTGGATTGCTGACTTAGCTTTAGACTGCAGCAGGTGTCTATTGGACATTGACTGGACAGGATATAGACTATGGAATTCAAAGGCTTTGGGAGATGGAAGTTTGGTTAGGAATCATTAGGTATACACTGTACTTCCATTCCTCAGTTCCATCTATTAAAAGATCCAGATGATGTTTTCCTTAAAAATCTGAGGAAAACTATTAGTGAGGGGAGCATCTTAAAAAGGTCTCTGATCCCTGTTCTCTCTTTAGACATGACAGTGGGAATGAATGCTTCCATTAAGACGGACACACTGATTTCAATCCAATGATAGCAGAGTTCAAAAGCAATTGAAATGCAAAGACAAGGTGAGAGTGTTTATAGTAAAAGGCTCTAGGGGTGTAGTATAATCAAAATGGCTTGATCTATTGGAATCTTTTGGGTGAATTAATTTGTCAGTTTCCCCAGAAGTAACCCAGAACTTTTCTCATGTGTATTACAAAGCAGACTTCAGATCTAATGACCAAAACTTGAATCAGAACAATAAAGACTATGGTGTCTTTTCCAGTTTCCAGACCTAATCAGGTTCATAAAAGTGAAAGTTCCCTTTCTTGAGGAAGGGCATTACAACACTGCTACATTAGTTGAAATCATCTTCCAAAGAAACTAGCTATTTACTAGAGTAACTCTCTGTTAATCACTCTATCTTTGTTGGAACAAACTACTCAACACTGACATTTATAAGAGAAGAGATTCATTTGGCTCATGGTTTCAGAAATTTCGTCTGTGGTTGACTGGATTCAACACCATTTTTCAGAGCAGGAACATCAGAGTGGAAGGTCCTGATGGGGCAAAGCTGCTTAGTTCATGGAGCCAGAAAGCACAGGTAAGGAACAGCACCAGAGAGGAAGGAGCTAGGTAGCTTGATCCATATAGATACAAGCAAAAAGGTGCTGTATTAATTCCCTAGGTGGCCCCCAAGCCAATCAAGTTGACAAGGTTAAATGTAACATTGCATCCTTTGTCAGCTTGACACTCAAAAATATTTCTTTAAACCATACTGAAACTCCAAATAGAGACAAAAACAACTTCATGATTTTGATTAACATAACCATCCTGCTTACAACAGAAAATATAATAATCCCATCCCTAAAGTCCCAACAGTTCTAGTATTGCTCAAAATCCAAGACCAAAGTCTTATCTGAAACTCATGGCAACCTCTTAGCTGCAAACCTGTGTAAAAAATTTAAAAAGCAATTTACTTAATCCCCAAATACAACATCAGTGGATAAACATTTTATTCCAAAAGGAATAGGGGTATAGAAAAGTATAGGACCAATGAAAGGCTGAAATCCAGCAGAGTAACCATGAGTAACTATGCCCAGCTTTCCAGAGAAAGTGGTGGTGAGATGTGAGTTCCTGAAGTATCAGATGGACCCACCCCTACAAACTTGCCAGGTATAGCCCATAAATCCTTTCTTGTGGGCTAACTCTGCTTGATGCCAGCAACTTTCCTAAATAGATATTCCACATTCCATGCATCTCTGACTTCTTGGGGGTCTCCACTGTATCTTTGGCTTCATTCTTACACCAGCATGACCTGCCTCTAATGACTGTTTCGTGGCTTCAATAATATATCTAGTTTTATCAGTGTTTCCTGCCCTACTGACTCTAGGTACCTCTCCGATGTCAGTTTTGGTAGTAACAGCTTAAGAGTCATAGTACAAGTACATTAATTCCTTCAGCATATTAGACAGCTGCACCAGCTAGAAAAGTTAGTCATGGAATAAGAAAGCGATATGGTATACATTATAACTACACACACACACACAAACACACACACACACATGCACACATATGCAGAGAAGCAAGAAAATCATCCATAGTCTTTACTTAAGCAGAAAAAAAGGTTAACAACAACACAGTGCAAAATTGGGACTTGCAACAACCAGTAACCAGCAATATTACAAATTAAGGTAGGAAAGATTCTGACTCTCCTCCTTCAGTATCCCTGTCAGATGAACAGAAGTACATCTCTGCATTTACAGGGGAATCTTTCTTGTTGGATATCCAGAGGGCATGACCTTGGGAAATAGCGAAGGAAGGAAGAAAGAACTAAATGAGGGTTCTAGATTTAAGATTTACTCACCGGTGCTTTACAAGGCTTCTCTGTCACACACACATGCCTTGTTGGAGTGGATGGGGATGCCTTTTACCTGTATGGCTCAGGAAACCTAGACTCTATGGATTGGTATTGGAGTGGTTAGATAGCAAGAATTATGTTATCACAGCAGTCTCTTTCACATTGGTAGAATTTGGTGAAATTGTCCAAATGTGCTTCAAATTTAAGAGTAAATTTCCTAATATTTTAAACTTTAAATTCAAGAATACAAATCTTACAATGTTGCAGTAGTTTAATGCATTAACAACGCAACTTCATCATAGGCACCAATTGACAATCACTTCTCAAGGAAATCCAGTTGCCAGTTTCACACTCTTGAAATGCTATATACTGTTTACATCGAGCCATTTTAGTATGCATAAAGTGAGTGGAACAGAGGTGACCCAGAAGAATGTTATGATAGTGACTGAAAGGTTCTTTGGAATCCTAGAACATACAGCTCTTTCTGAGTTATCTGAGGACCATCTGACTTCAAATCTGGGGAATTCCGGGGAAGAGCAATTCTGATATCTACTAAAAGCCAAAGAGGAAAAAAAGAAACAAAACAAAACAACTGGTGCTGCCAATGAAGAAAATAATGACAACAAAATGCACACAAACCATGCTACATTAAATTACACTGCTAGGTAATTTTATAACAAAGCCAGAGGTTATACAAGGAAAAGAAAGAAATGCAAGATGTATATAAAAGGCCTTGGGAAAGGAGCCACAGAAATAAATATTAAAAAAATGAAGCTTTACAGAAGCTTTGATCACAAATATTCATTGAGAAGGTGAGGATGCAGCCATAAAAATCCACAATAAAAACTTCTCTATGAGGCTTTTCCCAGAGGAGCAGTTTATTTGGCTCCTGCTTTGAAAGATAATTCCCCCAAAATAGAAATGGCTGTTCTGTTCTAATTGATTTTGGTAGTTTTATTTTTTCAAGGTTGAAAATGTGTAGATTAAACATGTTAAAACCATAAGAACACTATCCTACAAACTTGAAGAAGTAACATCAATCTGCATCATTGCTTACTCTTTCAAAACTAAAGGTTAAGAAATAAAGCAGAAAAGAAGGAGGAACTAAGATGGCTTTGGTATTAGGCTGGTGATGTAGCTTCAGTTCCTGCTGGCCGATGCCTCTGACAGTGACTCAAAAACATAGCATTTGCTGATGGGTTGCAAAGATTGCCTCTATCTACTTTCAGCCAATAATTTTTATTTATTTGCTTTTCATTTTGCATCATAATTTCAAAGCCCCAAAATATTGTGGGTTTTTTTTTTTTTGAGTGAAGAATAACAAATACATTAGTTAAAAAAAAAAGAAAAAGAAGAAATTTCCTCTGCCAGAATTAGTCCGTAGCTCTTAAACTCAGCCTCATGCGAAGTCACAGGCCGTGGGCAAAATATGGAAAGATTATTTTGCCACAGTGTAGTATGTATGGCTTTTGGTCCCATTCCCAATAAAGTCCTTGTTCCCAACTGCAGTCTCATGAATCTGCTATTTGCTATTTGCATTCCTATCAGCATTCTGATTTTCTGAACTCTAACCAGAGCACATATAACTCTGTTTAAAGCTCTTTGGGCTGTCTGTAACCTGCTTCACCAAGCTTAAAAACTCCCCTGCAATTTGAACCACCTGGTTAGGTATAGCCACAGGAGCAACTCCCACTTCTCTGGCGCTAATTTTCTGTATTAATCAGCTTTTTGTTGCTGAAACAAAGTACTCAACAACCAAAATTTTTAGAAGATGTTTATTTGGCTCATGGTTTCAGAAGTTTAGTCAGTGTTTGGCTGGTTCCAACACTGTGTTCTAAAGCAGGAACACCATAGCAAAAAGGTATGCTTAGTTCCTGAAGACCACGAGGTAGAGCTAAGGAAAAAGTGCCAGAGTGAAAAGAACCAGGAACGAAATTTTGTTCCCCCAAATCGCACCTCCATGACCCACTGGACACATTTAGAATTATGCTACACTAATCTTCCCCAGGCAGCTCCCAAGATAATCAAGTTGACTTTTAAGCTTATGTGCCACAGACTAGAAGAGAAAATAATTACATATCTTATTGATTACTATATAGCAACTCTGAAATAATGGTAATTTTATAAAATCCAAGTACAATTAAACCTATGGCCACACAGTAAAGGTATGTTGTTAGCCATGCCAGGTATGGAAGTGCTTCATATCCTAACTCTGAGAGGAAAATGTTAGTAACTTCGAATCCAGGAAGAGTTAAGAATATGAAGCAGGTTGTGATTGGCCATTGTTCAGAACTGCTCGCTGTAAAATGCAAATTCTATTCACTCTGCACACTATTAGAGAAAGCCAAGGTAGAAACTACAAGTCCATAGGGCAGATCTACCGAACTCACTCCAGATTATTTCAATAAAATGATCATTAATAGTACTAATTAAAATATAAGATTTGGAAATTATTGCTCAACCAGATGGTATCCCATAATTAAGAAATTAGCTAAGATTATAACAGGAAAATCGGGATGTATAATTACTATACATGTATATTCTCTTCTCATCTTTATCTACTAAGCAGCATAGATAATTAACAGTGATGAAAACATAATGATGAGGGATAATTTTAAAGAGGCTGACTTTTACCCAGAAGAAGCTAAGAAAATTTTATATTAAGGCTTGGTCTGAACTATCATGATGAACTTTCGTACCACTGGTGGAAATGGACCTTTGAGAATAAATATAAAATGTGGAATAGAAAAATTTTCTTTGAAAAGGTATATAGTCACTGGAATTAAAAACTTATTGGATGAGTAA
The DNA here is from genome assembly GCF_012274545.1 of Fukomys damarensis. Classification (NCBI taxonomy): domain Eukaryota; kingdom Metazoa; phylum Chordata; class Mammalia; order Rodentia; family Bathyergidae; genus Fukomys; species Fukomys damarensis. Next base: position 63,895,167 of record NW_022900950.1, on the reverse strand, counting down.
AGAGTAGATTGGATATAGTTAGAGAGAATTAGTGAAGTAAAAAGTAATTCTTAGAAATTTACACAGAATAAAAAACATAGAAAAACAAAAATATGGAAATTCTGAGGCAACAAACAAAAATGTAATAAAATCCAACTTATATTTAAGAAGAATTCTGTAAAGGGAGAAAAATAGAAGAAATCCAAGGAAAGTAATTTTTAAAGAGGCAATTAATAAGCATGGAGCTAGAGTTAGGAAAGACACCAGAAAGAAAAGATAAATTATCTATGAAAGAAATGCCCTTTGGATTTATAGACAGTGTATTCATATCTTATAAATGCTAAGGGAAAATAACTTTCATTTGGAGACCTGAGCATACTGAAATTATCACTTGATGATGAAATATTGTGAAATATATTGAAATAAAGATATTGTAGATAAAAACAAGAATGTTATCACTTGCAGACAGACCAACACTATAACAGTAAATAAGCCTAAGAAATATATTCCAGAAAAGAAGAGGATTTCAGAAAGGAAAGGAATACAGTCACTATGCACACTAAAAATTTAATGCTAACAAAAGGGGCAAAGGGAAAAGGGAAAATGGGCAGAGTAGGGGAAAAGAAAGAATGGAATTAATATGACAAAATGAAAAAATAGAAATACAGTCTTTGTAAATAGGGATGGATGGAAGGGTTGAAGGGAAGGCAGGGAAATGGGGAAAAAAATCAGAACCTGGATAGGTTATGTAAAGGTGAAAATTTCTAATGATGAATGTCATTTTATCATATACCTAAAATGTACCAATAAAATTAACTTTTAAAAAATTTAATGCTAACCATTAAAATAAAGATATCAGCTATTTAACTTCTGCAGTGTTTCAGTAAACACTTCTAGGAGCGATATCGAATGTGCAATACAGTGGAAATAGATCCTGAATTTTTAGCTATGAAACTTTAAGTATTTAATTTTTTTCTGAAAAACGAGGGGATTCTGCTAAATTTTGAACTAGAGGTTGTAAGGCCTTGTATTGTGTGATTTTATTATCTATGATGTCCCAAATTATTAAACAAGGACTTATGCTCATGAAAAATACTTTAGAATTACATACACCTAGAATAAAAATGATCTTGTTAAAGATTGTTTAGTCTGAACTGCTCATTTTGATATTTTAATCTCAGTGGCAAATGCATACTGATCTTGAAAATTTTACTCACCATAGCTCATACTTTGATTTCATTATTTACACATTTCTACTTGTTAGTTCTTAGAGGAGGAGTAGGGGGAAGGGATCATAGTGATGCTTTTCCTTAAGCAAAATAAGTAGATTTTCTGCTATTTCATTGAGGAAATTTCTATATAGATTGGAAGATAGGTTTGAAAAATCACTTTACATGGATCATATAATTTAAGCACTTGTAGGATTTTATTTTCACCAAACTGAAGCTATTACTATTTTAAATTTTAAAAAGGTATGATTATGACAGAAGAAGAATTCTCATCCTTCACAGCTCTGTCCAAACGGCATACAGGGACAGCTGAGCTGGTGTAACCTCTGACAAAATCTCTAGAACTTCCTGGAAATATGAGGGCTGCTGTACAGGAAGTAAAAATTTTCTTCTCTTAGACCCTGAGAAGAGACCTAGGGCAGATGAGTTTTAATGCTAAAAAAGAATTTAGAAAAGGTTAGCATATAGGGGACTACAAATTCAGACATTATTTTCAGTGCTATCCTTAGCCATTTTATCAGATTTGGCAAGTACTGCCTCCATACCTAAAACCAGATGTTTGAGGAAATAATATTTTCCTGGTACCAGGGATCAAACTCAGGACCTTGCATTTGCTAAACAGGTGCAGTGCCACTGAACTACGTCCGCAGCCCAATAATTGTTTTTTTTATTTGCTATTCTCCTTTGAAAATGAAATCCTTCCTACTCTTTAATGCATGTTGAATTCCTGATTTTCACTCACAGCTAAACTCTTAAAGTAAAAATTGAGTATCTTTGAAGACCTTTGTCTGCCAAGGAGATAGTGGCATGCACACTGAAAAAATAAAAATAAAAGAAATTTTGTTAACAACAGATAAGTTGCTTATAAGCAAATTCTACTAAAGAAATAAATAGAAAGAATATAAAATCCCCAAAGAAACACAGATTTATTTTCTTAAAATTATTCTGTGAAAAGACCACAAACTGGTTTAAATCTGGATTTGGTTCACCATGGAATTACGAATTTTACCTTGTTCTTTATTGAATCAATGAAAGAAAATATCTAAGCCAAAAGCTTTTGTGTATTTTCAAAAGAAATTTACCATGAAGAAAAATTTTTAACTTGGTAAAATTCTGGTGGTTTGGTTGTGAGCTTGTAACCAGAGTGACCACAGCTACCTAACATAGGCATAGACAATTTCTTCTGAACTGTTTTTCATGCTTGAGAATACTGGTAGTTTGAAATTTCAAAGTTCTATTTTCCACCCTTGTTTGTGTAAGAGCAAAGAAAAGTTTCTATTCATCAATACCTTGAGATTCTGTTCCAGTATTTTTCTTAAATGTGTGAAAAACTAAGCTTGCCACATTAGCTAATTTTCCAAGACAAGATGACTGATGTTTAATTAATATTACTTACCCTTGGGTTTACCTGGTCCCCTAAAACTGGAGAAAAATGTAGATCTGGAGAAAATCTGTCTGTAAATTTTTTCTCTTATAGTATCATAATTAATGAAGCTCAAATGGAAGAGTCAGCTGTTTTAGATGCATTTGTTTTAATTGTAAGGAGTATTTCCCACCAACAAAATGAAATGCACAGTTATTGTTGATGATTTAAAAATCATTATCAGTTCATAACCACCATAATTGGTAGCATATAAAACAAAGAGGTCATCCCTGTCCTCATATGGTTATACTGTGTAATATGAAAAAGATCAGTGTTGAAAACATTTTGGCACTGTTTTATATTTTGGCAGAATTCTTTTTGAAACTTTTAAAAACTGCTTGAGATCAGAAGGAATTTTGAAATATCTTTATTTGCAGCATTTCATTAAAAGTATCATTGCTCTTTGGGGAAGCCAGAGGGGAATGTATTTCTTCGATGTTTTCCTGTAGACCTGCTTTCTCCTGAAAGCTCAGTCTCTTTGGGGCTGGGGCATGATAGTAGTCACAGCATCAGGTTTTCACCCACCGTATAAAGTGACAAGAGCTAGGGTGAGGGAGTGTTTTCCAGACATGATATTAAAATATATGGAAAACGATATCGACTTTATTTTTCCAGGTGGAGGAAGGGTTTTTTTTTTTTTTTTCTCTTCAGCATTTGAAAAATGATGCCATGACTAATATGACATCATCTGGTCCCCCACACAGTCCACTCTTCCTCAAAGTTAGGGAGAGGCAGCTGTGAGAGAACCAGATATCTTTAATAAATAATTCATTCATTCTCTTCTTGTGAAAAGTATCTAAAAACCAGGGGGGGTGGGAGAGGTTGTTGGGAATGATGATCTCTGAGGCCCTACAACTATGTTAATAGCGGAGGACTCTGTAAACCTAGCACGTATGCAAAAAAATTTATGATTTATTTTTGAGAGATTTTATACACCGATGCCAACAGCTGACAGGGCCTCTACAGCGGGGAGTGCTCAACACCAGCCTGGGCAAACCCCAAGCCAATCATCCGCCCTGGGATCCTATTTCCCCACTGGTCTCAGCTCGGATATCCTCCCTTCTGCTCAGCTTTTCTCCTTCTTTCTGTAACTCCTACAAATTAACACTTCTATCCCTCCTTTGTCAACAGCACTAGGTGTACCCAAAGAACTGATTTCACATACTTTATATAATGAATGGAAAGGGTACTAGGCACATAAGCAGACTGATGGGGCTCCCGGGATCCATAAAGTTTAGATTAGGTCACATACTTACGTCCTGATATGATGTAATCCACTTTTGGCAGGCACAACTCCCTCTAGTTTGGGTTACCATAGCCTGTCCTAGAAAGCCGGACATCTCTTTACCCTGAGAGATCTTTCAGAGTTTTTGTCCATCAGTTTACTGTGGTTCTGGGACTGTACTTGCGGTTCAGTTAGTACCTGAGCAGAAAATGCACTGGGAAGTGAAATTTCAACTTGGTCATTTAGCAGCTCTAAAAGTTTAGTGGGGAAGAAGGATGAAAAAAACGACTACAGCAAGGCTTGAAATTCACAGAGGACCTCCATTAGCCATGCTGCCTGGTTTCCACCTCTGTGGATCAATGGCGATTGGCTGCAATAACTCCACCGCCGGGGAGACCAGGACCTCAGGGGTCAGAGAGGCCCTGTAAGTGCTTTCTCATGCCTATCAAATTTCCCTACTAATCCCTCTGCATGCTCCTGGCATTTCAGGATGGGAATGTCTTCGTATGCACATTTTCTGAAAGAGACATGAGAACTGCATTTTCACTTTTCTCTCCCTATTAAAGTTCAGCTGGTCTCTGGTCTTGCTGTTCTTTCTTGAGCAGTAAATATCTTGCTACACAGTTAATTCAAAGTGTTTTGATATTAGATTTTTGCTTGGGAGGAGGCTCGGTCCGTCAAGAGAATAAATGAGTTTGAGCTGAGAATCCTACCAGGGCTGCTGTACCTCGGCAGAACCACAGGACTAGTAGGTGCAAACTGGCAAGAGACAGAAGAATGGGGGTTCCTAGGAATAAGCGAGGTGGCAATGATGATTTCAGACAGGCCTGCCCTCAAAGCTGCATCATTCTCTCTGAATAACTCCGCTATGGTAATTGCTAAATTGCCCCTAACTTGTCTCCACCAGTTAGCTTAATTCAGTGTGGGTCTGTTCCAGACACCAGCTGGCTAAGCGGACCATGTCAGTTTTCTTGCTGACACAGCAGCACACCGAAGGCCATAGAGAGTGTTTCACCCGACTGACTCCCCTCCAGAACATCAGGAAGTGGCAGGGTCAGAGAGGTTTGCCTATTTGTTGACTGAGTGTGACATTCAGACAGCAGCTGTAGGAGGGAGTACAGCAACGGTTAGGACAGTAGCAGACAAAAAAGTCCAGGGGAGTCAGCAGAGTGTGTAACTCATTAAGTCTCTGCTTCCTTTATTTTCCCTGCATTCTGGGATGCTGGGCAAGCATGCTGCCACTGAGGTATAACCCCAGGGAAGTCATTCATTTTGACTTGCATAGCTACTTGAGAAAATATCCTAAGACTATGGAGAAACTCATCATCATTGAAAACCAACCATTATTGTGCACCCACCATGAATGAAGCACAAGTAGGTATTCCAATACTAACTTGTTGAAAATAGTCTTGGCCCTCAAGAAGTACCCAATAAAGGACAAGATTAGATGAATACATATGTGCATGCACATATATGTACAGAAATGCATACACATGTGTGTATATACACACACACGTGATATCAAACTAGCATATGCACTACTGTACATTTCCTAGTGACTTCTTTTTAGCCTCATTTTCAAAAGATCTCTAATGCCTTGGATCCCATTGCCTCAGTGAATATTTGTTGGCTTTGTTCCTAAAACTAGCCATGCAAGTGTGATTGCATACATAAATGATATCTTCTTTCATGGCTGATTGTTGGTCTGGACCCATTCCTTTGGAATTTATCTTCTCGAGCCTTCTCTGGAATTAGACTGAGTTTCCTTTTCTCCACATTTAAAGCTGAAGTTCCATTTTCTATTTTCTCCTATGTCGAGACTGTAGCCCTAGAACAGCAGGGCTTCAGATCTCCTCCGTTTTAGAGAAATACAGGTGGACATGTGCAAATGTGTCCAGAACCCCAAGGACTTAGTTAATAAGCTGTATGAAGGAGCAAACCAATCAATTTTTACTAAAGTCCTTTCCAAAACTCTAAATATTGGATTTCTATTGAAGAAATGTAATAATGGTCAAATCAATAGTGCAAATTGTCCCATAGGAAATTGAAAGTGGGACTAATCTCATAGGGCTTGGTCAGTTAGAGGCAGTGTCCATGGCAGGTGCTAGGACTTTTGCTTCATTTTGAAGGCTGAATGGACTGAGGCAAGTAGGGGAGGGACAGCATGCTACACAGGCTAGCGTGACATGAGTTAGAGTAGAGACTAGGCAAGGTACAGAGCGTGAGTTAGTAAACTGATGTGTCTGTTCTCCTGACACTGACTGATGAGAATGGAGCTGTGCAGGGCGTTGCATGCCCTACAAAGCTTCCGGCATTTAGCCTTTTTGCCACAACATGGGAGAGCTCTTGAAGGTCTAGCTGTGAACTCTTACATGTTGTAGGTATGGATGGCCCCTAGGGTGGCATGAGGTGCTTCCTTATTGGTGAAGCAAACTTTCTCCAGGTGATTGCATTCCTGAATTCCAGAATAAGGGGGGAATAGGAACCCCATGGAGCCAATTGCTCTGCTCACAAACAGATCCAGCTGGCAGGGTTTGCATCTCAGAGCAATCATATCACCTTGTAGTATGGGATTGCTTGTGGTAGACAATGGCTAGTGTAAGGAGCTAAGTGTGGCCCAACAGCTGTTGCTTACTGGCAGCAGGTTGGAAAGGAAGACAGATGTCTGAAGGATGACCTCCTTGAATGAGTGAGTGTGTCTGGGAACCAAGGAATTCCCTTGGGGGGGTTCATGACATGCTTGGCAGCCGCAAGGAACAATGTATCATTGCATATTTTGTGTTCGAACAAACCATACAACGCTGGCAGAAGGGCTGGAGAAACAACAGTGAACAGGTTATGGAGGGTGGCGAATAGAAATTGATTTTATGGAAACAAATAGGGAGATGGTGAGGAATGGAGGAAGAAAGTACAGGGGATACAATTGCCTTAGGAAGCATCATTAAACAAATAATTGTGGAGATTAAGATAGGAAGCGACAAAAAGTGAAAGAAAACTGGAAAATTAAATCGCAAGTAAAGAATGAGACCAAGTCATGAAGACCTCAGTTGTATTAAAACATTCACTTGAATGGAACAAGATCATCCCAGAGGCAGATTTAGGCAGCCTCCTTTCTCTATTCTACACGAAAGAGGATAAAATTTCTTTAGTTCAAACTCCACAGACCTTATTATACAGTCCCATGCAAGACCTCGCTGGGCTGTAAACTCGTCCACAGTCTGGGATGGCATCTACTTCTCAGGCAGTATGTCAGAGGCTTTCATGACCACAAAGAAACAAGATAAATTTCCTTAAGCATCTGGAAATGCCAAGCCATCTAGAAACTAACAGGGCTGCAATGCATTATCTCTGTCTATACATGTTTTATAATTTTATTTCAAATTGTAAACACATAAATATACAAATTAAATTCACAGTACAGAAAGGTTTGGTCATTTCACAACAGGGATTAATCATAGTCTGAAACATTTTCAAATATGCTACTTGTACTTAACTTCTCAGGAACACGTCTATCACAAAAATAATGTAAACTTGACTGCCTCTGCTTTATTTTCCTGAGTAAAACTATTGTATGAAAACATATCATTTATATACAAAATTCTCAGAAGTAGTATATATTTATTAACTATACCTATATTACTGAAATATTATAATTTTCAGTTTGAAAACATTTTAATTTTTACTCATCTTTTCAAGAGTGCTGATTTACTATGAATCAGTAATGAGCATGTTTAATACACAATTGTTAAATGTCAACAGATTTCTACTTATCTTCAGATAATAATTAATTCTGCTTTATATAGTAACTTTACTATAAAAATGAGAGGAACACATAGGTTTCAGTTATAAATGATCCCTAGTTTTTCATTGGAACTGAAAATTATTTGTGATCATATAAAATAATGTAATAGTAAACAGTCACCTAGCACTTAGTAAGGTCCAATTATTCATAAAAAACTTATAAAAATAAGTTAAACATAAATTTACATATAATGACCCATTTAATCTTTACTACAACTCTCTGAGATAATTACAAAGTTAGTTTTTTGGTTTTGCAGAAGTAGTCATGGAGCCCCCTAAAATTAAATCCTTGTCCAAGTTCACAAAGCTAGTTAGGGCAAATCTCAAATCCACATCCAGGGAGTCTTGCCCTAATTTACCCACTCCACTCTTCTGCCTCCGGGAGTTTAATATTTTTCATTAAAAAATGTAGCTAGTACATTAAGCCATAACATGACTCTTGGAGCATCTGTTTTATATAGGAGCAAGTACCATTAACTAACTTACCCTTCACAGTAAATGAGCCTTTCACTGCTTTTAGTTACTGAATTAACATAATTCTCCTTTCAATTCTATAGCATTTTGTAGTAGGTTTACCCTCTGTTGTCACATAGTTAACTAAAATGAACAGACACGGAGCCAAGACTGAACAACGGAGGTCTAGTTCATTTCCTCTCAAGCTGTTTCTGCCAATATTTTCTATATCAGGAAAAAAAAATCTGTTTAGGGATAGGCTATGGGCCTTATTCCCCCGTATCTCTTCCAGTTGGAAGTTTCCCACAACCCTTAGGCAGAGTTTCTCAAGGCTGACCACAAGCACAGCGAGATGCCTGAGCAGGTACAGGAGACTCCCTATCGGCTGAAACACGTATGCAAATCTTATTTTGTCTGTCACTTTTCTCTACATCCCTTCCTGAGTGGAACATGTGCACTGCATCAGTGGTAATGTTCCGTGAGTCCTCCTTCCCGGGACACTGGCTACCACTGACTGCATGCAGAATTCTGTCAACAATTCCTTCCTTTCCTCTGGTTTTCAACTCAGCCCACTGTCAAGGGAATAGTAAAGATGTTGTATTTTATAGGAGGAAGATCAATTTTGGCAAGGTAGCTTGTGACAAAATCTCTCCCAACCCTTGCAAATTGCATTTTTGCAATTTTTCTCATTGGTCTTCTTACCTTTAGCAAAAACCTGAAGTTATCAGCTGGGAATTCCCCTCATTTTAGATTCTCCTAACTAAAAATCGTATTCAGGTCTTGTAATTCCTAGGGTTCCTCTTCGAGTAATCTGTCATTCAACCTGTGCCTTGCTTAATTTTTTAAAAGTATAACTTCTGCTTTGTTTCTCTTAGAAGACAATGTGATGTGAGTTACTGAACACTCTCCATGTGTGGAAAAATGTAAGATTAACTAACTAAAAGAATTAGGTGGAGATTTAGCTCGGTGGTTCTCCCACCTGCCTCACAAGCACAAGGACTGGAGTCGGATCCCCAGTACCAAAAAAAAAAAAAAAAAAAAAAAAAA
>NW_022900950.1:63879966-63885516 GCF_012274545.1 Fukomys damarensis | reverse complement strand
AAAAAAAAAAACAAAAACAGAGAGAGATCAATAAAATTGAAACGAGAGTCCAGAAACCCTAATCTTTATGAACAATTGGTTGTTGATAAAGGTGCCAAGGCAATTTCAACAGGGAAAGGATAAACTTCTTTTCAACAGACTGTACTAAGACATCGGGATATTCACATGTAAAAAGATGAATATAAGACTCTTACACCTCAGACAAAAACTAACTGAAAATGGATTTGATCAAAGATAACCCAAGACATTTACAGTAAAATGAGGAGTGCCAAGAAAATTCAAAGGAGAAAGAAAAGTCTTGAGTGAATTGTGATAATACAACTGAATATCAACATGCAAGAGAATGAAATTGACCCCTGCCTTATACAAGATGTAAACAATCACTGGTAATGGGTCAAACACCTAGATGCCATAGTTAAACTTACAAAACTTCTAGAAGAAAGTACAGTATATGTGTACATCTTTGTGACCATGAATTAAGCAATGGCTTCTTAAATATGACACCAAAAAGCCCCAAGTCAATTACACTTGGTTAAAAACATTTGTGTTTTAAAGGACAATGCTAAGTCTTTTGTGAAAAGAAAGCAAGCACATGGATGCAAAGAATATTGCAAATAATATAACTGATTAGGAACTAGTGTCCAGGATATATAAAGATTTACAGCTCAACATTAAAATACAATCGAATTTTTTGTTGTTGTTGTTGTTTTTGTTTTTTGAGACAGGGTCTCACTACATAGTTGAGACTGACCTGGAACTCACTATGTAGCCCAGGCTGACCTAGAACTCTCAGCGATCCTTCTGCCTCAGCCTCCCAAATGCTGGGATTACAGGCATGCACCACCACACCCGGCCAACCGAATTTTTATTAAATAAGAAAAGTTTTTGCATGAACATCTCTCAAAAAAAAAAAAGATACAGAAATAATAACAACACAAGATGCTCAACATTAGGGAAGTGTAAATCAAAACCAAAATAAGATATTACTTCACATTTGCTAGAAGAGAGATAATTTTCTAAATTAAACAATCCCAAGTGTTGATGAGGATGTGGAGAAACTGGAACAGGCAAATACTAATGGTGGAAACAACATGGTACAACAACTTTGGAAATAGTTTTTGTGGTTCACTAAAGGTTAAACATGGAGTTGGCAATTAAACTGGATACACAAACAATAGAACTGAAAATACATGCTTACACAAAAACTTGTGCATGAATATTCATTGCTACATTATTCATAGTAGACATATAATAGAAACAATTCCAATGCCCTTGAGTGAATGAAATGATTAAACCAAACATGTTGCATCCCAACAGAGCAATATCATTCAATTACAAAAAGGAGAGAATTAATATATACTACACTGTGAGAAAGGCTTGAAACATGCTACATGAAGAAAGCAAAAAATGAATTGCTATTTTCCGGGAGTCATGTGAGAACATTGATTAACTCTAAGTGGTACAGAGAGTCATGTTGAAATGATAAAAATGTTCTAAATCTATATCATGATAATGATCTCACAACTTGATAAATTTACCAAAAATCATCAAATATTTAAATGGTATGATATGAAAATTATACCTCAATACAATTGTTGGAAGAAAAAAAGAGCTAGGACCAACTACAGAGGAAGACGTGTATGAGAGAGACAAATGGACCCAAGGGTATCTGGAATATCATTAACAAGTGTTTCGTGGGTGTAGGAGGCAATCCTTCCTGGGACAGGAAGCTGAGAAAGCCTAGCTGTTTCAACTTCACTGAGTCTGGAAGGGAATAAGTTAGAAAGATGTGGTTACATTTTGACACTTATAATTGTCTCCAAATGGCTCCCAGATAATAGCTCATTATAACTCTGTGCTAATGAATCTTCACTGTCAACTGGACTGAAATAAGAGACTCTTAGAGAGGAGAATGGGTAGCACGAACTTCATGAATAGTGATGGCACTAACTTCATGAATAGGATGACCACTGGTGATTACACAAGATGTGCTGGGCAGCTGAATGGTTACTTGGGTGGGGGGGCTAGCTGGAGGAAGTGGGTCACCAGGGTGTGAACTTGTGGATTGTCTCTGGTCCCTGGACTCTTGTGCTCTGGCACTCTGCCTCTGCTTTCTGTTTCTTGATGCCATGGGCTGATAAGCTCCCCTCTGCCACAGCCTTCTACCCCGATGTTTCTGCTTTGGAGGCAGCCAACGAGGAACTGGCATCCCTAAAGCCATGAGTCAAAATGAACCTCTCTTTTAAGAGAGAAGAGACTACTACAGGTGATAATGGGAGTCCTGAGTAATACAAATTTACTCACTACATGCTTGATGAGGATTATTTGACTTAATTCTCACAAATCACTATGAAGTAGACATTCTTTTTATCATTGCCATTTTTAGAATGGGATACTGGTAGTTATAGCATTTGCCAAAATCATGCAACTACCAAGGAGAACATCTAAAATTTAAATACAAGGCAGAAAAATTTTTCTGAGATATTGCACAGATGCATAGCTATGCAGTAAATCATGCTTTGGAACTTAGTCAAAGTATGGTTCATGGCTTAAACAATTTTAACATGATGGACTCTAAGAATTTCTCTGAAGATCTTATTTCTGGAGAATTAGATGGTTTTCTGAATCATTAAAAAATCCATGAAATGCTTTGGAAAAAAATCATCTTAAAAATATCACGTGAAACAAAACCATGAAGTTAACAGAGAGCACATTAAGGTCAACAAAGCATGGTGGCTTCCATTACATTAAAGTAAATGCTGGTGCCCAGGATCATTGCAGGGACCACATCCACTTCTTGTTCTTCAGTATTTCAGTTTGAAGTGATTTATGTCCCTAAGTTCCATGCATAGGACAGTATGGCAGTATATGGCAGTATATTCATGCATATTCACAAAGAAACTGATAATATCCCCCAACAGAGGTATATGTAGAACTATTAAACACATTAAAGATCCAAAATAAATGTACTTCTATAGGTTTAATTTTTAGAAGACATTATTTGTAAGGGATAATGAAAATGATAATGCTTCAAGGTCAAATCTTACCTCTTAGTCACACTTTAACTGTGAGCAATTCACTTAACTTCTCTGGGATTTTCTCATCAAAAAAAGGAGTAAGACCTGCTTCACACAGTTTTAATATCTTACATTTTTGCTTAATTGCCTAAAGATATATGGAGGATAAAATATATCATATGTATAAAATCACGGTTATCATAGATAATAGATCTATAATGAATGGTCACTCTTTTTGTCTATCTTTCAAACAATTATATGATAGAATAGGATGAAGGTTAAAGTCAAAGGACTTTAATTTAAATCTCAACTCTGTAATCATAGGAAAGCAAGTTTTTGTGAGGAAATATGTCTCTCCAGAGCAAACACAAATCTTTTCTGGAAAAATTCTCTTTGACTCCAATGTAACACTCAAAAAGTAAATATTATGTGTACATGAAAATATTTATAAATAAAATGATATGAGATCAGAGATTTGCCTTAAAATAATATAGGATAGAGGGCAGTAGATATAGTTTGAATTTAAATGAAATTGAATCATAACTTGGTAATTATTGGAGACGGGTCCTTGGTGAATAGTTTTAAAAAATATATTAGTGGATCTGTTTTTATTTATATTTGAAATTTTTCATGATAAAAGTTTTTTTTTCTCAAATCACGAAGTCTTTTTGACCTAAAGCTTTCATTTTCTGAATGAGAGTAAGGAAACCATTGGAGTTATAGTTAGGAGACCGGGCAGGACTATAGTTATATGTGTTTTATAGTGGGATTAATATATACTAATTACATTTTAAAGATGAAACTACCCCAAAGGTAAAAGCCCCTCATGTCCAAACAAAGTTTATTTTCATCTTGTTTCAGAGTCATGCTTCCTATTTTCCTTAATCGCAGTCCTTCTGTGTTTGCCTTGGTGTGTCTCAGACCGGTGTCCTGGTGTCTACGTTTCTCTTGCTAGGTCTCAGCAGTACCACTCCTTCACCTCTCAGAGTGCTCCCACTTTCCTCACTCAACTTTATGATGAGCTTTGGCCAAAGACCAATCAGGTAACAACCACAGTGGCCCTCGAATGTCCAACGTGAGCCAGAGGACAGACTTGGTGCCATTAAGGTCCTGCCCTTGCCTCACACTCTCAATAACAAGCTCATAGACTCCAAGAAGGAATCTGAGAGAATGGAGAAAAGCCACTTGGTCTCTTCAATTCCATAACTTCTGCATCCTGATTCTCCTTTTAAGTAAATTTTAAGACCTGCCATCATCATTAGATAATATCAACTTCACAAAATCAGGCCTGGCCAAACATGCTGCTACCACAGTTCAAAACTCTATAAAACTGAATGGTTTATGGCACTAGAAGAAAGCAAACATTAAGTCTTCCATTCTAGTTTTATTAGCCACCTAACAATTTGATAAAATTGCCTATAACTGAGCACCTCTTCTTAGACACTAATTTTTGACAACTTTTTTCTGTACAATAAGTTTAGTTTTAAAGGAGCAGGCATTCATTTTTCTTCAATATAAATTTGAAGAAATTAATAATCAAATATCAAAAGGAAAACAAACTATCTCTCCTGAATCCTAACAACTCAAGAAAGCTTTTGTTTCCTTTCTTTATCTTTTAGGACTTACTCTTGTGTTTAGTGGTTATATTTTCGAAGGCTTTTATTAATAAGGCAAAGGTGAATTTATTTGGCCTTTACTCCTTGGGGAGGGGGCATGGAGTTCATTTGCTGGTGTCTGGAGAATTTCAAACCTCATTCATTTTTCCCCTAAAAGATTGGTGTAACCCCCTGTGCCTTCTTAAACCCTTTCGGTGGAGTCCCTGTGTGAGCACAGTGCTAGAACTGGTGAGGCTGCCCCTGCTTCAGATTATTTAGTGCATATTGCATAACCAACGTGTGTATTTTTCTTGTCCATGGGTCATTTCATTGCCACATACCTAAGCAGCTAGAAAGAACTGACACTCAGTGTTGATAATTCACTCTATGTGATGTTTGCATTTGTGTATTTTTAGTAATTTAAAGGCTAGTTTTGGGGTGAATGTCTATTTTATAAACTTCTCTTCAGCCAAATTTAATTTGACTTATCTGTTGCTTGATATACTTAACTAATGTTTACTTTTCATTCATTCACTATGAAGAAATTTTCTCCTTGAATAAGGATTATTCTGCATCATTGAGCTGAGAAATTCTACAAAATATGCAGCATAATAAATGATCAAAAGACAAAGACAACTGTTAAAAATATAGTTCAGTATTAGGTCAGTGCATTTCCTCTCTGATACTGTGTATGATCTCTGTTAGTAGTTACAAACAGAGCAGCATGACACTTTCACAGTTATAGTGACAGAGACAAAAGTGAGTGGAATTAAATACTGAGACAGATATTAAAGAAGACTTCATATGAGGAATGAAACAGAGCAAGAAAGATGTTTCACAGCTTCCCACTGAATAAGTCCTTTCTTAACATATAATCATCAATATTTTATTTTGCATATCTATATATATTGTGTGTGTGTGTATATATATATATAGAC
>NW_022900950.1:63796310-63879755 GCF_012274545.1 Fukomys damarensis | reverse complement strand
ATATAATCACTCACATAAAATCAGCCTTTGGTTTGACTTTTGTCTTAAATCACATTTGGCAGTGTTCAAAATGTTGAGCTTTGAGAGACCATCAAGGAAATTGTGCACAAAATAGCCCTACTTAGTCCCTGATTCAACTGTGAACAATTTGAGTTCTCTTGGACTAAATTAAGGTCAATTCAATCAAATCATTTTACATATTTTTCTCTAAATTGATGAGCTTATGCTTCTTTCTTTTATTCAACCAAAGTATCAGATTTGCATACTTTTGGAAGGAGCTGCTTGCAGGGCTAGGTATGAGTTGTAGGCTGTTTCCTTAGGGAAGAGCTCTGGGCTTTCTGCTTCCTTGTCTGTTTTTATTCTGGTTCCAGTTTTAGGAAGGCAGTGATCCTGCAGGACCTTGTATGACTAAACCTATTATTAGTAGGAGAAAGCATGATTTTACTTGTGCACATTTCTAGTCCTCCCTCTGAATTCTCATTTAAGTTTCTCCCATTTACAGTTTCAAACAACCCTAAAGAAAGTCTTGCAGAATTATTTACCAACCCAACAAAAATCTTCTTCAGTAAGTTGTCTTTGATTCTTTGGCTTGTAACATTCTTTGCCAAATTTGAGAAATATTCTGTAAAGTTTACTCACAGACTAAGCACTCAAAGCTGTGCCTTTTTAGTTTTGAGCACTGGTAGTGGTGGTGGTGGGGGATACCAGAATTTCATCATAAAAAATTTTTCATGCAGAGCTGTCTTCCACAAAATATATCCTGTTTGTCCACATACATGTCCAGGTAATTACTAGGGTTAACTGCTAATGTTGCTTAAGTAATCATTTTTATATTGTATAATTATGTAATTGTGATTCTATGTAGTATATTATTATAGAGGTTTCCAAAAGCACATGGGTTTTTGGTGTAGATAGATAAATTCAAGCATGAAAATGTAATTGTAATTACCCGAATTCATGTGAAAAAAACTCAGAAGACTTCTAGTTTCTTTCTCCCTTTTTTCTTTCATTTAATTTTTAGTGTTCATAAGATCCAGAATAAAATCACCTGTAAATGTATCATTCATTTTAATGAATTATCATTCATTCATGTTTCCATCCACACAAACACGCAAATTAGCAAAAATATGGATAAGTTGAAGAATGCTTCCAGACACTCATTCACTTTTCGCTTTACAGAACTTAAAACTTCAGTGAAGGTAGGCAAAGTCAGAATAGACTAATAAAGGTAAAATTGAGAAACTGAAAATTGAAAGTATTTATCTTTCTAGGTCTCTAGCCAAGGAGGTGGGTATCACTCCCACTCTTATTAGAAAGTTCACATGATAACAAAACTTCTATAATGAGTGTTTTTCTATAATATGTCTCTTTTGCTATAAGACCCAACTCCTCTACCCTCAAGTTCCTTAGGGAAATTAGAATTTTTGCCAAGTATATCCATTGTCTTAAGACAAGGTTATGAAGCATTTGGAAGAAATAAAGTAATTTGATGAATGCATGTCATCCATTCTAGTCATTTTTTCTATACAAGAGAAGTATTTAGTTAATCATTTTAATAGAAAGCACAGTCCCTGAAAATGTTTTAGGAATCTGCTTAACACATTGTCATGTATCAGTGCTTCAATGAATTTAAAGTATAAACTTATAACTACACAATAAACATTTCTCATTTTTATACTTGCTTTATAAAATATAAATTTCTGATAACTGCAATACCTCAGATCATCTACATTTCTACTGTGTGGCTTTTCACAACTTTCAGGCTCTTTTCCAATTTTCTATTCAAACATATGTATATTGTATCAATTTTTATAAGAAAAAGTCAATTATTGTAAACCAGCAATGTCAGAATACGAGAAGCAAATTAACAAGTTACTTGATTTCTCTTTCTCCTTCACATCTTTGACCATTCAAAAGGGACTAAGGTCTGTGTTTAAATCTAAGCCATGACACTTAGCAACCTTGGGCAAAGTACCTACCCCTTCTGAACTTACATTTCTTTCCTTGAAGATGAGGTCCCATGTTCCTCTCAGCTTTGTGGATGTGCTAAGAGGGAGAAATGAGCCAAAAAGTAGTCAGCAGTGTACTTGAAGCACAGTTAGCTTTTAATACACATTAGCTTTAAAGTAATGGCATTTTTAATATGGTAGTATTTTCTTCAGTTAACTCTTAAACTGTATTTAAAAGCTGAGTTGCGGATTTTATGGCAGAGTACCTACCGATGAATGCCTCTCATTTAGTGATTCTTTTCTTCCATTCTTCCTTCAGTCCAGCAAAGCATCTGCTCATTTTCACATGCACTTCTTACTCCAAGTCCATGCCCCTATCTGAAGTCCTCTTAACTTAACCTTGAGCAAACCTGCTTTACCCTCTTTACGGACATTATTTCATATGTACTCCATGAAGCGTTTCTAACAAGCTAAAAAAAAACAAAACAAAAACAACCCTCTTACCTGTTTATTGTTCTGTTCAATTGGACTACTGCAGTTTAGCTATGCCGTGTGTGTGTGTGTGTGTGTGTGTGTGTAGAGGATTTTTTTGTCTAGATTCTCTTTTCATCTAGAAGAGGATGTTTTATGCAGACTGTGCAAAATGCCATCCCAGAAGTTAAACTAAATCTCACGTGGTCACCCAATCTGCCAGAGCAGCCTTGAAAATTAAAAGGGCAGCCAGACATCCTTTTTGAACCTTAAAATACATTTTCGCACATGCCTCCATGCTTGTACATTATAACTGGAAAACAGAGACCCATACTTCGAGGAGAACAATGCATGTATTTAGTAACTATATAGTCCCATAGACAGCTTTATTGTGGAGAAAAATTTAGAAGTAGTTTTATTTTAAGAAATAGACACATTCAAGCTACTATAGACACGGAAGGGAAGACCAGTCATTTTTGCATCTTTTTGCACAGGAATCAAGCAAAGACCAGCAAAGAGAAAACAGGATCCCAAGGAACTCTGAGCAGTGGGATCTTTGGCCTCCTGAGTCACCACTCATGTGGCTCCACTGACCTCAGCAAGTATGCTAGTTTTCATCTCATGCAGGCTAGCTCAACACTTAACCAAAACTCATTCATCTGCATTTCACCACCAAAATTTTTGCTGTATTAGGTTACCAAGAGCTCTTTAGTCACTCAAAATTTTCTTTTTTTTTAATTGAGTTTATTGGTATTTTTTAGGTATACAATACAGTTACATTCATCATTGGAATCTTTCCCTTTACATGACAGATCTTAGTTCTTAGTTTTCCCCATACCCCTGACCTCCCTCACCCCCGCCACCCTTCCCTATTTACAGACTTTGTTTCCATTTTTTCCTTTTCTTGTATTTTTCTTTTCCCTTCTTTCCTTTCCTTTCCCACGTCTCCTACTTCTTTAGCCCGTTTCTTCCTATTTCTCATTATCAATTAAAAGAATCATATCGCTTAAACTTTTCTTAAACTCAAGTTCTTTTTTGTTTTTCCTTAAACAAAATGATCATTAAAGGAAACTATATTTTTACTATAAATAGGAAAAAATACAGTACATTAGCTTTTGAAACAGGAATAATGAACACATTGGCATCCTCAGCTCAAGATTTCCTTCATTTTTAATTGTGATAGAGCCCAGGGAAAACACACTGGTTCTGCTCCCGGTCTCCTCTCCACCTAGCAGGATTCCAACCTTGGCTACATGTTAGAGTCACCTGAGCGATTTCTAAAAGCCCAGTTACACCTAGAAACCATAGTAGAGATTAATTGTTTTATGAGGCTCAGACAGCAGAATTTTCAATGCCACGCCCTCTGTTCAAGGGATTCCAGTGGGCAGCCAAGCTGAGAACCACTGCCTCAGAGATTTCCTCTCCCAATTACTTTAACTTTGAATAAACTTCAGAGTCGAATGAAGACTGCAGACTGTGACTAAAATCAAATTAGACTGCACGTGGCCTGCCACGAAGTACATGACCAGAGTCATCTGATTTGGTATAAAATTGTGTGTATAACACCGTTTTAGAAATGCCAGGAAGGTTTAGTTCCTCCATGTATTCTGTTTCTTGTTTATCCGTTATGTTGTTTATATCTAAGTTTCTGCTTCTCCTCAATTTAAAAATACACCATGGGGCCACCTTGTTTCACGATTTTTTCCTATGTATCTTAAATGTCAGTCCCCTTGCCTAGGGATCCCATTATTTCTGGATTTTTAAAAAATTAATTATATTGGTACATTTAATGAATAAAATATAATGACAGTTATTGTTGGAAATGTGTACCTTTACAAAATCAATCTTGGTTCTTATTTTTCCCCCATTCCCCATGTCCTCCCTTCAACCCCTCCCTTTAAATCTATTTAAAAAATTCTGGATTTCGCAGTGCAAGATGCTGAGAAAAAAGGAGTATGGGGAGGAGAAGACCGTCTTACAGGATGGTCTGCACCACTACTTCATGTGGGCCCAGCACGTTCTCCCAGTGCACCTCTCACAGCGAGGCCACTGATTGGTTAGACATGTACAGTGTTTGCCATGTGTCACCAAGCATCAAACTCGACACAGCACTTTAAAATTTTGGTTCTATCAATCCACATTCTAACTCAGTAGTCTGAGGGAGGGTGAGATTTTGAGAATCTGTATTTATTTGTGGCTGCCAAGAAAAAAAAAATTAAGTCACTTTTGTTTGGGAACCATTGGGCTAAGTGATCTATATGTTCTTAGAAACTTTATGGCTCACTAATAAATAACTGCTACAATTGTGATATTAACCTCACTTTGTGAAAATAAAGACCTCAGCTTCTATTTATTTATTACATTATTTACACTAAATATTCATTAGCACCTGGCCAACAAAGGGCATTCTAAATATTAAATCTTCCTCTTGTAAATTAACAATGTGTTAATAGATTAGAAACTGAGAAGTCTTGATGTCAAAAGAAACTAATTTCTTAGCCATTGAACTAGCTTATTTGCAGCAATGACAGCTTTGTCTCAAGAAGCCTATTAACACTTCAAGTAGATTTCCCTTAAGAAGGTTTGGAGACTCCGAGTCCGCATAAAGTTCTGTCTATAGTGCATTCTCAATAAAACTACTGATTGGCAACTAACAAGTAGGAGAAAGGCAGAAGACTGAAACTCAGATTCATTAATTTTGCTAATTGTTAGTAGACTGGGAAAAGTTTTGATAAAGAGGTCAGAACTAATGGCTCCAATGATGTTTTAATATTAACTAAGGTTTCATTCATCTTAGCTGCCATCATAGTTGATTAATCTGCCTACGTATCTCCTTCCACTCAAAGAGAACAGTAATTTTGTTTCTATACCATATGGTGGTTGAACAAAAACAGAGCTTACAAATGTGAACTGTAAGCCATCCATCATCCTCTTTAACCTTATTTGCAGTTTAGAATTTCCAGTTCAAAAAAATTAATAGACATAAACAAAAGACACTACCTACTTAGTGCCTATGCATAGTTGTATCAAGTAAGTGTTTGATAAATGCATCACAGATAAATTTTGGTTCTTTGCTCTCTGGATTTCCTGTTTCAACCACACCTAAGCCAGATACTGCAAACAATTAGGTGATTTTTGGTGTAAGGGAGAGGGAACCAGTGTTTGCCAGAAGTTGATCTTTGTCTCGGGTGGATTAATCATAGCTGAGGTCAAGATGAATAAATTTACTTTCCAGAATGCCCCAGTTACAGTTCAAGACGAAAAGAAAACAAAGGAAGTTAGAGGAGAGAAAGAGGAAGGAAGCAAAAGACTTTCCAAAAGAAAATACAGATGTCCTAAGTGTTTCATTGTTGTTATAATTTGACTTTGTAAAAAGCCCAGTTGGACTTATTGATGTTTTAGTTTGGCTCAACTACATTTACTATTGTGTTAAGTCTATGATGTGAAAGAGAAGATACCTAGGAGCCAGTCTTTTAAAGTTATATTTACATACAAAAAGGACTAGGTACTTTAAATATAAATAAATATATATATATATTCCATGTACATATTCTATGTTACACACACACACACACACACACACACACACACACACCACATAGAGTTGTTATAACAGTTGTTCTTGTCTATAGAAAAAATTTTTTCCTTTGAAATTTTCTATGCTGTTACTCTTCAGGATAAACTAGGATCATAAATAGCTATATTTTTACAAAAGTCGCTGGGTAGGTAAAAAGTTTAAATAGCTAGATGCTTGCAAGTGCACTGAGAATATGTTTATAATATAGAAGATTCATTTCCAGTGGTATTCTATTGAAGCAGTTGCTTACATTATTGGAACTGGGGAATTGCTGCCACTTGGGTCAGTCCATTTTCATCTTTGACTACCCAGAAGCATGTGTGCATATTAACCCTTCAAGATCCTGCCCAGACTCTCTGTGCATTGATTTCAGTGGGATGGAGGAGGAAAATTTACTTGCCATAATGCTTCTAGTCTGGGGTCTAGATAGCATGGTGATAAGCATCATATAAACACAGAGAGGGATGGAATTCAAGTTACCTTTATCTGTGCCTCCTTTCATACACAATATGTGTCAAAGACAGACACCAGTGTCTCATTACGTGACCACCCACAGAACATTACCAAATGTGACATTCTTCAGGGGAAATCAGCAGACGTGTTTTACCACATCAGTCTCTTCCAAGAACACTGATTCAATAATAGTACTTAAAAAGTGACCAGATGCCCATGGAAGCATTTCTCTTCTGCTGTTTTGGCTGGAAGGCATAATAAATACTTCACATTCAAAACCTCTTAAAGCAGAAGCATACAGAAGAAAGCATACACACACAAACAGTATGGTGCGCACGCGCACACACACACACACACACACACACACACACACGCACACCACTGTACATTTATCATCTGGTTGATATTCTATTTCTCCAGGATTTTCTCATGAAAAGCACATAGCCACCCCTTCTGTTATCTTTCAGACTTTTCTAGTGAATAGTACACATAATCATAGTAAATGTGTAAGAGAAATTTTTCTCTTTTAAATAATTCAGGAGGCTCACTGGATTATAACTTTCAATGAAATCTCAGACATAAAATGTTCAAGAGCAAAATTAATGTTATGAATCTTAGATATTTGAATATTTATTAACCTAATCTTTCTTTAAAAGTTAGCTTTTATGAAAAATACATTTCTGTGCCTTTCATAATAGTTTTTTTAATATATGAAAAACTGTTGTAGATTTAAATGCACTTTGCTTTTCCAGAGAGGCAGAACCAATCTAAGGCTGACATATTTCATGACAGTTAGTTGGAATGTCCATGGCAGTTGTGAAAGACCACTTTAAATCTCCTTTGTTTTTCACACAGATATTATGTTTTGTTGTAATCCAAAAAAGGGAACTGTATAAGCAACTATTTTCCAAAAGCAGGTACAGAATTTGATAATCAGAAAGGATTGGATTAGGATACAGGCTAGGGACTAAAAAGGATAATTCTGTAAAAAAGTAGTCCTGTTGGAAAAGAAGAATTTAGAGAAGGAAGAGGTTAGAGGCAGAATCACCATTTATTATTGGACATGGATTCGGTGTAGATAATGAGCATTTCTTGAGTGTGCGTGTGTGTGTGTGTGTGTGTGTGGTGCTAGAAGACAGCACTGATTACAGGGTTCACATTTGCCAGCTTCATGAAATACTCAGCTATCACTATTTGTAAGAATTGGCAAAACAAGCTCAACTCTCCAACCACACTGAGTAGAATTATGTTTACATGAACCACGAAGAACTTTAAAGTCCATTTACTTGGATAGAGAGTTGAAGTGCATTCTGTTTCCCAAATAAGCCTATATTAGTAGTCTTGACTTTGGGTCTATCACTTGTGTTCATTATCAATGACTTGTTCACTCAAAGTGAAAAGCAAAGAATAAATAACTATAAAAACAAATTTATTTCCTTTTTGCCTTGGTGTTATCAGTTGTTGTAAAAAGAGTTGGTAATCCCATGAAGTCTTTTACTAATTCCTCAAAATTCAAAATTCCTCAAGTTTTTTTTTCTTTAAATGTTTTGCTACTTCGGAGGATAGGAGTATGTTAGCAAGAAACTATTTTGGCTGTTTGTTCGGAGGAGTTCTGTACATGTAAGTTAAGTAATCTTTAGAAGAACAGGAGGTGCTGATGGAATAATTGTGTTTATTCTTCCCACTTCATGATTTCTCTGTTATAAACATTGTTTTGCATTATTGGGCTCCACGTTCCTTTTTCTCATCTGATGTTTTACAAATATTTTTCTAATTGCCTGAGACAGTGTGGTCCAATAAAGTTAAATTGACTTTGGGCTGAACTTGTTTTTCTGATGTCTTGCCAGAGGTTATAGTCACCCACTTGAACTGACTTTCACTCTGCTTCTTGATCTCTTTTCTTTTCTCTTCCTTTTATGTTCTTTTGCACTCATTACCCATCTTTTTTTTTCTCTTTCTCTCTCTATCCCAGTGCGTAACTCTCAAGATTTCCATAAACAGAGATGATTTTAAAAAATCTATCAATTATCTGCTTACCTATCTATCCATTCATCAAATACTTTTGCAACCTAAATCAACAGGTTAGACTTTTAACCCAAGTCATTGGAGGAGGTGCACTAAATGCTTAGAAAACAAGAGTACTTGGAATAAACCAGTTGTTTGATGTCTGGAAACACTTTGCAGACAACCTCCAGGAAAATAACAAAGCAAATAGTGCTGGTCTACCGCAATGGAACAGATATGGTGTGTGATCAGTTAGCTGCAACCCACAAATAAACAGAGACAGGCAATCTAGCAAGCAAAGGCAGAGAGCACAGTGTTGTTCATCACAGATTGAAGAGTTTAAAGGAAAATCTTACAGCCTCATATGTGTGACTTCTAGTCTCTGAAGAGAAGGTTAAATGCTTTGGGGGACTCTTCTTGGTTTTGTATAGTAAGCTCCTGAGTTCCCTTTAACCCCAAAGATCAACATTTATTTTAACATCTGCCCACTTTGACCAAAGCCTAAGTATTTGGAGTCCTCATTCCTGTAGCTTTCTAACTGCTTTAGGAGAATAGAGCTGCATAGCGCTGCAGACCTTGGCCTATTGTAGTGTAGTTCCTCTGTCATGTTTCAAGTAATTAGAACTAGGACTAATCCACCCAAATGATGCTATGAGATACGAACCATTTCCATATATGCAACTCTTTCTGTATGAAGTTGAAATGAGCAACTCTGGGCTTACAGCTCCCCTTTTCCAAAATCCTTAAACATTTTCTGCTATTTTGGAAAACCTAAGCAACCTTTTCTTTCATTCTTTAAGTGTGACTATTGAATCTTTCATAATTTACTATCTCAAGGATCAGATGACCATAGTCATCTCTGAATTATATTCTAGTCTAAAATGCTAGTTGCTCTATTCTCTTTCCTGTCCCTAATTATAGATTCATTCTCATCTGAACCTATTTGCAAAGTAGGCTGGATCATAATTAGGAACAAATGTTTTTGCTAAGTTTAAGGTAATAATAGTATGCTTATTCTTCCAAAGTTTCATCTTTTTTCTTTAAAACTTCCTTTAATTTCTTCTGAGCAAACTACCCAGTTACTAGACCTCTGATTCCTTTTCCTCTGTCCTTGAGTGGGGCCACATTCCTAGATTAAGTAAATGGAGGTTAGATTTATGGAGTAGTAGACAATAAATACAGGGGCAAGAGAATATAGTTTGTTTCATGTTTTGGCAGAAGCTGGGAGAGGAACTAACCCATTTGTCTAATTGATACTAGATGCCCACACAGAACTGGTAATCAGCATTTACTTCTTTGATTCTCTTATAGAATGATACAAATGAGAACTGTATTACATATTGGAGGACCAGTGGCCTACAGTAACCTGAAAAGAATGAATGCTAGATAAACAACCTTCTAAGCACCCTTAGTGTTCTGAGAAATGATAGCACTCCATTCCTCCTATCCTCATCAATTTACCAGAGCATTTTACAATTACTCATTCTGAACTCTCCTCATGCCTTCTCTAACAAAGAAAAAAGACATTAAAAGTCAATGTAGTGCTTGGTGCCATCACCAGTCTCCAGAGGGAGGAGGATAGAGCTCGATACTCTTCAGTCCAATTATGAGAAATTGTGAAGTATACTGGAAGGGCTCGAGTTCTACAAGTAAAAGCAACATTGTTTCTACAAAATACTGTTGACCAAAATAGCAGGTGAAGTTTCATCTTCAAAAAATATGATTTCGATGGTAAATGAGTCTCAGTAGAGATCAAGGAGGTCAGGAGCTGTCACTGATAAGAAGACTGAAGCGGAAGTGTGAGTCCCATGTCTATTTATGCTCCTAAGCTGGAGACAGTGCCAACCATTATTACTTTTCTCTCATACACACTTTTTAAAAGAACACAAGTGGGCATGAGTTCATATCCTGCCAATGCCTGCCCTAGAAGACATTCACCAAGGAGCAAAAGTCTTGAAAGAGGAAAGGTTGGATTCATGATGGAGTCGACAGTTAAAAAGACTAGAAGAAGGAATGCTGTAGGCTAGGTTAAACCTGAGGGTAGGAGGCCAAATCAGAAAGGGATGTGGCATGAGTAGGGATACCTCGTCCTCAGAAATTCTGCATCATAAAATGAATAGTATTTTAGTAAAATACTATTACTGTTATTACTGTTATTGTTAGTCATTCCTTTATTCTTCAAAAATTAGTTGAAGAGTTCCTATTCTGTAAGCACTGCTCTGAACAAGACAATGACCTTGCCTCATAAACTGGTTTGTCAAAACATAATAAAAGCAAATGGAAAGTCTTACACATACACATAAACGTGTGTGTGTGTATGTGTGCATCTCTCCATGTGTCATTTCAAATTATCCATTTTTTGAAGGATTAATAGGGGATATTCTGCAGGAGTGCGGTGCGGGAGAATGGTAGACATGGCCAACTGGCTCATGCACCTTCTATCTAACCTCCTTCCACTGTGTCTTGGAGCTTTGGAGATTAAAAAAATAATCAAATTAGATTTTGAAACTCCCTTGAAGCTAAAATTCTGGGTGTGATGTAGTGTCCACAGATCATCTGTATTCATGAAAGATGTGAGTGCAGACATGAGTTGAGTGGGCTGCAGAGACCACATTTTGCTGCTAAGGCTCTAGCAGGTGCAGAGCGTCTCTTCAGCCAACAGTGATGTCAGATATGCTCCTGGAAGAGCCAAGTACAGCCCTCCCTTCTGATCCCTGGATAGGTGGATAAGATGGTAGGATTCCAGAGCCAGATGTTTTGAAAAAAGAAGCTTTCTCCTAATGACCTAGTGTTCAAAATGAGGCTACATAAAAGTTTTTATAATTATTTGGGGCCTAACATAAAACCTTCTACCTCGGCCATCCTGAGTGTTTGGTTTATGTTTACAATCAAACTCTGACTGGAACAAGGGACTTTATGAGCCTTGTGTCCAAAGACCATATTTTGAAGGGTAATGTGAGCTGAGACCTTAAGAACTGAAAATAAGTAGCATGCCAAGAGTCAAAAGAAGGATATTCTGGTAAGGGAAGTAGCAAATAAAAACAACATGGCTAAAAGAACTTGTGTGTTGGAAACAAACAAACAACAATAACAAAAAACAAAAAACAAAAAAAAAGAAAGAGAGAGAGAGAGAGACTTGTACTTAAGCATCTCAAAATTGAATTATAGAGACTCACAGAGGAAGTCGTGGTAGAATATTTGGATATTAAATAGTGTGTGTGATAGAAAGATATAAAATTATATGAAGCCGAGAAGTGTCATGTTGTGATAGATGCTTTAAAAAGATAATGCTGGAGAATAAATTGGATAGAGAGAAAAGTGATCTCCTAAAAGGCTATTTTGGGAATTTATGCAAGAGTTAATGATAATTTAGAGGACTGTAGTAGACACAAAAGTTCAGGTGACTAAAAAAAGGTCATATTTAAAACATTTTTTTGTAAGGAAAGCTGATAAGAGTTGCTGGTAGGTCTCTTCTTAAACAAGAGAGGAATAAAATAGGATATTTTAAATTGAGCAACTAGGTAGAGTTAAAAGAAAGAGTACAGGATGAAATCACTTGAGTGGGGAAATAAAGAATTCAATAGTTTGAGATGTCTACAAACGCTGTACCAATTACCTTTTTTTGTATAACCAGACATTCCAGAACAGTGGCTTAAAACAACAATTTATTATTTCTTACAATTCTGTGGGTTGGTCTCACTGGATCTCACTCTTGTGCTGTATTCAGCTGCAGGGTTTTATGGTCTAGAAGATCTGCAATCAGTTCATTCACTTATCTTGCAGTTGGTTATTACTCTTGGCTGGGAAACCTCGGTTTTCTTCTTGGTCTTTCATCCTCCAGCAGGCTAGCTAGACACTTCTCATCCCACTGGAGTGAAGAGATATGGGTAAAGGGACATTATCTAGCTTAAAGGAGCATGGAGAATGGTGATTAACACAAAGACTGGCTTCTTGCATGGTAGTCTCTCAGGCTAGCAATCCAGGCAAATAAAATCAGGGGCTCTGAGTTCTCTGGACAGCAGTGACCTAGGACTTGTACTTTTATCATATTTTGTTGGTCAGAGATCAGACTAGCTCAAATTCAAGGAAAAAGAAATAGACTGTCCTTTTCTTGGCAGGAGTACCACTGGTACAAGGACGGAGCATCGTGGGCAAAATTGTTGCCTCTATTTGTGAAGGCGTTCTGCCAAAGTTGTGGTAATGAAGGTATTGTGTGGATAATTTATATGCATCTGCCACTCCCAGGTGAGTCTCAATTCACATACATGACTTACTGCTAAGTAGTTATTAAAAGACTGAGTACACATTTGTCTCTTAGATTAAATGCTGTTGTTTGCAGACTACACTTTTGCCCTCTAACACTGCCTATTTTTCACAATTGTAGAGGGAAGTCAGATAGTTATTGTCACCCATTATTGTATAACAAACTATTCCAAAACTTAACAGCTTAAAATAACAAACATTTATTATCTCACGGTTTGGCTGGGTTGGTAATCTGTGTGGTATTTCATGAATGAGGCTGTGCTCAAGTTGCTGACCAGGGGCTTTTGTTGTTGCTTTGGTACTGGGGATTGAACTCGGGTCCTTGTACTTTCGAAGCACATGGCGGAACCACTGAGCTAAATCCCCAGCCCACTCAGTCAGTTGTTTGAAGGCTTGACTGGGACCAGAAGATCCATTTCTAAGATGACTCACTCACATGGCTATCCATCCCTTGCTACATGGATCGCTCCATAAGGCAGTTTGATGCATTTAGTGTCAGCTGACTTGCCCACAAGAAAGAAGGCAAGAAGGAGGCTGCAGCATTTCACCATTCTCTCTATCAGAAGCAAGTCAAAGTGCAGCCCACATTCAAGCAATGAAGAATTAAAGTCTTCCTTCTTCACGAGAGGAATTTTAAAACAAAATGTGAAGAAATTCTAAAAATCATGGAAAGTACAGATGATGATGTGTGTTTGTGTAGGTTTCTATGATAAGGTAAAGAAGTTCCTTTTTGTTTGCTGAACTTTAGGCCTCCTGGTATAATACAAATGACAATACAACTTAGCAAGAAATTTTCTTCTATGTTTTCACATCCTTCTGGGGTTTCATTTGCTGTAGGCAACAAAATATTTGTATTTTGCAGCTCAGAATATTATGCAGGTAGAAATAGAAGAGACAGAGTAGAAGCCCAGTGTGTGGCATAGAGCTGAATGGGAGAGAGGTAGCTCATCTCCCTACTATTTCAGGAAGCTCCTACAATGAATATAAGATAAAAATATTATTCTGGTTCTGCAACTGTGATGTTAAGGCACATTCCCTAATACCCTTTCACCCTCATTTTCTTAGAAGGTTTCCAATTCTAAGATCACTAAGCGTAGGTATTCCAGAGCTGCCTTAGGATTAAGGAAGAAATGTATGTTCTCTATGCTTTCTCTGGAGCTCCACTAGGGCAGGGCATCTTTGACAGCCTTGGACACTGAATCACGAGTGGGGCTCAGCTTCAGGGGAAACAGAACCCACAGTGACATCTCGGTTGTCGAATGCGGTTCATTCCAAATGTACGTTCCAACACCAAAAATCTCAAGAACTGAGCATTTCCCATAAGAACTGGCAGAAAACCAAATAACGGGTTCTGAGGCCCCCAAATTACACCTGTAAATTTACTTTTTCGGGATTTTAACAAATTTCACAGTGATTTATTTCTTTAGCCCTCTTGTGGTTCTCACAGTCTTCCTCTTAGCTTTACCTCTGGTATCACTAACTTTCTTTGGAGCCACGGTTATGATATGTTAAGCAAATAAAGCCAAATGGCAAATGTTTTAATGCACTAACACAAGCACTATATATTGTCTAGGCAGCAGAGTGGCATTTACATGGAAGCATCACCCTTTTGAGTCCAGGGCAAGATATAATGTGTCACTCACTATTGGACTGTACTGGTTTTTGCAAGTTGAATTTTAAATAGTTTGACTATTAAACAAAGTTCCAAACACTGAGCAGAATTTTTTTTTTTTAACTTTGCTATTTGAGTACTGGGAAGTTCAAGCTTGGAACTGTTTGACAACAAGATATAACTTTATTTCCTTGTAGAATTTGAGATGGCACCAAAGGGAAATGATAAGAGCAAACCTTCTAATTGTCCTGTAGTTATCAGGAATACCTAATATGATTTGGATCATAAACATCCCTCAAAAGCTCATGTGTTGAAGGTATGGTTCCCAGCTGATGGTGCTGTTGGGAGATGGCGGAAATTTTAGGAAATGTGGCATAATGGGAAAAAGTAGGACATGGAGTGGGTGTGACCTTGAAAAGCAAATTGGGAATTTGTCCTTTATCTCTGTAACCAACAATTTAAGGAGGAAAGATTTCTGTTGGCTCATGGTTTTAGTGGGTTTAGTCCATGACTGGCTGGCTCTAAGGAAGAAATGGCACAGTAGAAGGGCATGGTAGAGAAAAGCTGCTCAATCTGATAGCCAGGAAGCAGAGAGAGAAGGGTGGAGTAGAGGAAAAGAATATACTCTTTCAAGTCATATCCTTGGTGACCACCTCCTCCAACCAAGCCTCACGTATTACTTTCTTGTTGCTGAGGCACAATATCTGACACCAGCAATTTACAGGAGAAGATTTTTATTTTGGCCCACAATTTACAGATATTCCAGCCCATAGTGTACTGGCCCCAAGGCAGGAAAGCATAGCAAAGGGTCTGGCACAAACCAAGCATCTCATGGCATGATGACTAAGAAGCAGAGAGCAAAAGAAGAAGCCAGGAGGCAGATGAATCCTTCCAGGCCTCACTCCCAGTGACCTGCCTTTTCTGAGCAGGACTTACTTTCTAACAGCAAGTCAGCTACAATCTCTCATAATCCAGAAACCTTCCAAAAGTCCTGACTTTCAGTGCATGAGGCTCTTGGTGGGGAGGATAATCTGTGTCTAAAACATAAAAGGGCCTCACCTCCTCAAGCACATTTGTATATGAACCCATTAGCAGGTTAATTCATTGATGAGTACAACTCCTCCATGGTCCATTCACCTCTCCCAAACCATACCTCTGAATAGATGAGACTTTTGGGAAACATTTCAGATCTCAACTACATCATATCACCAAAAAGATCATGTCCATCTCATTGTGCAGAGTGTATTTAGTCCATCTCAGATTTGTCATCGTTTTAACCATTTTAGCCTTGCTCAAAAGTTCAAGTCCAAAGTTTCCTCTAAGAACCAAATCAAATTGCTATCCTTGAGCTAAAAAAATCTAAAGGAAGTTAAATACATCCAACATACAATAGCTCAGGGTAAACACTGCCATCCAAAACAGGAATAGAGGAGTAGCATAGGACCAAATCAAGACTGAAACTCAGGACAGACACAAAATGCTTTAGGTCCCTGTCCAGCACCTGCGGTGCATGGTGATGAAATGAAAGTTCCAGAGGGCTTGGGCCCTCCTCCCATGGCCTTGCTGTTTGCAGCCATGTGGTCTCTCTCTTAGGATGGCTGCACTCATTGCCCGCAGCTTTCCTTGGCAGATGATCCACATTCCTGGTATCTTCAACTTCTTGAGGTCTTTGCTGCACCTGTGGCTTCACATTCACAGCTTCACCCATAGTCCACTCCAGGGCACAATCCTAGTCTCCCAGGCCATCTTCTAAAACCTGGATGGAATTCTCCATGACTCCATAACCCTTGCACTCTGCATACCTAAAAAACCAGCTCATGCAGTAGCCAAAACTCTTTGGATCATAGCTGCAATGACCTCTAACTGCCTGGGTCACTGAATTCAGGAATATACTTTCCTTCACATCATTGACTGAGCAAAGTGCCTTAGGGCCCTCTTCTCAAAGCAAAATCTTTCAAAGGAATTTTACTCTTTTACACCTTTGAACTTGTGATGAGTGGGATCTGGCCAGTTTCAGAGGTGCCCTCCAGCCATCTTTCTTATTGTGCTTATGCAAAGTACTTGGCTTCTTTTCAATGGAGCTAATCTTTTTAGTAACCACACTTTCCTAGGCCTCAACTTTCCACATGCTTCACTTTTAGACAAACTGCAAATTTTCATACGTCTCAGATATGCTTTGTGCTCTTGATTCTAACTGTAGATCTAGCTAAAAGCGGTTAACAGTACCCATGTCACCGCCTGAACACTGAACTCCCTTGAAGTTTCTTCTGCCAGGTTAATTAGTGTGCTATTTTTGAATTTAGCCTCATACAAAGGCTTGGGAAAGAGTCAAAATATAAACAAATTCTTTGCTAGAACCTAATACAAATAGCCTCTAGTTCAATTCCTATTAGAGTTTTCATTCTATTCAGAAATCTCCTGACCCTGGCTTTTACTATTTAAGTCCTATTAGCATCTTGGTCTTCTGAGCTTCATTTAGAATGACCCATCAAGCTCTGCTTACAACATTCTAGTGCTTTTCTAGCTGAAATCTCCAGATCTTTCTAAACTCTTCCCGTAAACCAGTTACAAAGGCTTCTGAACCACATGGTGAGGTATAGTCGGAGAAATGATTCTACTTCTCTTAGACCAATTTTCTTCATTAGCCACTTTCCTATCTGAGTCACACAAAGCCTGATACCTATTATTTAGGGCTCATCCCATGGTCAGTTGGTTGTAAGACAGAAACATCATTGAGGAAGGTCATGGCAGAGTAATGCTGCTTAACTCAAGGCAGCCAGCAGTCAAGTTAACTGTTCAATGTATTGTCCTTGCTATCTTCAAAGAATGAAACCAGAAAATATAAAAATGAAATCTCTTGAGTCAAGTATTTAAATTTATGTTTTGCTATCTGATGGACTATTATCCATTGGATTTTAATAACAAGAGTTGTGATTTGGAATTATGGGGTAGCATTTTCTATGAATGTAACAGGAGGGCTGGAAGTATGTGCCTATACTGAATGCCATGAGGCCCCTCTCAGACCATGCAAATATCAGTATAGAGGGCTACCATGTTTTGCACACTTTTGTAGTCTGAAATCTTGTAGTTCAGTAGATGAGCTATACCATGAATTGTTTTGGCACCACTGGCCCCATAGAAAACTTCATGCACTTATGCATCTGTGTCTGCAACAAGAAAGGATAATTGTTCCACTCTCTAATGCTGTTTATGAATCAGAAGAACAAAAAGGCAAGGGAATAAACAAAATGTCATGTCCATACAAATCTTGATTAGGGTAAAGTCATCTGGCTGGCATTGCCTGTGTATAGCACCACCAAAAAGGGCTGCCAGCTCAGGAGGGAGCCTGCACAGGTCCTTTATCTTGGGTCTTCAAAGATTGGAAAAGCTTTTTTAAAGGTTTACATAAAAAGCAGGACCTGCCCAAAACAGTCAAGATTAGTTTCTCAGTCTTTGCTCTTGTTAATCAACTTGTCTTTAAGAATCTTTGAAATTTTAGGAGTTTTCCAAATGACTGCAGTATTCAGGATAGAGTACTTACAAAAGTATGCTTGATTAGCATCATAAAGAAAAATCTTTCAATAATTTTTTGTTTGTTTGTTTTTGAGACAGGGTCTCACTATGTAGTTGAGTCTGACCTGTAACTCACTATGTAGCCTAGGCTGGTCTCAAACTCACAGCAATCCTCCTGCCTCAGCCTCCCGAGTACTGGGATTACAGGTGTGCACCACCATACCCAGCCGAAAAATCTTTCAATATTAAGACTATGGACATTGTGGTCCACATAATTCCTTGAGAATGTGTTGTCTGCACTGTAAGATGTTTAGCAGTATACTGACTTCTTCCCAGTAGATGCCTGTAACTATTTCTCAGTTGAAACAGCCTATAGGTCTCCAGAGACACTCTAGATGTACCTGGAGGGTGTACCTCATTGAGAACCAGGATTAGCGAATTGTGTGTAATTCAATGACATAATCAAAGAACTCCATGGTGCATTAGGCCCTGAGAACAAAACTTGATTAAAAGGCCTCGCAATTGGAGTTTTAGGAATATAAAGTAATTATTTAAATAATGGTCTCCTTTTGCATTGACAGAACCTGGTCTGGTACTGTTAAACCTGGAGCAGTGGTTTTTCACACTTTTAGTGCATGAGTATCACCAGGAAGGCTCCGTATAGCATGTATTCTTAAGCCTCACCTCTGGGGTTTATCTACCATTTAGTCTGGGATACAGCCTAGGACTTTGCATTTTTAGCACGTTCCAATTGATGCTGGTGATATTTGGAAAACACTGACTTAGACTAGACCAATTCTTATTTGGTTTTGCAAGTAACAAATGGAAGGGGCACATTTCTGAATCTTTAGTACTTGAAGGGAGGCACAAAATTAAGCTTGTGCTATCTTTTTATTCTATATTAATTTCTTCTCTTTTTTTCCTCCACATCCCTCTTACTTATACTTGTTCCACTCCTGTCTAATTGAAATAGAGCAACTTGAACATGTATTTTGCCTTTTCATTTTTAACATAAGAGGAAGCAAGAGAAAGAGAAAGGCAGAGATTTTAAAATTCATTTTGAAAATTGATTTGTTAAAAATTATTTAATTTACAAAATTTTAAAAGAAAAATTTATAATAAGAAGAACCTTTTGAATCACTGTCATTTGTCCTAATAACTATAAAATTTATAATTGGAAAACAATATGTTCTTTGAAGGGACAGAGGATATTGAATATATTTTTAAATTAACATTTTAATTAAAATATGAGCTTATTAGAGCTTTATTCCATACAAAAATTTGTTCTTTTTTGAAAACTAACTATATCATTGGATGCATAATTTTTCCATTAAAATAACAAAGACATTTTAATTCTAAGAATTACTTCTGAAATCCTTATAAATTCAGCATCTTAGTCACATTGTCTAGAAGATGCTGAATAAAATAATAAAATATTTTAAAATTAAATGAGTTGCTAAGTCACAGAAAATTACAATTGTAGGCTATTAATTTCACT
The DNA here is from genome assembly GCF_012274545.1 of Fukomys damarensis. Taxonomy (NCBI): domain Eukaryota; kingdom Metazoa; phylum Chordata; class Mammalia; order Rodentia; family Bathyergidae; genus Fukomys; species Fukomys damarensis. The sequence goes on along the minus strand of NW_022900950.1, from coordinate 63,860,415 downwards.
CATTTGTAATGGAACCAAAACCCTGAAGTACACAGAGAAAAGCACTGATGGAAAGAGACATAACATGAGAATCCAACTTTTCCGTCTAGAATTTGGGTAGCCCTTTACACCAGGCTAGGGAGTTTACCAAGTATCAACCTAGTGTTTGCGGATGACTTTTTTAAGGTGATGGTAAGCCTGAAATGGAATGAAGTCCACAGAAGGGACGATACTGGAGGAAAGGAGACGTAACCTCTTTCCCTAAAAGTGAAAGTGGCCTATACGGTTTTGGTGTTAGGTGCAAAAAATATGTACTATTGAAAACTGGGGATGAGTCCAAAGTAACCTCCCTAATAAAGTAGCTACCGTAACCTGATATAATTAGAAAGGCCAATTTAACTTTTGATTAAAAAAAGTATGTGTGTCAAAGAATCTCCATTTAAAAGATACATGTGCCACCACGTATGAGCAGCAGACTTCTAAGTCAAGCAGTGCATGGAATAAAATAGCTGGCCATAGAGAAAAAAAAAAGAGGACAGGCTTTGGGGGTAAGTCACTGTAATAATTTGTGTGAGGCAAGACAATGTTCCTAGTAAATGAATACCAGAATTTGGGTCCCAAACAACATTATGGGAGGACAGAGGCCAAGAGTCCTGAAAGCTGCAATGATCAGGTATACCTTATAAAGTAAGATGCATTGGGTAGTGAAGGAGCTGCTATTAATAACCTCACGAGGACAATAGGTACCAACTGGGAGTGTCTCAGAAAAGCTTAGATGTATGTTTCCCTGACTAGCAGGTGAAACAGCATAGACTAACTTTGGGAGATGTTCATAATTGGGAGAAAACTGAGGAAAAATTGAATTCACCACACTAATCCTAAGTCTGATCATACTTTGTAAATTATCTGGAACAGTATTGAATAATTTTCCCTTTTTTATCAGCATTGCTAATTTTTCCACATCATTAAAACTGTTTGATCTGCATGTTAGCAATAAGTCCCCAGACTCAATTTTGCAGATAATAAAGCCTTCAGACATCAAGAAATCTGGATTAGGCAAGCTTTACTTTTGCAAAAGAGCAGGAGCACACCATGAGGTAGCAAGTGTTCGGAACAAAAGGAGGGTTGGTCCTTTTATTTCCTAAAGCAGGAGAAGCAGCTGACCTTTTCCTCCTTGGCTGGTTTGGAGGTTCACAATCTGTCCTGATTGGCTGGTTGAAGTGGAGAGGGGCAGGCCTGAAGGATTGCTGGGCAAGATTGCTAAGGGAGGGGAGAGTGGGTATATAGGAAATGAAAGTCCTTGCTGTTGATAAGTTATCTTAGGTAGTCAGCCATGTTCCCTGAATCTAAGCTGAGCGGATATTTTCTGTTACTATGGTGTAAGGGGGAGAGGGCATCCTAGAATAAACTAGAGTTTAAGATGGGAGGACTCCTGTTTATATTTTTTGATAGAAAAGACCTTGTTTCTTACACACAAGATGCATAGCTTTTAATCAAATAACATGAGGAAAATTTTAGTGCCCCAGGTCACCCTGGCCCTGGTACTCACACAGACTTCAGTAGGAGGTGTAGCTCTATAACCCTTTTCAGCTGGGTGATCTATCTCAGCCTGTGTACTCATGTCAAAGAGCGATATGGGTAACTGACTTTTCAGGATACTGTAAGTATTGAATTCAGTGATGGATAAAATTTCTTGATACGGTGCGTGACACAGGCTGAATAGCTCTAATCATTCTCATGCAATGGAATCATTTAAAAGTATAAAAGACATAAAAATCATATCTCTAATCTTTTGTCCTAATTTGTTCATTCCATATTTAGTGAGCCCTTAATGCATGTGTATATGCTTAATACATGTAAATAGTAATACATGTAGGCATCAACTATGAAAAAAAACAGAACCATCTTGTGCTTGAAGTCACAAAGATATTGGACTTCGATATTGGGTACTGGCTACGAGGAAACAGAATATCAAATGAGGAAGCATCACACACAAAATTTCACCTGATCAATGGACTACAATTTTATCTTCTGTAAGAATTATCTATCTTATAATGGTAAGGTTATGAATGAGTCTTGAAGGAGAGAAAAGGGTTTTCCAGCTCCTGAGAAAATGTATGTATTGAAAAGATCATTTTGGTTTTAGTTTCAAAATGAAGTTGAGGAGTATCAAAGTAAAGGTCCACTTAAGAGTTTATTGCACAGACCCAAGAAAGAGATGGCTCTTTCTTGTTTTTAAATTGCACTGGGAATGGAACTCAGGGCCTTTGTACTGAGCTGTATCGTTGGCCTTCTATTTTTATGTATTTTTAATTTGAGCCAGGGACTTGCTAAGTCACTAAGTTGCCCAGGCAATGCTACTGCCTCAGCCTCTCTGCTCCTGCCTCAGCCTGTCAAAGTGCCAGGGTTACAGGCATGCATCACCACACCTGGCAAGACAGTTCTATATTTTCCCCAGGATAATAAGGTGATCACACTACCAAATATAAAGGCTGATCATGAGTAGGGATTTACTTTGAGTTCACTGAACAAACAGCAAATTTACATCTTCTATGTTTACCTATCTGTTAGGAAAATGCTCAAATATATTTTATCTTTCATGGTCATAGTTAAAAATAAATTTCCTAGTTAGAATAACTTTACTTTATAATCAAGGCTATTTATTAAAAGGTGAAAATTAGCACAACAGAAGAAAAAAATTCTAGAAATTTAAATGTAATACAGTATTTTTATTCGGCAAATACATTGCCTTGTTGTATGCTAAGTACATGAATTTTGCACAGATGAGATACAAAGAACCTTTATATCTTAGACTTGTCTTCAGAGCAAGTTGTCCTGAAATCATTTGGAATGTAGATTCTCCTTAGTAGCTCTTCATTAAACTTTTATTGATTTTATAAATTTGATGATGTTTAATCTGAACTCAAATCGCAGAACAGGGTGTAGGAGATTATTTTTTTGAATGTCACTTATAATAACCAGGTCTCTTCGCATTTAAAATAAAATATTGAAGACAAGGGAGTCAGTGCTGAAACTGTGTGCAGGACGGAAAATGAAATAGGGTGGAGGAGTAGGGCATACTGTCCAGCAACAACAACAAAAGCCATGTCAGTTAGTGTGGCCCCTGCTGGCACTGGTTCTCCTGTATGTCTGTTTCATACCCTTCCCATCAGCCAAATATTAAACGGAAAAACAACAAAATCCAAGCCAATGTTGCATTACAAGCTTAAGAAAGCTGGTCCTGTATATCTCATCACACACTACTTAGTAGCAGTTTGTACTTGTTAAGAGAAAGTGAGACTTTTTCTGCATTTCCTAGTCCTCTCCCAGGTAGTCAATGCAATAGGATTCCATATATCATGTGAACTGAAAGTCTTGCAAATTACTCTTCTCATTCTGGAGAGCATTACAGCCTATTATCTATCAGCTTCAGAATGAGGTTGACTTGTGTCTGAACTCTCTATTCACTAATTATTTAACCAAAGGTAAAATACTTGACCCTTTTAACTTCCACCTCTTGAGCAGCTAAAAATGCAGAAAGGCACCTGGCTCCTGCAATTATTGAAAAAATTAAATAAGATAATGTAAAAAAGATTCTTCACAATAACAAGAGCTTGTATATTAATAGCAAAAAAAAATTTATCTTACATGCTGCCAGATATGTTTTTATCACAAAAATTGCCATAGTAATACTTTTGAGCAAGAACATAGCCACTAACTTTCCATTCCGTGCAAACAACTACAAGCTCAATTTTGCTTCAACATTGTGTCCTCAGTGACTGGCACAGTGCTCAGAAAATACTACATGCTCTAATAATTATCCTCGAGGAATAAATGAGTGAATGATCTGAGCCAGAAAAAAACCTTTGCTTTATATAACTAGGCAGCACACATCCACTTAAGAAACTACTGATCCAAAAGCCAAGCACAGAAGAATTAGAAAGATAGTCTAGTAGTTGGAGGCCATATCACTTCCTCAAAGGACTATGCAATTAGTAAATATTCTAAAAGGGAGAAATAGGACCCTCAGTACTTCATAGCTTTAAATCACTGCTCTAAGGGTTACCATTTAGGTGGTAGGTTAAAGATGAGCAAGAGTTCTCTGACATCTATTTCCAAGTCAAATAATCATGTTAGAATCATAACAAATCATGGTTATGTTAGCATCATAAAAAAATGAAGAACTAGCTTTTCATGTATATCATTGTGTTTCTCCACCACAGCAGCCTTGCTTTGTTGTCTCATAATGCAAAATACCTCGGACTTCACCTGTACACGGAGCTCCCAGTGTAATAGGTAGAATGTATCTTGTTATCACAAGTTCTGTGACAGTGGAAGGCAGGATTCCCTTCCACTCTTAACCCTCCTCTTGCTTCAACATGGAGGGCTCTAAATGACTTCAAAGACCCATCCCATGTGTAGGAAACTCTGATGAAGTGGAATGCAATCTCATAGTATGTTTGAAGTTTGGGGGAATGTTAATGAGAAGAGATCATGATTGTTGCTGTGTAAAAATGGAAAGTTAATGTCAAGCTCTAGCCATTCATATATATTTTCATTATTTGTCACAGACAAATTCACCCAAGACATACAAGGACAAATAAATACAAGTCGATGAGGTATCTTCTAGATTTATTTACAGTAAAAAATACCACATGTTTGATAACCATTCTTTAATTAGGGAAATAGTTTATAACTTCTCCCTTTGTTTCACATGCAAAACACATTTGTTTTCTATTACAAAATAGTTTGTAAAAGGCACTGAACCAGAAATTTAACTGCAAGCAAATTGTGCTTTCACCTTCATCCAGCACTGTTTGATAAAGTATGTTCCACAGGCAATTTCCACCTATTGTTTCCAGATAGTACAAGAAAGTGCCCTTTCCTCTAATTTTCCCTGAGGAAAATCAGTGTGCAGTGGAGGAGAAATACAGAAAATAACAGATTTTTGAAAGCCTATGAGAATTTTAGAACTTTAATATTACCAAGTATTCTTTAAATAAAAAATAGAAATAATAGTAAAGAATACATGTGTGTGTGTGTGTGTGTGTGTGTGTATGTCATGTACATGTTGACTCAATATTTTGTTGTACTGTTTGAATTACCAATGGCACAAAAGTTAGACTGATCATGCTTTTCAGCAAAAAGAGGATGAATACGGCACAGGCAACTTGATTTCACATTTCAATGGGGGTTTTTAATCTCTGGACTCTAATATGGCTAATAGAAAACAAATTAATGTGCTCACCATGAGAATTGGGAGCCAGCTCACTGAACACAGCCTTGATGGTGCCTGAAAACAACCTGAACTCAGGTAAAAATAGGAAGACTTTGAGGTACACTATGGGTTCTTACTTACTGCCCCCTGCTCCTTGGAAGGGAGAAGTTGATTCTATTTTTCTGGTTATTATAAAGCTTTGAGTGAGACAGAGAGAATGGCGGGGGGTGACGGCAGGTGAGAATGTGAAACATTCTTTTTTTTAAAACAAGTACAAATTTTATTTTATTTTTTTCCTCATTGAGTTTATTGGTACATTTTAGGTATACAGTACAGTTACATTCATTATTGGGATCTTGTACCTTTACATGACAGGTCTTGGTTCTCATTTTTTCCCCTTGTCCCTGCCCTCCCTTCACCCGTCCTCCCTCCCCCTTTTCAAACACTTTATTTCCATTTCTTCATTTTCTCATATTTTTTTTCTTTTCCCTTATTAGTTTTCTCCAATCCTTCCCACTTTTCCTACATCTTTAGCCCCTTTCTTCCTATTTCACATTGTCCATTATATCATTAGGATCTTATGTACTATTATAGTTTAGAGAATGTGAAACATTCTTGAAATCATAATTTTAAGGAAGAAACTTTAACCTTTAAGAGCTACCTTAAAGTTTTTCTATGGGTATATAATTTTGCCCTAGCTTGAAGTATTTTTAACATGAGTATAAGCAAAAATGTTCCACTTAAAATGTTGTGAGATACATGTGCTTTTGGGATTGAACTCTTTTTTTAGAAAGAACCACAACTGAAAATGGTATTAGCATAATAGAAACTCAGAGGTTTAAAAAATGGAATTTAAATGTTAAAAGAAATGGAGTGTGGTAGTCGGTTTTCCATTATTGTAATACAATACCCAAGATAAGCAACCTAAAAGTAGAAAAGGTTTTATTTTGGCTCACAGTTTCAGGGGTTTCACTCCATGGTCACTTAGTTCTTTTGCCTTTGTGTCTGTGGTAGCACAATTTATCATCGGTGGCCAAGAAGGAGGGCGGGGGAAGATCACAGTTCTAACATTCTTTCCAAGAGTACATACCCCACTATGCACCATCTCCTAATGATGCCACAGGTTGAGGATCAAGCCTTTAACACATTAGTTTTTGTGAGATGTTTCAGATCCGAACTCTAGAACTGATAAATAAGAAAACGGTCCATTAATTAAACTTCACTCAACAAAATAATCATTAAACAAATGCTGGGTGCCTATTTTCAACAAGATTTGGATTCAAATATTTATCTCCCGTTCATTTCTATAGTGCTAGACAAGTCACTCGCACTTTCTTAGTTTCAGTTTCCACCTATATGATAGATGAAGGACCTTTGTGAGAATTCAGTCAGACGTTTCATGTGCAGTTATTGGATCCCGATCAATTCTGTGTTCTGCCTAGTGAGGGAGGCTGTGAGGGCTATAGAAAGAAAAACAATAAAGACATAATTTCAAAGTATGTGGCAGACTGGGAGATGGGTGCCAGAGTGGGCAAAGACAAGGACGCTCCAAGCTGGCCACTGCTTATTGGGCACACAATAATTTGAGGGAGCATCAGGTGACTCAGAGCGTAGTGGCAACCCTACGCAGATAAGAAGCTTACGCTGATGGGGGCGGTGAGAAGGGCAAAGCATGCTTAAAATAGTAGGTGGGATGAGATAGCAGGAAAATAAGGAATTTTTCCTTCCACCTGGAGAAACCTTTCTCTTTTGTATTACTGCTAGGTTTTCAAAGAACCAGGACAGTCTTCAGCTGCTGTAATGTTGCCCTTGAACGTCACAGCATCATGGGACCACTGAGGCCTCAGCTTGTGACTGGGGGTACATGGAGTTATGTTTGCACATGTCAGCAAGGTGACATTAGGCCTCAGACAGCCCTAAGCATAATTATGAAATGATTTTCCCAGAAAATTATACAGAATGGCTCTCGACATAAAATGCTAAGTGTAACCGTTTCTACAGAATAAACTTTTATTAAATAGAGCTGCTATTCTTAGTTTCTTTATTACTAAACAACGTTCCAGTAGAAACTCCATGAGTAGCAAGACAGATTAATATAATAAAATAGCTCGAAGGCACAAAGAAACTTAAATAGGAATGACATCATAGCAGCAAGCTGGACAGTAAGAAAGTAAAGAATTACAAGTTAAATAAGAATATGTTGAATAAAGACCCAAAAAGAAAACACTAGAAGAATTAAATTTAAGGTGGATGCCATTTAGCTGAAGTAAACTTTTTAGTAATATTTGGAGTTAAGCCTTTCAATTTTTAAGTTGGAATTTAACAAATATATTTAAAAATTTTAATCAACACGTAATAATTGTAAATGTATGAGTCACAGTGTATTTCAATACATGTACACTATATATAATACATCAGTGTAATTGGTCTAGAAATCACCACAAAAAATATCTTTTCTCTATGTTGGAAACACACAGAATCCTATATACTACTGTGGTGGTTAATTAATTCATTGTCAACTTGAATGGGAAGAGCCTGCTGAGTCGAGTCAGCATGGTTCTGGGCATGGGAGACTTACTTTAGGGAGGACTGTGGTTGGAAGGGTGTGAAGAGAAATATGACAGGGAAGGTGCATTTGCTCGAAAGGGCCTTGTTGGGGCTGACTTTCCTCAGAAGAGCTTTGGCTGTTTTCTTTCTTAGAGAAGTTCTTGTCCTGGCCATTGCCAAGGACGGGGGCTGTTCTCTTTGGAGGAGCTCTGGGCTTTCTCTTTGCCTTGGGCGTCTCTCTCGGTTTTCAGTGCACGTTCTTCAGCTTCCAGCACTGGGCTTTTGGCAGGCAGTCACAGACTCTCTGGCCTCCACCACCTACCCTTGAGCTTTCCAGCCCAGAATCTTCAGTCTTCCCTCAGAACTTCCCGATGTGGACGCGTGTGGGACATTGCTACGGGCTCCAGGCCTTCAGCTCAATTCTTTGGCTCTCTAGCATGCCAACAGATCTCTTGCACTCTCCAACGTCTGACTCTGTGGGCAGATATTGTCAGCTAATCTTGTAAATTTCTGTGTCCTACATTAAATCTGTTTCTCTTGCAAATACTGACTACAAGAACTACCTATTTGAAATATACAAAAAGTGTTGTTAACCATAGTTGGATCTATTTATTCTTTGTAAAAATATAGACTAAAACTCTTATCATCATTAATATTAAAAAATTTAAATTTAGACTATTTTATTTTAGGGGGCTATTACCTATTGGAAACGAATGATTAGTTTATGTTCATTAATATAGCATTCTATAACATTTATATGAATGTAAATAACTGCAAAGCAATTTCATATACTATGTATCACAATGCGTAACCTCATTTCCTCTGTTATGTATACTTCAATTAATTTACATTTATTTTTTAGAAGTGCTTAATGAATAGAACTATTGTTTGCTAATATTTTTTTGCCCCCAAATGCAAAGATTTTAAATATCAATGCTTCTCTCCTTTGGACAATTTCTAAATACCTAAGCTAAGTGACTTGATAGTTTGCAAAACATTTTTGGTTTTTAATGGGAAGACCACAGTGCTGACTCCTTCCATATATAAACCAAGAAATAATAATATAAAAGATGTTTTAAGTGACTACACAACATATAGTTACATTTTTTAAAAAAGGACAAAGTTTAGAGGGTCAGAGTATTGAGAACACCATGGTCTAAGACTCCAGTGCAAAATGGCAAAGCAGTACGAAGGGAGATTTGTGCTTAAATATGGCAGACAAGAGCCGAAAATGACTGAGAAGATCACTTGGAGAACTAGACACACCCGTAGTTCTGCAGACTAGGAAGCTACAGCGGGGCTCTCTGTGTTCAGATGTTAGAAGTGTTTAGGGTAAATTGCAGAGAAGTCTGGTGGCCAGTGACACTAGGAAGGCACAGTTGCAGTTCAGCTCAGAAATTATCTACAAGGACACTTCATGAAGTAATATGTCCTCATCAATCTGTCTCTTGAATAAAAAAAAAAGTAACAGAAACAGGTAGGCTGCTCAATAGAAATAGCTGACCAGCTGGAAATTTCAGTTTCAAAGTTGAGGAATAGAGAATGAATTTGTATTTGCCACTTACATTAGGAGAAAAAAAAATCCCACAATTTTAACATATATGTTGTTTCTTATCTTATGGTAGACATTATCAAAGTAAGGAAATAAATAGAAGAACTAAACCTTAGAGATAACAGAACTAGAATTTGGGCAAATACAAATATTTTGAAAGAGTTTTTTTTTTTTTTTTAATCTAAGAAAGAAGAATCCAGTTTCAAAAATAAGAATGTTATTTTAAAATGTATTATTTAAAAACATTAAGTGGATGAATATTATAACAGATGCATGTGAATAATGAATTTGCCAGTTAGAATATCAGGTGGAAGAAGAACCTGAGTTAAGAAACAACGATAACCAAATCACTTATTTAAACTTGTCTAGATAAGAATTCACAGTGCAAGGAGGGCAAACCAATGGTAATTGGAGAAGACAATACAGAGGAAAAGGAAAATATAAACATTCTAAGAATGTTTAGGCAGAAATTTTTTGCCTCACGGTTCTGGAGACCAGAAGACCATAACCAAGATGACAACAGAGCTATTCTTTCCCTGAAATCTGCAGATGAAAAATCCTTTTTGGCCTTTTTCATGTGTCTCATGATTTGTCAGAAACCATTGGCATCCTTTGACTCAGAACTGCAGCAAAGTCAGTCTCATACATAGCACTCCATATTCCTCTTTCCACCTATGAGGACATCAGTGATGCATGCATTGGATCAAGGGATCTCCCTTGTCTATAGGATCTCTTAAGAATTTAAATACATTTGCACTGTCCCTGTTTCCAAAGGTGGCAAGTCAGTTTTGGATTTCAATACATCTTTTCTTTCCCTCTCATTGAGTTTACTGGTACATTTTAGGTACATAGTAGAGTTAGTCACCATTGGGATCTTGCACCTTTACGTGACAGGTCTTGGTTCTCATTTTTCCCCCTTGTCCCTGCCCTACCTTCACCTCCTCCTACTCCATACATCTTTTGAGGGGACACAGCTCAATCCAGATCTATACCATTATCATAGACTAGACAAGTTAATATCATGCAAGTGCACTTCTGTCTAAATTCTTCTACAGATCTAATGCAATCTCAATCAAAATTTGAAAAGTTTTTTTTTAAGAACATGATAAGGTGACTTAAAGTGGCAACTCAAAGGAACTGAGATGTGCAAAACAATAGCGAAGAAGAGGATAAAGTTAGATCATCTCTTTTGCCTAAAATTTCTTGGCCTAGTATAAAGATTTAGTAATTGGAAGTGATATAAGGATAGAAAACTAAATCAAGAGAAGACAACAGAACCTGGAAAAATATCTAACTCCTATCAGGGGAAATAATTTTTGATAAGGGTACCAAAACAATTTAATGAGAAAGGGTGAGGTTTCTGAATATGTATACAGGAAAAATTATAACCCTTCTTCAAACCAAACACAAAATTAACAAAAGGAACGAAAGTATAAAAGCTGTAAACTTAAAGGAGAATATCATTACAATTTTGGAGATCAGAATGATTTCTTAGACAATCATTCACTGCTCAGAAAGCACCAAATAGAAGAGACAGTTGTTAAATTATACTTCATCAAAATTTAAAACTACTAAACCACAAAAACCACCAAATAAGAGAAAATATCATAATACATATCAATGAAAGAAGACTTCTAGGCTGAATCTACAAGGAAACCCAAATGACAATAAAAAAAAAATTTAAAGCAAGGAAAGAATTTAAAAATAAAAACTTTTTACAATGAAGAGAAATAAAGGGTATATTTTAAAACTGCAAATGACTTGAAAAGATACTTCACAAATTACATGTATATATTTACATCATTACTTGCTAGAGAAATGTGGATTAAACTGACAATGGGATGGCTTTATACATCAACTGATAGCTACATTTCAAAAGACTGACAACACTATGTTTTTGTATATGAACCATCTGGAACTCACATGTATTGCTGGTATGAGAACAAAGTGTTAAAACTGCTTTTGTATAAAAGTGCCAGTTTCTTAAGCAATGAAACATGCTGATCTAGGCTTCCACTGCCATTTTTTTATTCAACAAAAAATGAACCTTATGCCCACAGGAAACCTTCTACACAAATTCATTATTTATTTAAAAGCAGCATTATTTATAACTATCCCAAACTGAAAATAGCCCAAGTATTGATCAATAGGAGGTTGGATAGAAAAACTATAGAATGTTTATATTAGGGAATATTGCTTAGCAACAAAAGGGAATGGACCCCTGAACTGATTAAATATCAAGAACAGAATGCTAGATGAAAGAATCCAGGCACAAAAAATACACGTGTGTGTGTGTGACATCACTTATATGAACTACTAAAACAGATAACATAAAATAATAGTAGGAAAGAGAAAAGTAGTAGTTTCTGAATTGGGGATTGACTAGGGGAAGAAAAACATGCTTTTTGGAGTATAGAAATGTTCTGTATCTTGGTAGAATGTGGGCTTAACTGCTATGTGTTTGCCTAATTTTACCTGACTATTTACTGAAAGTGTGTGTACTTCACTGAAGGTTTGATACATCTTAGCTTTTAAAATGAAGGGCTGAAAAATCAACACGAAATAAGTCTCATATTGTTCTAAGGTTATACAGATCACTGTGACCTTAGAATAGTTTCTGGAACACATTAGCAAGGCATTGTTTTTTTAGCATGCTTTTAGTGAAAGTTGAGTATGCAAAGAACTGAGACAATAGGAAGGATCTTATTGTATAAAGTGAAATAAATTCCCGGAGATTATGAGAAAGCAAGCTTTTTCTTTTCCAATGGTGTGTGTGTGTGTGTGTGTGTGTGTGTGTGTGTGTGTGTGTGGTACTGGGAGCCAAACCCAGGACCTCACACATACTAGGCAAATGCTCTACCACTGAGCTGCACTCCCAGCCCACCAGTTGTTTTTCCTTTCTTGTCTCCTCCAGTTCCCATATCTTACGGCCTGTCCGATGGGATCACACTGTGATAAGGGCAGGCTTGGTGTTCTCTTAGGAACAGTGCAGTGAAGATTTGCATCGTATGTTCTGATCTGGAAGGACAAGTGATTTATAAGCTGAGAAGGTATGGGGAAAATTATGCTAACAACAGATCACAGTATGAGATTTCTCCTTTTATTCCTTTCCCTTTTCAACTGTTATTTCCCATATGATCCTGTTATTTGCCACCCCAAGTTTTCTAGAGTAATGCACATTGAGTTGTGCAAAAAAGCAGAAATGTGACGGTAATAGTAGCATGATCAACATTAGCCATGAGTCTATTTTAAAAGCAGGTCTGGTGGTGATCAGTAGTGTTGGTAGCAGAATTAATAGGCCAAGAGAAAGAAGAGTACTAAGGACAGAGAAAACTAAAGTGTTATTTCTACTCTGTACTCTCACACTTAACTAAAAATACTTCTATGGCCAGATGTTTGAGAATACCCTCACCCCCGCCACACATAGCACCAAGAAATTCTGCAGGAGTCGTCAGCTGGGTGTCCTTCAACTCAATGTGCAATCTACTTGCAATTATAATCAGATCCCATAGGTTTGAAGCTGGGCCCCACCAAATTGTCCCCACTTCAGATGCCAGTAACAAACCCCAGGTTGTGACCTCTGCTTCTGACAGACTGGCTATAGAGCAAGGTTCCTACAATTCTTTCCTAGACTTCAATTTGCTAGAGGAGCTCACACGACTCACATACACTTAGCTTATATTTAACACCTTACTAACAGGCTATATAATACAGAATGCAGTTGAATAGTAAGATGAAGTGGTACACTGGTTGAGCTTAGAGAGGTCCTGAGTATAGGAGTTTTTGACCTTATGAAGTTGGGGTGTGCAACCCTCGTGGTACACAAGTGTGTTCACCACCCCAGAATCTTTCTGAATCCCGCAGTTTGGGGATTTTTATGGAAGTCTCATCACATGAGCATGATCTCTTTTTAATTCCATTGCCAGTCCTTCTCTGGAGAACAGAGTGTGGTATTGAAAGTTCTAAGTTCACAATCATGCCCTAGTCTTTCTAGTGCCCAGCTTGCATTTGGGAGATCGCCAGGGAATACTTTCTTAAACAAAAGATGCTTATGTCATCCAGAAAGTCCCAAGGAATTTAGGATCTATGTGTCAGGCAACAGGATCAAAGACCAAACAATAGAATAAATGATGATGCTGACATCCCTGTCTCTCAGGAAATTACAAAGATTTTAGGAGCTCTGCGACAGAACTTGGAACAGAGACCAACATATATATTTCTTGTTATTTTACAAAGAAGCCCAAAGGAGGAGTGGCAAGTAGAGATGAGGTACCATGAAAAATGACTGGAACACCTTTGAGAAAGTGAACCCTTAGCTAGGTTATGTACATAATGTGCATGTATGTATGTAATAGATTACATGGTGATACTAAAAGTGGAGTATTCTGATCCAGATACACAAAAATGCAGGTTTTTGTTATTTTTATTGTTCGCTTTTCATCAAATGGAAGAGGGGTGATGTGTTTCTTAAATTAGTCTATTTCAGGCTTAAGACTAAACCAATCTCAATGATTCAAGTTTTGTATTTAATAGAATTTTATTTAAAATTCAAGTGTGTTTTCCAAACGCTTTACATGCTCTGCTTGCTTTAGGCAAGTCTTTCTGTCATCGTCACAAACTGTCCTGTTTCCTCCCTCCCTCTTTCTTTCCTCTCTGTCTCTGACACTGGGTCTGAATTTTTCTGTCTCTATTTGTAAACAATAATTACATATTATAGCCCTTTTAGGTGTAGGGAAAGTGGGAAGGGTAGGGGAAAGAAAATAAGGGAAAAGAAAAAAATGAGAAAATGAAAAAATGGAAATAAAGTGTTGGTAAATGGGGAGGGGAGGAGGGGGTGAAGGGAGGGCAGGGACAAGGGGAAAAAATGAGAATCAAGACCTGTCATGTAAAGGTACAAGATCCCAGTAATGAATGTAACTGTACTGTATACCTAAAATGTACCAATAAACTCAATGAGGAAAAAATTACATATTATACATGTTTACAGCAGCAGAGGGAAGAATCAATACCTTTTTATTCAATAGGAAAGGATCTTAGACTTGTTTTGTCATCTTCTAGCAATGTTTGCTTTTGTAAATTTTGTTATGTTTTGGATCCAAAATATCACCCCAAGAAACTTGTTACACTGAAGTTCTTGGTTGCTGATGGGCTTTTGGAAAGTGGATCATGAGGGCTTTCACTTTGTAAATGGATTAATCGGATGAGATTATGATTTGATGACACTAGTGGGAGGTGATAGAAGCAAGAGGTGGAACCTAGTTGAGGGTGGCAAAGTGGAGAGAAATGACCTTGTGGATCGAATCTGGTCCTAAGCCCCTTCCCCTCTGAACTCTCCCTTTCTCTCTATTTCCTGGCTTCCATGAGATGAGATTTCTTCGGCCATGACATTTTCGTCTCTCCACAGACTAAAAGCAATAGAACCAGACAACCATGGGCTGAAATCTATGAAACCGTGAACCAAAGTAAACCTTCCCTCAATGTAGCATGTAGCTATGTGCTATCATAGCCAGCATTTGTTTCTACCACTACATATTCTTTATTTATCCCTCTTACTTGTCAAAAAAGAGAAAGTAAAGACCTTTTGGAAAAGATTTTTCAAAAATTAGTGAAACATCAGAAGATTCAAAAGGCCTAAGAACCCCAGATACATTAAAAAAATGCACACACACACACGCACACACACACACACAATCTCAGGCAAATTGCTGAAAACAGAAACTTTGTATGTGAAATCAAAGTAAATATTAAAATAGAGCTTTCACAGAAACTATGGAAGGCACAAAAAAGTAAGATATAAAAGAACAGAAAGGGAAAAAAACCCCAGAATTTTGTACCCCCAAATTAAACACATTTAAAAGTGAATTTTATATAAGGATTTTTACAGATACATGCTCAGAAAATTTATTTTTAATAATTCTACAGCCAGGCGTAGTGGCGCACTCCCATAATCCCATCACTTGGGAGGCTGAGGCAGGAGGATCGCTGCGAGTTTGAGACCAGCCTGGGCTACATAGTGAGTTCCAGGTCAGTTTCAACTACATAGTGGGACCCTGTCTCAAAAAACAAACAAACAAATAAAAAAGGGGGGGCTGGGGATTTAGCTCATTGGTCCTACTGCCTGCCTTGCAAGCGTTAGGACCTGAGTTCAATCCCCGGTAACAAAATAATTCTACAATATTAAAAAAAGAAGTTAAAGTAAAAAAAAAATTCTGATAGAATACAACAATAGATAGAAATTCAGATATAAGGATAATAAAATTGATAAGTGGATCGAAAGATAATGTATCTTATATTTAATCTCAAAAGATGATTGTTAAAATCAGGGTTATAATCTTGTTATGGTGTTGAGAATAGCTGTAGAATTTAAATTCATGACAGAAATAAAGTAAAGGTAAAAAGATAGAGGTGAAGAAACTAGAAATATATTGTTCTAAGCTTTTAAAGCATGTAATGTTATAAGAATATTTGAAGGCAAACTCTAATAACTTAAACATGTCACTTAGGAATACCAAAAATACAATAAAGAAATATAACTAATACATTTTTTTCAGCTTTAATTGAGTTTATTGGTACATTTTAGGGACACAATACAATTACATTCATTGTTGGGATCTTGTACCTCTACATAACTAATACATTTTGAAGACACAAATAAAAAAATTTAAAAATTCAGTTATTCCAAAAAAGTCAGGAAAGAAACAACAATAACTAGCTGAAATGAATGTAAAATAACTAGCAAGGTGGTAATGTTAAATGCTACCATAACAATAATTATATTAAACATAAACGCTCTATACATCCTAACAAATACGTAGAGATGATCTAATCCTTTGATCGCAAACATTTTAGAAATGAGTGCCCAAACTGCAACTCAAAACCCACTTATTTGTCATAAAGTACCAACGCTGCAATTAAACTTGAATTCTGAGGCTTTAGTTTAGAAAAAAGATTCATAGATGAACATCTTTTGTCTTAAAAGAAAAACAAATAGCACATGTACCATATGTTCCCCATCACTGATCTAGCAAGGTGCCAAGAAAGGGAAAAACGAACGCTCATATATTGTTGGTAGAAATAAAAAAGGGCACAGTTGTTCAAAAAATAACTTGGCAGTTTCTTAGAAGTTTTAGCATAATGTATACTTCCTGTTTGTCTCAGTAATCATACTGCCACATATTTATTTGAAACAAATGAAATTTCCATATTCACATTAATTCATATTCACATATTCACATTCACTATAGCTGAAATGCAGAAACTATCCAAAAATTCTTTAATGGGTGAATAAACAATAGTACATCCCTACAATAGATTACTACTTGACAGTAAGAAGTAAGCCACTAATACTTACAAAAACCTGGCTAATTCTCAAAGGCATTATTCAGAGTAAAATATTTGTTCTCCAAAGAGTATATACGGTACCATTCCACTTACATGATGCTCTCCAAAAACCGAAACTATATGGTAGGTAAGGATCAGTAGTGGCCAGAAGCTAAGGCAGGAGGTGTGGGTGAAGGAGTTGCCGTGTATCCTGATGATGGTAATGTTCACACAAATCTATGAAAGCTTTAAAATTCATAGAACTATAAAATAAGTCAACTTTACTATTAGTTTCTTTTTTAAAATTAAAAAATAAAATAAAGTCAACAATGTTAAAAAAATGTAAATCTTTGCAAGGGTAGAAGGAAGTAAACACACTTTTAACCAAATATCTCTTTGGAAAAATGTTTTCTTTAGGAAGATCCCAGATCTTCATATTGTATCTTTTATTAGAATGAGCTGCAGAATGTGCCCTGATGTATACTTCTAATTTCAGTGGGATCTGTATGTTACTATGAGTGGAAGGCAACGAGCACCATTTCTTATATACTCCTGATGTATGAATAAAGCATAGAGCTCAGTCAGAAAAGGAACTGGTATTACCCTATTAGAATACACCCCATTTTATTTTCATTGTAGATGGCCATCCTTGCACAGAGTGTACTGCTTACAGAGATATTTTTCTTTCTTAATATGGCATTCTAGGCAAGACTTCAACGTCTGTATGTATTAACGTGTTTATCTTTGTGAACTCTGCATGTGCATACATGTGTGTTGTCTGTGCTATGCAAGCCTGCTCGGAATAACTAGACAAATTTACTGCTCTGCACTGTACCTGCTTTGGCACATTTTAAAGGAGTTTAGACCTAAAGTGTCAGAGCTGACAACAGACTCTGTTTTAGGAAGCCCCTACTCCTCATTATTGCCCACCTCCAACTACTCCACCCCATTATACTGCAACTTCAGAACCTAAGAGTAGACTGGGCAATACCTAAAGTATAGGTGTGAGAGTATTAGGGAAACAGGAAAAAGTCACTGGGCAGCATATTCCTATGGGAGTGATGCTTCCAAGAAAAATTTAAGGACAATTTGAAGAAGTTAGAAGAAGGGCAAGAGAAACTTGCTCTGTTCCTCTGGGAAGGAGCAATGGAGCAAGACTCATAAACTACAACTTTGCTTTATATTCTGTGTATTTGTTTTCCTTAGTGGACACCAGTACTTCAGTAAAGTCTGAGACGGTTCTCTGTATTGTTCATCTTTCCTTTGCTGGGTTAAAATCCCGCCACCCACGACTTAAAGGAGGAGAGGTTTATTTTGACTCGTTGCTTTAGCAGTTTCTGTTCATGGTCTGCTCCCACCAAGGCAGAAGTACCATGGTGGAAGAGTATGACTGAGGGAAGCTTACCTCATGGCAGGCAGGAAGCAGAAAGCAAAGGAAGAGACAGAAAGGGCTGGGGACCAGCTGTCATCTCCAAGACCACCTCTCCCCAACAACCCTATTCCTCCAACTTGGCTCACATCACAACAGCCCATTCAGCTAAATACTCAACAGCACTGGTGAGGCTGGTGTCTTCACCACCCACTTCTCCAGAGGTCTCTTAACCCCATTGAGTTGTCTGATTAACCCGTTCCTGCATTAGCTTTGTGTAACGAGGAAATAATGACAGCACAGTGGGCAGGAGGAGCATGAGAGGACAGTGCCATCCTCACTCTTGAATGGAGACTGTAGTGGCAGCAGCCGCCTGGGGATGGAGACGGAGTTCAGGTGGCCAGAGAGCTCTCAGCAGGGCCGGAACCACACACAGCTGCTCAGTAACTATCTCCGGGAGCTCACTTCAGACACAAGTTCCCTTTCCTAAGACGCGTAGAACAACACTTCTCAAGGGACTTTCCACAGATTTGGAGAGTTTTATTGTATTTTATTTACTTATTTATTACTGTGCTGGGGGGTTGAACTCTTGTGGGCGCTAGGCAAATGCTTTGCCACTGAGATACACGCCAATCCTGTACTGGGAACACATGTTTCGAATGTAGTTTCTTAGACTCGACTTCAGACATGTTCAATTAGAATATTTGAGTGCAAACCCCAGAAAAGTGAATTTTAAAGCATGGTTCCAGGAAATTCTCAAACAAAATACAGGTCGAGGTTTTCATTCTTAGGGCGACCCTTCAGAGTCAGTGGACAAGTTGACCATTGGCCTCCTCTTCTCCTCCTCAGTTTTGATCCTCTTCCTTTCTTTTCTCTTCTCCACCTTCCTTTCTGTTTATCTCCACTTCTGCCCCTCTTCATCATTATTATATTACTATCATTATCTTTACTGGACAAATGAGAGGGAGAGAGGGAATGGGGATTTTTCTACAGCAGGCTAATTTAGTTGTGAGTCAAAGATTATGAAAGAACTATGAAAGGTGTTGTTGCCCAGGGCCCTAGCTCTACACTAATTAGAGATAAAAAAAAAAATTACAGGATTACACGACCCCCAAAGAGAATAACATCTCTATAATTAGAGATGCTGCCTCCAGTCAACTGCCACCATGGAAGATTTGTTTATAAACTGTCATGAAGCAAGCTTCTCCCCCAGTGAGGAAGGTCCACATTAGTTACGTAAACCTAGTAAGTGTATCCTTCAGCAAGAAGAGTAGGGTAATAATTCACTTTGTTTTTATGTGTCATCATTTTCATTAAGCTGTATTCCCTGAGCATGTTACTTTAATATATGAATAGTTCATAATCTAGAACCTATTCCAAATATTCCGGACTGGATAGAATCGATTTAACATTATAAAATGTTCTTATTCTCTGAGTGACTCAGATTATAAACTTTGACAATACGCTGGGCGGTTTTACTACATGTTTAATTTGATGTTTCATACTTTTACATGGTTAGAATGTACTGAGGGTCCTGACAGAAAAAGGCAATAAAAAATTGTAACAGCTGGACTCAGAGAGGGAGAAATGTTATTCTTCTAAATGTGCAGTTTTCCCTAAGTCAGGTGCAAAATTTCTCATGAATCTGTGCTTTATTTATAAAAATACGCATTCATCCATTGTGTTCAGTTGTCTTACAAACCTATAAAGGAAGCTTTTCAATATCATTGCAGATAATTTTATAAAAATAGTGTCTATATATTTAAAATCTGCTGTGTTAGAGAATATTGTTTGGTGACATCTGCTTTATTTTAAAATGGATCCTTGTGACATAACTTTAGCAATTGTTTCTCTTTTATATACTCCATAAAATAGTCAATAAATGAAATTTTTAAACAAATTTTCAAAACCTGTGTATGTTGAGCCCCAGGTACTGGACATAAATTAAGTCTGTATCACAACACCCTACAGTCTGTTCATCCTAAGTTCACTGTTAGAAATATTGAAGTTCATGGAAGGAAACAACCTTCCCAAGCCCACTGTAACCACTAACTTTTCAGCAGCTGGATCTCCAGTCACTTGTTTGACCCTAAAACCTTTGGAGCGCCCAGCATGCCAGTGACTTTGCAACCACAGGTAGCACTGACATAAATCAGCCTGTTCTGCTGCAAATTTGCTCATGTGCATCATTTTGAAACCAAATTCAAATACTTTAAGTAATTTAAAATCTTGACAGGCATGATGGTGCATGCCTGTAATCCCAGCACTCGAGAAGGCTGAGGCAGGAGAATCATTGTGATTTCGAGACCAGCCTGGGCTACATAGTGAGTTCCAGGTCAGTCTCAATTACATAATGAGACCCTGTCTCAAAAAAAAAATTAAAATCTTCATAACACTCTACTACTGTTACTCAATAAACAGTGGAAACACTGATTACTGTTCTTTATGAACCCTTTTAAAAAAATGAAGAATAAAAAACACAAATGAACTCTACTGTAGACTTTCTTGGGTCCCTTTGAAAAATATCCATGTCTTATTTTGTATAAATAAGTTCCATATTTTATTTTGTATAAAAATATAAGAATATAATATTAGTAAATATTTTCATAAATTAAAAATGTTACTATTTAAAATTATACTTGAGAGCAGAACTAATTTGCCAGAGTATATTTTGATAATTATCTTAACACTGCTTTTTTAATCTTTTCAAATTGTTTTATTAGTAATTATTGCAGTGCTTTTCTAGCAAAAAAGATCTTGACAAAGGTCACAGGTTTTTAAATTATGAGACTAGTTTCAAGATAAAACATATTCAGTGTGATTTTACAGTGGGTCCCTACCTCTATAAAGAACCTTATTGAGTCCACCTTGTTAACGAGGGACGTACTTAGCCATGACTCAGTGGAGCTATGAAGATCTTACCCTCACTTGATCCTCTTCCCCTCCGTCCCTTACTGTGTGAGGGTCATGGCAGCACAGAGATGGTACGCAATTTGAGACTTCAGAATAGCTTTTCACGCCTCTTCAAATTCATTTCTGTTTCTAAAAACTCTTTGATGATTTCATTTACAAATTTCTACTTATTTTTGTGTTTCTAGGTAGTAAGATTAGATAAATTGTAGATGCATAGCAAGTCCATGGCAAAATTGGGATTTTTTTTTTTTTTACCCAAATTTAACTCCAAAGCCTATGTATTTTTAGGTTGACCTAGTTGCTTTTTTTCAGTTCTCCCATGTTGGGTTTAAACCATGATATAGCTATTTGTCCAATTAGGGTTTTGGTTGTTAGTTTGAGGGGGGCGGCAAAAATGCAGTTGGTTAGCTTTGCCTAAGAGAAGGATTTACTATAAGACTAAATTGTAAGAGAAATTTGCCCCCCCCTTTTTTTTTACTGGTTTTGTTTTTGTTTAGTTCTTTAGATGCTGAAGTTTGGGGTATCTAAAAGAAACCATTTATTTGCACAT
Organism: Fukomys damarensis; assembly: GCF_012274545.1. NCBI lineage: Eukaryota > Metazoa > Chordata > Mammalia > Rodentia > Bathyergidae > Fukomys > Fukomys damarensis. The sequence continues at coordinate 63,838,967 of NW_022900950.1, read as the reverse complement.
GAATAATAAATTTTTTCAGTAGAAAATAGAATGCATCCCATGGAGCTATGTAGTATAAGAAAGATAGAGAATATGGAGAAAGATCAAGTTAAGTTCACAAATAGCTTCAAAATGTTTCTGAGCAAACCAGGGAGCTTCTAGAACCCATTTAACATTCCTTTTTAACTAGAAAAGCCCACTTATCTCAAACAATAAGTCTCAATGAATCTATGAATGTCACCAATTTCATATTGTGTGTTTTGTTTTTAAACAATGTGTTCTGGTGTTCATTTTTCTTTTACTATCTGTGTTTATGTCTCACTGGGCCATACAGGAAATCCGTTACTTGTGTATATTGCTGTGCCTTGGGAAAAGACAAAGAGACAACATGTTTTTCTAAAACAATTTCACATTTTTTCAGTTTCTTGTTATAACCTCCAAAAATTATTTTGCAAAGAATGTTTTCAAAGCTCTGCCTTTGCAAAGAATTGTCATTTAGCCAATATGAACTTCTTAAAAAATATCTAATTGAAGGAACCAAAGCCTTATTGGATAATTTCATTTAATTGGGAATATTTTGGTAAGACATTTGTATTATATACTTTATTCAAGAAAAAAAGGGCAGTAGGATTCTTGCAAAAGTAAAATGAAAGGACACATACTTTTTGAATAATTAAATGCTTATCAAATAATTTTTCATCCAAGATATTGCCCTTTTCTTCCTATAATAAAAAGTCTTCTCTTTTTATTCAAGCAGTCCTTGGAAAAACACTGCATCCTGTTATGTCCTTCATTCACTCATACTTGGCTCCATTTATCTTAGCCTATCACCCAAATTAATAAACAGCCATATTTCACATGCTTTGACTGTTTATGCATTTACTTTTCTCTTTTTTCACTTTTTATTTACTTCTGTATTTGTCCTCTTTTTAATGTATCTCATGCCCTGTTAAGAGAGGGACTTTGTGTTCCCTTCACCCTAAATTTCAGCTCAAAAATTTGTCCATATATGGTATTATCTTCCTTCATTCATTTAAAAAGAAAGAAAAGTAGTTCATCTTCTTAGAGCAGAAGTTAATCAAAGAAAAAGGTAGCCACCTTATTATAAGAGACTTACAACAAAAGACTTGTAAAAGACTTTATTATCACTTCGAATCATTGGATTATACCTTATCTTGCTAGATAAATGTTAGGATAGAGTCTTCCAAGTAGGGAGTCACAGTAACAATTATAGACTCAAGACACTTGATGCAGATATCATTTTAAAAGATGGAATTACATTAGAAATCCATCAGAATTCTAATTTCACACATGCACATGGACTGTGCAGTCAGTCATGTGAGTTTATATAATGTAAATCCTACTAAAACTCAGCCAGTTTTGTTCTTTTCAAGATGGATAATGTGTTAGCAATATAACAGAGGGATTTTGTGCCTGCCATATAAACCAAGAATTCAGAATGCAAACCATTGGACCCACAGGATCGGTTTGTTTTATCTGAACTTGGAAGAAAAGGACCTATTAAAACAAACCAATTTGTTTCCAATCCAAATTATCAACTGGAGAGATTCTCCAACAGAATAACAGAAACAGATGTGAATGCCTTTTTTCTATGACTAAAAGCCAGTAAGTGATTGCTTACCATTTTGTCCATTTATGATAAAGCCTCAAGCACCCATCCTTCCCAGGAAAGAAAGAAATCCCAGAAGAAATAGGACACTATTTGACTGGCATGTTCTCTGTAGATACTGAATATACTAACAGTTCTCTTAAATGTGTGTTTTAGACTGAGAAAGTTTTTGGAATATTGTTTCATTTTGACATATCAGTCTGCAGGAGGAGCTTGCTTTCTGAATTTTGAAGTGTTGACATAAGGTGTTATTTTACTTTTTAAAGGGCTCATATAGCAATGAATTCATATACAAAAACAAGTTAACTTTCTTTGAGAATTTCTTTTCCTGAGGCCTACATTTTTTAGAAGGGGCTAATGTGCTAATTTTGAATCTGTAAGAACCATGAGTTCAAATTTGGCCCATAGTAAGGAACAAGCAACAATGTTTGGCCCAGTCTCAAAGTATTCTCTAGCCTTCTGCATCATCATACCCCATGCAAAACCCAACACCATGAATACAACTGCAAACATCTGCTGGACAAAGATCTCAGATTAGAGTGGAGGGGATAGCCAAATACTCCCAATACCTCTCTATTAGAAAAGCAAAACTTATCACTGCTGTTGAGATGCAAAGTCAGGAAAAGTGGTGAGACACACAGATTAGGAGGAGCGGACCAACAAATTGTACGATTCTTTTAAAAAATCTGAAATTTCAAAAACTGTGCTGTTCACTTACCTTTACCACTATTTGCTTACTTGGGTGGGCCCTTCTCTGAAAATACATTCATGAAGACATATCTCCAAAAGCACATAGGTTGTAGATTTCAAATTGGTGCAAAATGTCTTGCATCCTATGAAGTTAAACACAACCACAAATGTTCTGGAATGTGGAAAAGGACTGTGTTTAAAACTACTAGAAGGTATAGCAGTCACAGCTTAAAGCTACATGGAATCACTTTCAAGAATTTTCTTGCCTTGTTTTTGGCAACTCATTTTCATCCATGCGCCATCCTTTAAAAAAAGAGTGAGAGGGGCCGGGGATTTAGCTCAGCAGTTCGGTGGCCTGCCTTGCAAGCGCAAGGACCCGAGTTCAATCCCCGTTACAAAAATAAATAAAATAAAAAAGAGTGAGACATCAAAGACCAAAAAAAAGCCCCTTAAAAAAAGAGTGAGACAGAGAAAAAATTCTCAAAGATTTGGATAACAGACTATTTCAACAATATATTAACCCTAAAATCATTTATCAAAAAAGATTGCTTTCAAATTTGATATTTGTCTTAGGTATAGAATTCATCATGTTACACTAGCTTATGAAGGCACCCGTGTTAATCAGATTTCCAGTACTAAAACAAACACCTGAGAGAATCAATTGATAGAGATACAAAGTTTCTTTTGCTTCATAGCGTTGGTAGTTTCAGTCGTCACCCGAGTCACCTCAGTCGCTCTGAGTCTGTGGTGGCACATCTTGGAAAGAGTAAATGACAGAGCATGGCTATTCACCTGATGGAGGGAAAGAGAAAGACAAAGAGAGGAAGAGTTGGGGATCCTACATCCCATGAAACAACTCCAATGGCCTAAAATCCCACAATGAATTCCACCTCCTAAAGTTTCCATCACCTTCCAGTAGCTCAAAGTTGGGAAACAAACTACCCATACCTGAATCTTTAAGGCTCAGCGAAGATCCAAACTGGAGTGGTATCTTAACTCTCAGATAGGCTGTTAATAATTATACCCATTTTTCTGATTGGCATTTCAATGTTATATCATTATAAAGATTTGCAAGAAATCTATGCTTTATGTGACAAGAACATTTAAAGGAAAATGACAATCTTTCTGAAGAATTTGTTCTTAGAAAATGAGGTTGGATATGAATGACCTCAAGAGCATGAAGGTCCACTTAGGAGTAAGAGTAAAGAAGGAAAAAGGATAATGCAACCTCACCAAACCATTTCGACCAAAAAAGTGATACCAGCAAACATCTTTGATAAAGCAGTAAATTGATCACCTGTGGTATCTGAGGGTAGATTATGAACAGAGTTGAGCACTCCTAGGAAGAAGCAGTAGAAAATGTTTCTGAACACACTCACAGGTCAAGTTCTGCCTACTTAGCAAAATACTGAGACAGAGCTACACTTTCTTTTTGATAGTCACAAGTACCTTTGGAAAAAGCTAAGTTATCGTTACAGTTTGGATATAAACGTCACCCAAAATTCTCCTGTGTTCACAGGTGGGGCTTTTGGGAGGTGATTCAAGCATGGAGGTGTTGTTACACTAGGTGGAATTTACAGATGTTCGTGAATGTGCTGTTAGGAGGTGCGGGCCAGTGTGGAAGATGTGGGTCACTGGTTGTGTGCCTTCGGAGGCTACGTATCTCTTTCTTGGACTCTTCTCTTTCTGCTTCTGGGATGGTACGGATTGAACAGCTTTCTTCTGGCAAGCCCTTCTTCTGTGCCGTGACTGTCTTGGAGCCAGCTGACCGCATACTGAGCTCTCTGAAACCATGAACTGAATTAACCTTGCCTCCTTTATATAATAGGTGTCAGATATTTTTTCACAGAGATAGGAAAACTGACTGATTCAGTCATGCTGCATCGACCTCCACCCTGGATGAGGACAAAGCAGAAAGGAATGGAGATATGAAATAATTGCAACAAAATCCATCAAAAGCCATCACACCAAATTCACACTTCTTTTCAGAAACCTCAAGGATGCATAACCTGGGCTGCTGATGAGGCTTGAGATTCAAGTTAAAAGAAGGGCTGGTTAGTGATTCTAGGATAAAATTGAATAGCAGCCAAAGGTTTAGGGTCCAAACAACCCAAGGAAATTTACAGCTAAAGAGAAGGGAAATCATTGAGTCTTGCCTCCTAACTTCTTACTCAAGGATAAAAAATGGACAAGAGACAGAGACAGTTCCAGATGCTGAATCCTCCAGTCCCATATTAGGGATTATTTATACCTTCCCATCATGCCCACGAGAGATGATGGACATTGAGTGAATCAAGCCGAAAGCAATCCTGGGTAAGCCCTGGCTGGTGCAAGGTTGGTGCTACACGGCTTTGTGCTTTGAAATTTCCAGTAAATACGGTGCCCACAATCTTAAATAGTTCATATCTATTTCAGTTTCTTTTACATAGTACTACAATATGCTTGATTTCTATAGTTTTAGGAAGCTGAAAAAGATTGCCATTTCAGAGAAAAAGCACATAGGAAATAATAGTACTGAGTAAAGGAAAAGACATTTCACAGAGTAGGTTTCCTCAGAAATTAATTTGCTGCTTAAGTGTTTGCTAAATAATCTCAAATACTTTAAATTGTGCTTAAATCAGCTGCAGATGGTTTTCAGCAAAGGGAAAGTGAAAAAGCTCCGCCCATCTTGGGGTACATTGTGAGTCCCAGCATCTGTCCTGAACTTGGAAGAAAAGGACCTTGAATGTGTCCCCCAGAGAGTCTGGGTTGGGAACTTCATCTCCAGAGCACCAATGTTGGGAGATCAGGGCTAATGTGAGGTGTTTAGGGCCATGAGGACGCAGTCCTCATGAATGGAGGAGTGGGTCATCACAAGACTGGGTCTCTTATAAAAGGACAAGTTCTAAGAATGAACTGGCCCAACAAAGCAAAGGGAGGAGACTTTCAAAAAGAACTTGAAGCATGCTTAAATAGTATGAGAACTTCTTTAAAGGTCATGAGAGCTTTTTGGATATTATAAACCCCATACCCAGTCCTCATATAAGCAAACTAAACCAACTGACTCTATTGAACTTCTTTGCTGTATTTTCATAAGTGTACTTTTGAAATTACTACTTATTTTCTTGTATTGCTGGTATCTTTCTTACTAGAGGATTATGTAACATACAATGCATAGATGAAAGACTAAAATTATCATTTTCCCAGGCTTTTCATCTCACTTAATTCTTTTTTTTTTCATTGATGAGAAATAGCAGTAACTCCAGCAAGAGCTCTAAAGTGGAAGGCAGAACACCTAAGTCCCTGTGGTAGTTCTGTCATTAATTAACTGAGAGAGAAAATCATATTAGTTTATCTATATTAGTTTCCTTATCCTTAAAATGATAATGTAAAAATAGTTCATTACTAAAGTTGCTTTGTACAGTATGGGCTAAACAATTAACTTGTGAGACTTTTTTCTAGCCTTACCACTCCCAAATTGTAATTTCTTAGTTCTTCAACACCGCTGTGAATTTTTCACTATCTGGTCCAGTTGTAAAGACAAGTACTTTGGGTAAGAAATGTAAATCGGCTATAGGACTCTGGGAAATGGCATTTCGCTTTTTACTTTTCTGTACAACTTCTTTATTTTTTTTTTACTGGTTGGTCTTAATCTTATTTGGGAAACAAAAGCCATAGAATTAACTATTTTAAACAAAATTAAATACTGAATCTCATTTGAATTGATGGAAATATGCTAAAGGACAGAGAATGTAACATAGTATAAACATAGTATAAATTCCCACCTCTGTGAAATCTGTAGTTAGGGCTCGTGATTCTGCACATTCTGTTTAGAGAGCATTTTCCATTAAAGATGTGCATACATGTGCAGAAATAGAACACATTCCATGAGAGAGAGACAGAGACAGAGAGAGAGAGAGAGAGAGAGAGAGAGAGAGAGAGAGAGAGAGAATAGTATGTATATATTATAGAAAATAAAAATTAGAACACCCCTTCGCTTTGGAGATTTGAAGCCTACCAAACTGCTGAATGAAGAAAAAAATCTGTTACAAAATGTGTTTTATTCTGCTCAGAAAAATAAAGTCAGCTCTTCTCATATTGAAGTTACTAAGGTTTTGGTCAAAATCTAATTGATGGTTTGCCCTGCTTTTAGTGAGAATTTATTGCATTTCCCAAATTTAAACTCTTTTTTTTTCTCTCATTGAGTTTACTGGCACATTTTAGGTAGACAGTACAGTTACATTCATTATTGGGATCTTGTACCTTTACATGACAGGTCTTGGTTCTCATTAAACTCTTAATAATATATCTGGTGTTGCCTTTTAGAAAATATTTTAGGAGTAGGACCTCTAACCAAAGATTCTGAGATTAATGTTGATTTTAAAAACTGAATTAAAAGATGTACTCTGCTATTATTTGGAAGATTCTTGTGATTTTTATTTAAAGAAAGAAACAGGACCCTAAAAAGTTTAACCTAGAGCTATTGTGAGAAAGAACTAAAAGGCAAATAAATACCTAAACAAACTATCCTGGCTATCACAGCACCAGGAGGCAGATCTGAGCTGTGCCATTTAAACCGATGTGGGTAATTTAGCTAAGATTCAGAGGGAATAGCTTTGGGCATCTTCGGGGACACAGGAACAGACTGACAAAGAGTGTGGCTCTGCAGCCGCGGCACCCTGGGGTCTCAGGGTACACCCAGTAACCAGGTGACCCCAGAGCTTGTATCTCATTCTGTTAAGTTCACAGCAGTGTGGACAGTGACCTGTATTTTACTTCCTTTAGTAGAATTCTTCATGCTCATTCTTTGATGAAGAGTCGTTCATAACTGTGGGAAATTTTGACACGGAAGTTTAAATGATGACAAGAGAAAGATTTCCTTTGGTATAGTAGTCATTTAGTCACTTGGGGCCTCAAGAAACTACCCCATCGTACTATACGAATATTCTCATTTTTGTGTCCCAATACTCAGGGAGTACTGGATTATTGTATATTTATGAAATATAAGAAGAAACTTTGAAAGCTCTTCCATAGAAGAGATTCATAAAATGTCAATCAAATAAATATTTGTTCCACATCCTGAACACCTGGATCTTCAATACACCTATTGGCATCAGGTAAACGTGCTCTTGGGTAAATCTAACACCCAGAGTCACCTAATGGAAACCGCTGCTATCATTACTCCACAGTGCAGAAGCAATAAATGCACCTGCCAAGGGTTTTTCGGCAAATCCACACAAAGACACCAAACTAAACAAGATTTTACAGACTCCATCTAAAAATACTCTGACACAGAAACTCCTGAAGAGAGAATCTGTGCAGACAGCTGGTGTTTTGCCCTGAAATCTCACCCTCTTGTGCTCACTTGCTCTGGAAAAGCTGTGATCCAGAACCCACCTGTGCTGCTCTCCAGGAGGCCTGCACATCTCATCTGGTCATGGGAACTCCTACAGGAACTTGTTAGAGTAGTAGTTAGCAGGGTGAAGCTTTGGGTTGTTTCCTAATTACAAACTGGTATCCTGAGAATGTAGAACATATATTGATGATGATTCCCTTACAAGAGCTCATTTTCCACATCTTACATTAGAAAGATTTATGAAGCTGTGTGGCCATGACTTGTGACTGATGTTCCCAACGAAGAATAATCTAATTTCACAGGGACAATCATTCTAATGTGACCTAGAGACGTTTCTGTTTTGTCACAACAGCATTTAATTTGAGCTGAAATTATCCAGAATTACACCATGTTCCTGGCAGGCAGCATAATCCAAAAATATCACCATAGTAACATGTGTATTCTATCAACAATTCTTCCTTCATATTTTAAGGTTTCATTCTATCACTGATTCTGAAATGGATGAATAGATTGTTCTGAAACACCAACCTATTGCTAGAAGGTAATTCAATTTAAATGAGCATATAGGTTTTTAAAAAATATCTCCCTTTACTTAAGGAACCATTTTCTTGTTCATTAGGCCAGATCAACTTTGAGGAGGAAGTGAGAGCTTCCAGAGATGATTTATATGACCGAGTGCTGAGGTTCATTTTCTTTTTATGGTTTCTTTCATCAACTTTAAGAAATTATATGTTCATTCCGAGGAATTAGGTCTCATCTGACCATGGAAAGGTAATTTTTAAAAGTTTGCTTCTTTCTGTTATGAGAAATCATAGCAGAAACACTACAAGTTCATATTCTGAAAGAGCATTTAGTTCTCACTTCAGCAATTGAAGGAGAAATTTCTTTTGATTATATATACGAAACAATTATAACTGGCCCTTCATAGGTTTAAAGCAGTTCATTTCCTCCCTTTATCAGCTAGGTCTGTTATTTAAATAAGTAACAATGTATACAGGGTTGAATTTGAAAGATGACAATTAAATTTATTACTACACACCAGGTTGATAGTAGATAGTTAAAAATGGAAAAAAGAGGACAACTAAGACAGCGATAATATTTCCATAGCACTGTTTCTTATACAAGGGACATTATGTACGTAATGATGGGAATTTGAAAAAAAATCACTTATTGTTTTTCCTGACAAAGGAGGCAAAGTTAGGGGAAAAGCAAATAATGAAGATATAAAATGAGAAATCATTTCCAAATGCTGTAAACTGGTAAAGCAATGAAATTCTCTTATCTGAAGAAGTAGCCTATCCTGTGACGATCATGTAAACACTTTGGTCTTAGCACACCTAATAAGGTTCAGCTTGATGCCATTAGGAATGAGAAAACTCGTTTTCTACGAAAAGATTGTATTTGATTACTCATGCTTGGGGTACAGCATATGAACAATGAACTCTTCAGAGATGTTAAGCTTTATCTTTATGTTTTTTTGTCACTGTCAGTAGATTAATGATCTAGGAAGCCAAACGCCACACACAAAGTCATTTATTTTTCAGTTCAATTTGAACTGCTGAACTATATTGCAACGCAACGTTGGCGTTTTCACTTAGAGCAGCATACTTTGCATGCTCTACTGGCCTCACTTGTAATAATTTTTGTTTGTTTCTTTCTATTTGTATCTGTTATCTGTCTGGTTGCTTGTTCTCATTCTGTGAAGTTCACAGCAGTGTGGACAGTGACCTATATTTTACTTCCTTTAGTAGAATTCTTCACGCTCATTCTTTGATGAGGAGTCGTTCATAACTGTGGGAAATTTTGAAAAGGAAGTTTAAATGATGACAAGAGAAAGATTTCCTTTGGTATAATAGTCATTTAGTCAGCAGCTGTTCAGTTAATATCTATGCAGTGATAGGTATGGAGGATCTATGTAGTCTGTCCACTGAGACAGACATCAAACAAACACAGGGCAACATTTCTAATGATGACTACTTGGTTATAAACACATATAGGGCTAGAGAATAAAAGGATGGAGGGTAATTTGGATTGGGGAGCTCGACAAGATCTTCCTGAAATGTAATCTGATGCTTGGAGATTAATCAGTTACACACAGGAAAAGGAGTAGGCACAGAAGTGGCTGGTGATAGGTGATGGGCTTGAGGTAGGGATCTGCAACCTAAGGAGGTAGAGGAGAGTAGTGACAGAGGAAGTCAGAGAGATGGGCAGGGATCAGAGCCAGAGCACTGCAGGCCTTGTGAAGGGCTTTAGATTTTCTTCTAAAGGTGATATAGATGACTGAAGAAACTGAAGAATGACACATGTAATTTTATCTTACAGATGGCTACTCTTTGAAGACTGAGTTAGATGGAAGCAACCATAGATACGAGGCAACCCAATTCGACAACTATGGTTGAAGCAAGATATGAATTGATTTTAAAAACCCACAATAGCGAGGCAAGAGTTGAGAAATATTTTGAAGATAAATCAACAGGCCTTGGTAAGACACTGTATCTGGCAAGATTATGCTCAGGTTTCTTACAGTAGCAGGCTACCTCCACAGCAGTCCCTAATTATCCTACTTCTCTGTGTTCACATCCTATGCGATCCCCTCTGTCCCACCCAGAACTGATCTGTGTGAGCAACAGAAAATGGCAGAAGTGATGGCACATGGCTCCCAAGGCAAGATTGTAAAAGACAGCAGAGCTTCTGCCTCCTTCGTCCTCTGCTATGACTTTGTGTGGGGAGAGCAGCCAATATGGCAGATCACTGAGACTCCTGGAAACCATTCCATGGGGAACTGAGGTTGCTTAAGAAAATCCCTGTGAGTATCCAGCTTAGAACGCTTTCCTCAAGCCTTGAGAGGACCTGCAGCCTCAGCATCTCCCCTTCCTCAGAGAGCCCGAGCAGTGTGCTCCTTCCAAACTCTTTATCTGCCAAAGCTGTGAGATAATAAATTGTTATTTTAAGTCACCAAGCTTTGCAGTAGTTTGTTACATAGCAGTAGATAAGTAACACATTTGCTTAAGAAATTGGAGATAACATTCACCAAGCTGCTGAAGACTAGGGAAGGAACAGATTTGTAGGAAAAGTCAAGCGTTCCAGTTTTTAAAATGTACTTAAATTGAATTAATTTTAAACTGAAGATAACAAAAATTGCACATATTAATGTGGTATCATGTGATGTTTCCATACATATGTACATCGTGTACATGTTTAAGTCAGGTTAAGAAGATCTGTATCCTCAAACATTTATCATGTCTTTATTTTGAAAACTTTGAAAATCTTTTCTTCTAGATTTGTGAAAGCTTTAGTCCATAGTTGTTATCTATAGTCACTCCCTGGGCAATAGCACACCAAAACTTCTTACTCCAATAAAATTTCGGTTTACATACGTAAACCTGTTTTTGCTCCTGAAATATCATAAACTTGAATTCATGGAGAGAGCAGAATAAAGGTATATGGAATTCTGAAATGTGATCTGAGCCAGTGATATAAATTTGGGGATTTAAAGTTTACAGACGATAGTTTCAGCCTTAAAAATAGATATGATGACCAAGAAAAAGTATGGCACATTAATAGCGAAAAGGGCCAGGAATCCCAAAATTCAGATGCCCGAGTTTGCATTGCTTTTGTATAACTGCAGTCCAGAGGATCTCTTCCTTGCAGCCACTGCTGTAGTGACTAATCCCATGTGCTCTTCTGCAACCTTCTGCATTGATTGGCTTTCCTGCTGCTAGAACAAAATACTGACATCCACAGCTTAAAGCAGGAGAGGTTGAGTTTGGTGCATGGTGGGTCAGCTAGGTCTAAAGCAGAAAAGATTGCGACAGAAGAAATGGTGGAGCAAAGCTGCTTACTTCCTGGTGGCGAGGGAGCAAAGCAGAGAGCAGTGCAAGAGAGGAAAGGGCCAGCGACCATATATTATATCCACGGTCACATCTCTATGGCCCATCTAGACACACCCAGTGCTGTGCTTTACGGATCCTCTCCGTGTCTCTGAAGCCAATCGGGTGGACAATCCAGTTTGTCACACAACCACACAGGTGAAGACTATCAATGCCTCTCATCAGGCCACACAAGAGCTTCTCTAATGTGCAGAATCGGAGGGCAGCGATTTCCCGTGGGATTACCAAGAGCAGACCAAGAAGTGATAGATAAATGCTTTCTCTTTTTATTGCCAGGAAGACAGTTCTGTGATTCATTCACAGGGTCCTCAAATGCTCCTGTAGCTTTTTTAAGATCAGTTGTCCGAAAACAGTAGCCAGCTCATTTTTACAATGATGTCCCTTCATCCTATTTCATTCCTCCTGTTTCTTACCCTGCTTCTTGGGATCATTGCCTAAATAAATTCTGTAAACTTTTATCTGCTTTCTGGGAAACTTAGGCTAAGGTAGTCTTGAAGAAAGGGACCAGCTCAGTTTAGTAGGCAGAATTAAAAGAAATCAGTGATAACAGGAATCCAGAAAATAAGTGTTCTGAAAGTAAATGAGGGTCAACTTCTTTACTTAATAAAGGACTAATCAGAAAAAAGAAGTTGTGCAATGCTTTATTTTTTATTTAATTTCACATCATTTAAATGTCACAACACTCTTATACGATAGGCAAGGCAGATGTTATTTTTCTCAAAGCCTAGGAACATCACTACATTCTGAAAAGTTGAGTGATTGTCCAAGATCACACTCTAAGGGTCCACATGTTCTCATTCTTGCTTACTTACTTTACAAGCCCCTACCATGGTTGTCCTAAATCAACTTCAACAAGTACAAATGCCCGCGCATCATCATTGTAGGAATTTAATTGAACACATATTTTGGCAATGTATAAATAGTTTAAATTCTGGAAGTTCTTTGAGAAATTTTATGTTGGCTAAACCAGAACTTTTAAAAGGACTTAATTCTAAGGTGTTGTAAAGGGAAACTATTACGCAGCTACAAAACAAAACAAAAAAACCCTAAGGAAAATTGTAGGAAGCAAAAATAAATTTTAAAAATACTCCCTCAAACCAAAAATACTTCATTCTTACTGAAGATTGAATTCTGAGGTATGTCAGTTGGAGGTTTATGTCAACATTTCTTTAGTCTAAAAAAGTGGCTGGGCTAAATTAGTCAGAGTGATGATTGAAAATTTGGATTGTGATAGTGTTGAGATTAGAGTGTTTCCAATAAATGACATTTCTTTTCCCTGAATTATAAAAATTTGAAAGAGTCTGTCAGCTGGAGATAAAAGTGCCAACTTATGAAAGAACTAAAATAGAGGATATGGCTGAGAGTGGGATTTTTTGCCACTTAGTATCATATCATTCTAGATCTACTCCTTGTGAAAACATGCATCAGCAGTACCTACTATTGTTCCATTGTACTATTTAGTTAGGGGAGAAAAGATAGGAAAATTCTCATGTATGTAGCTTTTTAATAGTTTATTTCTTAATTAAGAGGTGTTAACTAAGAGACGTCATATCCACCAAAGAAAGAAGGGACAAGGAGAAGGGAGGAAGGGGTAGGCCAATAAGTCAGAACTGTCAATCTGCTGATGGCATTCCTCTTCAAAATAATCCAGTGACAAAAAGGATCCCACACTTGTCCTCATTACCGAAGCTCTATCCTGCAGTGAGAAGGTTGAGTTAGAACGAAACATGCGGCTAAATAGAAATAAGATAACAGAGAATCCCACAGAGGCTCAAAGGAAGGATGATTTTGATTGCTCATCAATGTATGCACAGCAGCATGCAAATGACCTTGGATTCTCTTACAGAAAATACATTTCATCCTTTACCAAGTGGGTGACTGCCAAACTCCTGTCCGAGGCCTTGCTTCCTTCATGACATTAAATATAGCCTGGACATGATACCAACACTTTTCGATCCCACAAAGCACATCACCTTGAAAAAAATATGTGAAAAACTCTTATTCTGATAACCAGTTCCAATATTTCAAGGCAGACACTGATTTAATCTCTGTTAAACTTTTATTTTGTTTTGTTTGGGGGTATTTTTTTTGTTTGTTTTTTTGAGACAGGGTCTCACTATGTAGTTGAGGCTAACCTGGAACTCACGATGTAGCCCAGGCTGGTCTCGAATTCACAGCGATCCTCTTGCCTCAGCCTCCCGAGTGCTGGGATTACAGGTGTGTGCCACTATGCCTGGCTTAAACTTTTATTTTGTAGAAAAAGAACTTTACATTTTTTTCCCTTAAAAGCTAGAAGTCACTCTTTATCCTGATTCTAGAAATTGCACTAGTGAAGCTTGAAATAAATACAATATAAAATTACTGAAAAATATGGCTGCAGCAGATGCATGGAAGATAACAGAAGAAATAATCAAAATAATTAAGCATGGAGAAAACTGACTTTTCACTTTTCCTAATTAGCAGTAGAGCCTGTGGTTATTAAAATGGCTTGATGCTTTATCAATACAATAAAACACAAAAGAGTAAAATATTTCTTTCTGTAGAACTTGCAGTATTCCTTAAGCATCATAAACAAATCAAATTCTAGCTCTAAAATATGCATACTGGTTATTATCATTCTAGAAGCCATCAACAAATTCAATCCCTCCAATTGCCAATAACAAAATTTAGGATATGCTTAGTAGTAGTTTTACTGTTTCTTTTCTGACTCTATCACAAGCTGACCAGAGTAGACTGTGAAGATTAATTTAGTGTAGACTCAAACAAACACATACTTGGATACCTAAATGCAACTCAGGAAAAATATCAGTATAAATCTCCAAATCAGTAAGAATGAAATTATTGTTGGAAAAGTTTCCTGCCTTTTGAATTTCAACAGTAAAAAATATAATCCATGTATTTCAAATGCGTCATGGTTCACTGATGAAAGAAAGGATCCATACATCTGCATTTATTAAACACATTGTGTTTGAACAAAAAATAAAACACTTTCCTCATAAACACCAAAACATTTGTTTTGGGTTGGTGGTTGTTGATGTGTACTGTTTTTGCTACCCCTATTTTATTTGTAAGGAATATCTTTTCCGATACCTTCTTTCTTTTGTTTGGATTTGGTTTTTCTCCTGAGTGATAGTTTTTTTAGTACTGGGGACTGAACCTGGAGCTTTCACAATGAACCCCATATCATTTTATGTATTTTATTTTGAGGCAGGCCTTAAGTTGCCCAGGATGGGCTCAAGCTTGTGATCTTTCTGCCTCTGCCTTCCAGAGTTTGTCTACTAACTTTTTTTCTAGTAAGTATCTGAGAGAAAAATCATGGATGTTGGATTTTTATAGTTGCTATGTAGTTTAAAAATGAGTCAAAGACAATGTTTTTCATAAACCATATCGAAGGGTATCTTGTTTACAACCTGGGCACATATGTCTGAGTACATCTGTCTGATCACATTAGGTAACTATACTCCATTTTTGTATACAGTCCTATACAGAGAGTTGCTAAAAGCCAGATGACGGCCTATTTTTGTGCTTTACAGCTTGTGCCCTGGGACAGGGCATTACACCTGTAGAAGAGCTCTGTGTTCCGTATGGTAACAACTTCTACTTTCTGAAGATTAACTCATTCTGCACAAACACACAACTCAAAGTGCCATCTGAGCTCGAGTAATAGGGTATTCTATATACTTTGTACTGTGGCTTGTGTTTGGACGCCCCCTCGCCCCCTGCCTCGAGCTTTCTCAGAGGTGGCTGAATCTGGAGTATGTGGTTGACTGATGGAGGCGCTACACCCAAGGGCACTAGGATTAAGATAGTGAGTGCTACCTGCCTTAAGTAGTCTGAATAAGATAAAAGGAGCAGAAAGACAATGTTAAGGTCTCTTGTTGCCTTTGGTACCTTTTGTGCTCTACATTGTTTCTCCTCTGTGACGCCTGTTTGCCATCCCGGCCTTGGAGTTGGCCAATTACGAACTGAAACCCCTACAAACTGCGAGCCAAAGAAACCTCTTTCCCCTTTAACTTTGGGTGTCAGGTATTTCACCGCAGCAATGAAAGAAAAGCGATCATGCTGATTTCAAGTCAACTAAAATAATTCTACCTTGTAACCTACATTTGGCTCAGTTTTGAAGGAAATATGAAAACCCTTCAAACATAGTGCCTGACTCTTAAAAAACAAATCAGCACAGTTTGGAAGAACTTTATAAATGAAGGAGCGAGCAGTAGAATTGCTAAACTTGGACGTATTTTATCGATCCTATGAATTGCTTAAATATATTTGACAGATTTTCTGTATCTAAACTAAGGATATTGCATACTGCTGTGTTTTGGACAAGTTTCCCCAAAGGTTCATGTGTAAAGTCTTGGCCTTTTGCACTACTGAGAAGTAGAGGGATCTTTAAGAGATGGTGGAAATTCTTAGGTAATTGGGAACATGCTTTTCAAAGGCACGGTGGGACTGCAGTGTTTTCTTCTCTCTCTTTTTTTACATCCCAGCCATGAGATGGTTTTCTGTGCTGCATCCTTCTGATGTGTTGTCTTCACATAAACACCCTAGAAGTTTAAAAACAATGGGGCCACCAACAATAGACTAAAACTTCCAAGCCTGAACCAAAAGAACCTTTTTCTAAGTTAATTATCTCAGGTATTGATTCTGTAATGGAAAGCTACTGAACACATCCACTGTATTATTTAATTCTCTAAGATACATATAATTATTATTAGCTTTATTTTTAAACGAGCAAGCAAGACATTGAAACAAATCTGCCTAATGTCATTCAGCTAATAAGCACAAAGCTAAGACTAAGACATAGGCTCTTTGATAGCCTCTGCTCAGACCCTAAATTACTGGGGAATGGAGAGTGTCAGGAGAAAAACAGAAGATTCTGGAATTTTGGGTAAGCAGAACTCTGGATTTCATACCCAGGGCTGGAGACTGAAACCTATTCTTTGGCTGTGACAGAAAGGCCAGCACCATGTCAGGATGAACTGAAGCACAGTTCTGAGCTGGTTTTGCATTAAAAAAATAAAAAGCAAACAAAACTCCTGAAGAAGCAAGAGTGGGCCTGGCAGAGAGGTTGGATGACCTCAGAATATGCGGAAGGAAGAGAAGCAGGAGCAGAAGGACAGGAGCAGGCAGGGTCTGGCATTGGCGACTCATCTCCCTGGCATACAAGGACTGTGGTAGCAAGCAGGCCAGCATGCTCACGGTCAGCCTGGGGAAGAGCTTCGTGGGCTGAGCAGCCACCCAATGAACGACATGGAGAGTTGTCTTAATCCTGGATGGTGACTGTTTGAGGTCATGACTATATCTCTCTCAACACGGCAAGAAGTATAAAATATATTCTACATGGAAAAGAAAAAAGAGTGAGTGCTTGTCATGTTTTGTAGGAGCTCCTTTGTATAAATGAAGGCTTCTCAGGACTGGAGATACGTTTTACAGGGAACCTAATCATCTTCAAAAAATGCTCTAGAGGAAACCGTTCTAAGTCTGTGCTCCAGTTTCCTCTTTCTTTGACAAAGAACAACACGCTGGTTTTTATGTTGCAGTCTCCTCTCCTATGTATGAACCTTCCTTTAGAAAGCTATACATAATTTTCTTTGCAAAGTACCATCCCCATCACAGTGAGGCTTTCACTTATTTTGTAATGCAAATTAGCAATATCATTTCAACTAATGCTTTTAATCCACGTCTGAGTGATGTTCCTTTGAGCACGTTCAGGGTTTGAACAGATATTTGTTCACTGTAAGGGATTATTCCTTATGTCCTGCGCTTGCCTGTAGACTGCTTCAGAGATGCCTGGTGGATGAGGCTCACTGGCTGAGCCTACCTGAAGGTTAGGAATACTTGTGGCAACTCCAGAGGGGCAGGTGCTTATCTATGGGTGGCACTAGCTATGAGAGCCCTTCCATTAGACACCCCAATTTACCAGTGCATTCTGGAAAGCACTAGTGGGGAGAGTTCCGGTTTAGGAGGCAAAGCACATGTGGGCCCATTTCCAAACTACCGGCTCATTGTTTGACTGCAGATAAGTGGCTTAACTGTACTCAGATTCTTCCTCCTAAAAATTGGATGAAAATGGCAATTAACACATTTTAGAACTTGTCAGTCTTCCTTGCTTACAGAGGTGAAGTGATGCATCCAAGTTGAAGCTCTCCTTAATGCACAGGCAGGGAAGCCTCCTCAGGGTTCCTGTCTTGTGGCACAGTGCTTAGTTTGCTGGGCTGTCACCCTGGCTCTGCTGCCAGACCTGGTTGGAGAAAAACTTGTGAAGCAGTTTAAGTTTGCTTTTGCTGAGCATTCAACTCAGCATTTCATGAAATTATAGACCAACGTTTCTTTTAAAGGCAAAGGTTAAAAATGTATAAATAAGCTCTTTCGGGCTTGCAAGAAATCTTTGTAAAGCTGAATTTCACCCTTGTTTAGAAGCTGAGGCTGGCTGGACTTTATTCAAACTCCTGTTGCATCTCAAAAGAAAAATGGCTCCTAAGCCCTGGATTCCCATCACTTACTCCTCACACTGGGCAGTAGGTACAAGGATTTCAAAGGTCCATTCAGTGCTGAAGCAGAGAACAGTGCCCTAAATATACAAAAGCTCATGGTGAGTTCTCAAAGGCCATTTGTCTATTAATTAGTTTGTCGGTCTCTGTACATCCAAATTGTCTAAAAGCGATTTAAGCGTGTAACCATCAGTGTATTTCCATCAGATAAGTGAGAATTTATTCATCTTTAAAATCAACTGCATTTTTCTCTCTGCCAATACATGATCTGTCCGGCATCATTGTCTTAAGAGTCTGGTTCTTACTGACAATCCGTTAGGGAAGTTGACTTCCCTTCCACGTCAGTGTCTCAGGCAATTCTTTGGTCACCCTGCTGTCCATATTGACTTCCCTGAGTGTTATACAGAATTTATTCAACAGCCTCTCAGCACAGTTGGCCTTTCAGTCCTTAAAACAATATCTGGTCATCTTTTGAATCAACATTAGACATTCATGACTGATCCGAATCATCTGGCTACACACACCAAGTTTTCCTTTTTTTTTTCTTTTTGTTAGTTGGAGGTATGATTATTGCATCTTCACTTATATATTTCTCCACAACCAAGTACTATCTGTCTCCACCTATTTACCCCTGTGTTGTGCAGTACCATACCCAGGATGCTAATCCTGTCACCCCTACTGAAGAAAAACAGGCTAGATAAAATTCAGGCTCTTCAGTTGCTATGACTGATTCAGAAATAGGTGTGAACATAAAGCACAAAAGTAGGGACCAAAAAAAGCAACTATGCTTCTAGGCAGATGGGTGGCTTAAAAAAATCAATATTTAAATGCCTGATTAACTGCTAACAATATCTGTGATGGTCAATATTAATGTGTCATCTCTCTGGAGAAGCTTTTGTTCCTGACTTGAAAGCTCCTAGCAAGCGGTCACTACATATTGTTCCTAGCCTGCCAGTGAGTGAGCCTTTATGGGGAATTCTGAGGATTTATATCCGTGGATAACTAACTTTGCACTAAATTGGTTTATGTCTCTTATTTATGTGGTGAAGAGGACAAAAAGCTGAACTATTTGATCATCTGAACACTGAAGCATAGATTCTGGTGTAAGCTTGAAGGATTACATTGCTATATTTCAAAGTTTTTAAACCTTGAAATCACTGGAATTTTCTTAGCATACCAAGTGCATTAAATTGAGACAACTGTAACAATAATGAAGACAGAGAGAGAGAGAGAGAGAGAGAGAGAGAGAGAGAGAGAGAGAGAGAGAGAGAGAGAGAGAGAGAGAGAGAGAACAGGTCATTTCCAAAGTAGAGCAATAATGGTTTTGTTTTGTTGCCTATTAAGTGAATAACACTTAAACATTATATATATAAAATAAAATAGTAAGATCTGACCCCGACCTTGCCACACACAGTCTTTATCTGTTTGCTCCTCCACCCTTCAGGTAATTAGGCATTTCTGTACAACTTTTTAACCTCAGGGAAGGAATGTGACAATAAAAGGCTTCTTTCTGGTTTTTGAGTTTCAAAACACTCAGGCTCTCAGTAAATGGAAAGAACTCATGGCATGGATAAAATATTTTGAAGAAGACATCATGAGTCAGAGCAAATTTTCCTCGTCCCTTATTTCTTACCCCACCCTGAGCTTCAGGCTAAGGACAAAGAAAATGTTTAGGTTATAAGGAGAAATAAATGTTATAGATAAGACATGAGAGAGAAAATTTAGAGGTTTCAAAATATTACTTCTTGACATTTCTCCTACTGAGAATTAAGAGCCTATGTCCCTCAACTTGAATCTGTGTATACTTTTGATTTATTCAAACAATGGCAGAAATAATTTTTCAGGGCCGATGGGGTGAGCCATAAAAGGCAATGAATGAATGTTTCACCTAGTTTTCTAGAACAAGGGTTCTTGGTATCAGGAATGTCTTGTAAGAATTCTGCCTACACTGAGCCTGTCATGCTCTGAGCAAGCCAACCCACACAAGCAAGAGAGGTCACAGAAGGTGCTCCTGCCAGAAGTCCTGCTTTTCAAGTCATCCCGGGCCAAGCTACAGACAGGAATGGATAAATCTGCTCACAATTTCAGCCCACGGCCATCAAATCACCTCCAGCCTTTAAGTCTTCTGAGTGAAGTCACCAGACAATACGGAGCAGATAACAGCCTCGCTGTACCTGTCCAAAGTCTTGACTCATCAAATTCCGTAAGACCTAAAGGGTCATACAAGCTACTGTATGTAGTATGTCAGACACCTACTGCCAGAGATAAGCTCACAGCTTTTCCTTGTTCACTGCGTCTGGGCTTCCCAGAGAGATCTGTACATACTCACCCACATAGCATAAAATGAAAGACAGAATGAGGTCTTGCAGAGCCCATTCACATGTACCATAAGGTAGCATGGACCGTTTGTGCTAGGTCATCCCTGCAAAGTTGAGTTGGACTTGAAGAAAAGAGGCAGTCCTAAAAACTGATTATCTGCCACCTCTGTCGAATGGTGACTTAAGACAGAAACACCACAGAATTGTAATAAAATTAAGAAAATAACCTTGGTACATCCAGGTGTGTGCCCTGAGATTAATTCGTGTTCCTTGCACCAGCAAATATTACCCTATTGTGCTACCAAAAGTTTACCACTGGTTAATCTTTCAGGGTCACCAGGCATCTGATCACCAGTATATTAGTCAAATTTCCCATTGCTGGGACACAATACCCAACACCCACAGTTTAAAGTAGAAGAGGCTTGATTTAGCTCACAGTTTCAGGAGATTCAGTACATAGTTGTCAGGCTTCCAGGCAGAAACATCATAGCAGATGATATCCAGGAAGCAGAGTAGGGGAACAGCCCTGCAGAGGAAAGGACAAGAGGCCAGATTTAGTACCCAAGATCACACTTCTATGACATAGCCAGATGTGTACTCTACCGATCCCCTATGTAAGCTTCCAACCAATCATTTTGACACAATCAAGCTGAACCATCACAACCAGTATTACTGGTTCCTTGATAAAGCATATTGAATGAGCCACAGTTATCTGCTTAACAAATTCTGATCTCCCTGGCATAGACTTTTACCATCACATGGTCACATATACATGCGTAGCTCTTCTAATACTTTTCTACTAAAAAGTCTCTACCACCCTCTGCAGGCTGAACCTTTTCTGACTTCTATACTTTTTCTTGTGCTGTTTACTTCCTTTTCATCTTCTCACAATGGCAATGTGTACTCTTGGAGCTCCTAGCAGACTTCTATCCATCTATTAGCACCCAGCATCAACATTACCATATTCGTGAAGGTTTTAATAGTATGCCCAAGCAAAGAAGAGTTAGCTATTCCATTTTTAGTGTCCCCATAGCATATTTTTCATATTTCTGGTCCAACTCTTCTCACAGAGTATTATAATTATTTCTCTCTCTCTCTCTCTCTCTCTCTCTCTCTCTCTCTCTCTCTCTCTCTCAGAAGCCTGAGCTCTAGCATCATTCCTGAGAAAAGCAGGGAATTTAGCATTATGTCCCTGAAATGCACCTTCATGTTTCCAAGACTCTTGCCAGGTCAGGGGGACGTTGTAAACATCCCTGGACTGGCCCGTCCCCTAAGTACTACTAAAACAACACCAAGAACTTGGAAAATGACCGCTATCTGTAGAAACTGTTTTCCTGCCAGTGTACTAAGTCAGTTGTTCCTTGGATTGCTGATCATACAATAGAACGAAGCAAACAAGTGGAATCCCTGCTTATACAATCTCTGAATCCCTCATCACCACAGTAACCATGTACAGAGCAAAACACTGAAGAGGACAAGTGCTGTAGTCCAGCCAGCCTCCACTTGACATTGCAAGTACCTCCTGATGGTTTCTTCTTAGACCTGTCACTCCCAGAATTCGCGACAATCTTCTGTCCAGCCTGTTGCCACTGAGCTCTCCTCTGTTAGCCTCAATTTATCCTTTTCTCTCCTATTAATTCTTACTCAGAATTTTCAGTAAACTCTATGTCTCACATGCTGTCTCCAGGTATTTTCTTCAGTCTCTCAGCAAGTTTCTGCTCCTCTGCCTTAGTATACCTGGGCGATAGACACAACAGCTCCTTCAGGGCAATGCGTTCACCAGGTTGATGCAATGACTGTTGTAATACTAGCTCCCAGTGCACCATGCCTTTCTTATCCATGTTGACTCCAAAACTTGGCTGTATGATTTGCTTTGGCCAATAGGACACAGGCAAATGAGGGGATACATGGAAGGGCTTTCAAAATGTTTGTAAATTGGAACTTGGCTTTCCTATTAAATACATGTTATGGTTTATATCTGTAATGGGCCCCAGAACCTCATGTGTTCAGAAGGTGATTGGATTGCGGGGCTCATAGCTGACTTGCTGTTAGGAGGCGGGGTCTGGCAGGAAGAGTGGGGTCCCTGGGGCAATGGCCTGCAAGGGTGTTTCTCCCTCCAAGCTACTCCGTTCATGTTCTGTTTCCTGATTGCCATAATATGAGCAATTTTACTCCTCTGAAGCCTTTTCAACCATGCTCTTTCTACCTTGAAGCCATCAGGAACTGTAACCATTAGTCAAAATAAACTTCTCCTCTTTTAAGCTTCAAGACATTCAGGATCCCAGGCTCTTTTCTTCTCATGATTATTTTCTCTTCTAGATCCACAGAGTCCTATTCACTTATGTGGAAAACAGGAAAAAGAAATAATCACAGATAGGATATATTTGCAAGGAAGTTGTGAAATAACAAGAAACTTCCACCTTCATTCTACTATCTGGAGTATGGCAGAAGAGAAGGTGTGTGCCTTAAAAAAAAAAAAACATGTTTTGGTAAAGACTAATGGTCATTGGCCCAGGCAGAAATGTTTTATCCTGTTTCCCAATGCCTCACTTATGGTAAACGCTCTAGGGGTTTTATAGTAATGTGATCATCTCATTGAAGATAAGGTATGAAGTATGAAGGCCATATGTTTTATCCAGCTCATCTTAAATCTTTGATACACTGATCTTTTGAAAGAACAGTCACCAATTTAAAAAACAAGGCAAAAAAATAGATGGTAATATTTTTCTGTGGCTGGTTTTCTAATACTGCAATGATGACATAAAAGCTTTTTCTTATCCTGATATTTATAAGAATATTCAATTCAAAACAAATTAGAAGTATATTTAAAGTTAAATCTCTGACTGCCATATATGCACACTTATATGTTTATATATACACTGTATATTTATATATATTTAACAGTGTAACATGCAAATTAGCAGTAACAAAAACACGAAGTATGTTACAAGTAATAAAGTTAGAAAGTTTAAAAGATATAATTATATAATAAATTTACATCACAATGTATGATATATAAGCACAGTGAATTAAAAAGCTAAAACAACTTGGGTTCTAGTCTTCATTCTAGGTGTTATTAATCACTTAAATCTTTTTAGTTTTAGTTCCTTATCAGATACATAAGTCTAGAATTCTTTAATTTTTGTTACACTACATATATTAGCTTATCCTTTGTTTTTCTCTATCCACTACTCAACTTAATTGAATATAGATCAAGCTTCCTTAGTCAAACTTCAAAGAATGATACCTTTTTTTTCATTTATTTTCCTTGAGAAAGGAAATTGTGAATAAATAAATTCAAGATGGTGTTTCTGGACACCAAAATTTCAGGTAGAAGAGACTCAGTGGCCTGCAGGCAGCGTGTGATAGATAATTCATGTAGCTAATCATCCAGATACCAGAACATGGGGGACTCCTGGAAGCTTTCCTTTACTCTTTACTGGCATCTTCTTGGTTTGCCAAATACAATTCATTTAAATGTCTTAAGGTGCGGTCTCTCCAAACATTCTATTGTGAAATGCACACAAGAAGGCTTGAGTTAATTACCACCTTTGCTGACAGCCTTTTTAGGTTATTGAATCTCCTAGTAGGGGAATAGACAGGAGGAACGTTGCAGTAAGGAAGGAGAAGATCAGTTGTCTCACTAGAGGATGTTTTGCAGGTCATGGGCATGAGGGGCCACCAAAGAGCAAGAGCGCCAAGATGACAGAGCCGGGAACCCTCATGCTCCTGGCTGTACCACTTCCAGACCATATGAGACTCGAAAGACCCGGCTCGAGAATAGAAAGAGTCCACATGTCACGAGCAAATTGGACTTGCAGAAAACAGAAAAGGAGACAAAATCTGTTGCCTGGGAATAAGGTTTATGTGGAGTATAGATGAGAAGAGTGTGGGACAAAGTATGAGCGGAGGTGGATAAGCTTATTTGTCGATACACTTGTCCTTTGGTGCAGATCCTAGACATTTTCCTCCTTGGCTAGAACTATTTTGGCTTAATCTTAGTCCCTACCTAGTCATTGATTTGTCAATTCACTGGGGGGAAAGTAACCTAGATAATTAAAGGAAAAGCTTTGTTTACAGTGAGGTTATATAGTTTGCTTAATGTCTTTACCTTTGGCCACTTTGTTGATGTTAGAAATAGTGATGATGCCTTCTAGAAATATCTGATATTTCTAGAACAGTATGGATAATAGTGCTGTTACCCTTCATTTCTCACTATTTGATGCTCTTTTCAAAAGAATCCTAAAAGGCAGGGATTTAGCTCAGTGGTTCCACTCCCTGCTTCTCAAGCTCAAGGTCCTGACTTCAATCCCAGGTACAAAACAAAACAAAACAAAAAAAACTTTGGAAAAAAAAAAAGAATTCTACAGAACAGATGGACAGTACATTATACTTCTGTAAGGGTCGAGTCACTCTAACAGGGTTGGGATAAATTTGAAGAGGAGAAATGCAAGCTAGCTTGAGGCAGCCCTGCCCAATTTGATCAAAACTAAACACAACCATCATGAGTTCGAGTTTGGTGGTCCAAAACATTGGAAGGTTTCAGAGACATCTAAAATGCAATGCTAGTGTTGTTGTTTTACTTGGTTTGGGGTTTGCTATCCTTCTCTGTTAAACAAGAGTGGAAAAACTGCACAAAAGACTCGCTGTCTATTTTCAGGGATGATCACATACTACATAGCCAATGTTACTGATAAATGAAAATATCCCATAGGCATGAAAAACATCTACACTCACCTGCTTCATGAATTTAAGAGAGAACTAAGGATGAATCACACCCTATCTTTATTTAGCATCTTACTGAACGAAAGCAATTCTCTCTCAGGAACTGGATTCAGAACCTTCAAACTGCACATAAAGCAGACACTCGCCTGCTACACTTCATGTGAGATCTGAGTCCTTTCTGCAACAAGATAACTGTCTCTGAGGCTAGACCAGGGCTTGAATTTAACACCATTCAGATCTTCTTAAGGAAGATACAGGAATTATATGTTTTCTTTGAACCCTGGAGAAATACGACACTATAACCCAAAATGAGAGGATATTCACTTCAGGATCCAGACCTGTAAATTATACCTTTGTAATTCACCAAAACATATTCTTCTAATAAACTATTTTTAAGTGTTTCGTTTGTCTAGCCCATATAGCAAAATACAGCCTTGTCAGTCAAGACAGACTTCAATCTGCTGGGGACGGTAAGAAACATTTCATTAATAACATGTGTTTAGCATTGAAAAAAAAAGTAAGCTTCGTGTGCTAAGATTTTGTTTGTCAGTCATTCATTGGAACCCCACTGTTAATAGCATACAATGGTTTGTGGTTATGCCACAATTTAACCCAGGTTTAAAAATACAAACTAGAGCCCTGGTGGTCTAGAAAGAACAGGGAGTGAGTGAAGGTATTGGTTTAACCTGCTTGTGGGCTGGTGGCTTGGAATGCTTTATGAACTAATCAAATTTATTGACTATGATCCCGAGGAAAAAAATCCCGTGCTGGGGTGTGCATCCTGGTTGGACTGCAGTTCTGTGAGGTTCTGAATGTCAGAAGGGGGAAACGAGGCAGCTATTTGGCATTCCTTTCTGCAAAGACAAATTAGAAACAGATATCACAGGACATGAGAATTTTTTCAGGCAGCCTAATAAGAAAAGGAGATTTCCGTCTATATTTTTAATTCTACTGTATGTTAAGGATATGTAAACAGAATTAATATTGTACTGGGCAAAATAGGCAGTGAAAATTCTATTAACTCAGCAGCTTGAGCCGCAAGAGTTCTGAATGCAGCAGATGAAAATGAACTTGTTTTGCATGTAATATCAGTTTACCTTAATATATATATGTGTCAGAAGGTCGTTGAGATTAAGCACTGCTAGCTATATGGGCACTCACAGCATATCCATAAGCCAAGGGAAAAATTTCATTCTGTGCAAATCTTTGTGTAAAATATTCATTGAAAATGCAGTAAAGTTGCCACATCTCCAGTAATGGGTAGAAAATGCCTTTGTGTTTTCTAATTACCCCCTTGTTCAGAAACATACTGTACCACAAAGAATTGCTATAGAAAGTGTTTATGAAATCTCATAGTCCTGGAAATGACACGATGATCCTAAACATTTGTGAAATCATATATTGCATGTGTTTAAAGCCAATTTTCCAGTTGCTTACAACTTATGCTTTTGCATTTCAAAATAAAACAGATCATATTTAGTGAAAATTTAACCCATAAAAATTATGTCAGACTGCCATGAAAGTATCTCTTTACACATTCTGGAGGGAGATGTGTACTTTAAAGTTTTTTAATAAGTTTGATTACTTTTTGTATAAGAAAAAACATACACAGAGTTTCAAAATCATTTTTAATACAAGAAAGGGAACATTTCCAGAGAGAGCTACTACTAAAAGAGTCCTTTTCTAAGTTCTAAGTACTTGAAACATCAGAAGAGCCAATGTCTGTTAAGCTCATATCTTACAATTTCAAAAGTTAAAGTTGACATTCACTTAGACCACAAGTGTAAATTGTACATATACTAAGTTTGTAGCAATATGCTAGGAAAATGAAGATAAATGGAGACAACCTACTTTTGGGGAACTTCCAACTTACCAAAGTAAAAGTATATAAACAATTGATAATAATTTTAGAGACTGTTCAATATCTGACAAACTAATATTTATTTCACTTCCTAGTTTTATTCATATATGATTCTTGTTGGCATGTCCTATGATACTTTTGTTTTTACCAGGACTTTGCATATAACTTTTTTGGAAGTTAACTATGTGGGAAACAGAAAGGGGACTTTTGTAACTGAATTTCTCTGCAGGAAACAGGGGTGGTGGCACACTTGGAAGGTGAACTCCAAGACTTGCTTGGCAGATCATGCAGCTGAATGATCCTTGAAATCCAGGCCAGAAAGCATCTAGAAAGCACATCCTCTGCTTAAACTCTCACCAGACCACAAAAGCATCAGCTTTAACCCTAACTTCTTATTGTTCTACAGAATTTTGGTGTTGTAAAATGTTTAATAACACAAGAATGCTTTTGTCTAATGAGGAAACTCATAATTCCACCAAATCACTTTAGAGCCAAAAGTTTTTAAAACTCATTATTTGCAAATTTTCAAGAGTAAATTCCATTTTTAGAGGAACTGTGTCCATTTATTCATTCTATTATACAGAGCTTTGTTTTTCTAACATAAATCTTATGTTAGATTTAATTCTAGCGTTAAATTCTAAATGTTAGAATCACACTATCAGGTTCTGAGTTTTCACAAATAAAAATATCACTGATTATAGGATCTCACAACTTCAAAGACTGAGAAGATTCTTACAGGTAAGTTTAGGACTTAAAATAGTTCCACTCACTGCCATTCTTTCTGTAGGGTAGAAAATCGGAGTTGGTTTTCTGATTTATTACTTTCGAAAGACTGATGACTTCCTGAAGAGTCTGTGCCTGGTATTACCATCACAGTGAAAACTACACAGTGCCATAACTGGTTTAAATCTCCACATGGGAATCTTTTGATAGAAGTACAGTTTTAAAAATTACATCTGTTATTGCTACAGCATTCTGGGGAGTAACTATTGATTTCCCGGCATTATAATTAGAATGAGAAACCTAAAAGAAAAGATAGTGAGTAATTTGTAGGGTTTTGATATGCCATTCAAGAGTGGAATTAAATCCCAATTCTTCTTCCACTGACGGAGCCATATCACTTACTTGTAAAGCTTAGTGTCATTCTTGCCCTAGAGATCGGTCTAAATAAATTGAGAATATATATTCATCAAAGCACAATATTAAGAAAATGTGAAGGGAAATCATTAAAGTGGTAAACGTTGCATATGTATTTCAAAGGACTGTTATCTAAAGCCTATAAAGAACTTCTATAAATCGACAAGGAAAATAGGGAACAATCAAACACAAAAATGGGTAAAAGGATGTATGGGGACTTCAGAAAGGAGGATATCTAAACATATTTCTATATTCTGAAGTTATTCATCATCAAGAAAATTGAAAATTAAATCACAGTTCAATACCACTAGAGTGGTTGCAATAATAAAGACAAAAAAGTTGAAGTGTTGACAAGATTTGAAGCAACTTAAATCTTTTACACTACAGGTAGAGGTAGGAATTGGTATAACCACCTAGAAAAACTTTTTGGTAGCACTGACCAATTCTTCCCTAGTTGAGCATATACATAACATTCAACAAGAAGCCATGTTTGAGTTTACTGAAGCATTTAACTAGAATATACATCATAGCACTTTTCGTCATGCCCCAAACCAAACTGGACCCTATCCGGAAGTCTATCAGGAATAGCATGCAGAAGTAGATTGTACCAGATTTATGCAATGGAATATTATACAGGAGGGAGAACGAATAGTCTGCAGGCATATTCAATGATAGGATACATCTTGCCAAAATGTAATCAGCAAAAGAAAAGACAAGATCACCTACTATACGATCATATTCACAAAATTATAAAAAGAAATAAAACTAAGCTCTGTAGTTTGAAAACATGGTAATGATTAATATTGTGATTAGAAAGTGTTTCTTGGGAGGGTTTCCAGGGTGTGTGTGCATATGTTTGCATATGTGTGTTTTGTACCAGTATTATAGGTCTTTTCAAGTTTATGAAAATTCATCAAGATGTACTCAAAATAAACACATTTATTTACTGAAAAGGTGACTTTGTATAATTTATACCAACCCTTTTACCTAAGCTCTTGTGATTGGTCAGTCCTTCAGATATGGAAAGCCATCTACATCCAGGCAGACAGGAAAATTCATCCTTGTGGTGAGGAATAGGGAAAAAAAGACATCAGAGCTGGAATACAAATGTTTTCTGCCTGTCCCACTCAAGGAGACAAGAATAAACTCTTGTCCCATAAAAAGCCTTTTGCAACTTAACTCTGAAAGTCTAACAAGTTCATGTTTGCTTTCTAATGGACATAATCTGCATGGAGATAAAAAATCAATCACTGGAAAACAAGACATGGGCATTAAAAAAAATCAATCTACTTCTCTTCAAGTTTCATGACAGCAGTAACAACAAAACCACTTGCGATTTATCTTGACTGTGGGTTCGTTGGGAAACCAAAACATCTGAGTCCAGCAATTTCAGTGACATTTCTGGGAAAGGGAAATTGTGTCTTCTTAATCCTTGGAAATACAAGGCACAGAAACATGAAGACAAGAGCTGATTTGGCCTTATTGGAAATTTTCCACTACCAGTCAGTATGGTGGTGCATACTTATGACCCTAGTACTCTGGAAAGCAAGTTTAGCCCTAGCCTAGGCCATTTAGCAAATCAGCAAAATTTTACCTAAAAATATAAAATAAGAAAGGCTAGGGATATAGCTCAATGCAAAGGCTCTGGGTTTAATTCTTGGGGCTGTAGTGGGGGAGAGGAGTGGAAAGAGAATGAAAAGGAGAAGAAAAAGGGAAGTGGATGAGGAAGAGAAAGGGGAAGGGGAAGGGAAAGAAGGGAAAAGGAAAGATGGAGCAGGAAAAGATTTTCCCACACTATTGCCTTTAAGAATCTTGATTCCGAAATTTCTCCCATTTAACTCTTTGAAGTCAGTAAACTGGGATCGGTTTGTAAATCAAAAAAGCAAAATTATAGTAATTTATTTTAAAAAGTTATTTTTTAAGGAATATTTTAAAATCAGAAATTGAAATTTGGAAAAATACAAAAGTAGCTTTGGTTTTTCTTCTAGTTTAAAATGGCTGCTTAACTGTTTCAAACTCTCCGTCAAATTCTGTTCTAAAAATTCTGTTCTGTTCTGTTTTTCTCAACAATTGTATAAACACAAGTAACACCAATATGAAAACAAATTCATCCTAAAATTACAGTGGCTGGATCTGATCATGTATTTTTCACTCATTTGAAATCTTGGTCTTTGACCCAGGGTTAGCGAGGCGATTTTTGCCCACATCATGATCCAGAAAACTGGACTCCTTCCATCTTCTGGCTCCACCATATCTACAACCTCATCATTACTCTTTGCAATATGCCAGAAGAAAGGGAAGTGGTGTAGAAGGCAGATCTGGGGCTTAAAAAGTTATCTCTGAGATAAAGCACACAGCTGTTGTTCATAACCCATCACTGACAATTAATTGAGCTGCCCCAAGATGCAAAGAGAGGGGTTTAGAAAATATAGATTTTGGTTGGGCAATCTCCTTTGAGTGATTATATTCCATTACTGGGTATAGGTGGAACATGTGGCCATCTGTGTCATCTGTTGAATCTTACAGCATTAATAATGAATTTGATCAGCAGATAAACTGGTGAATAAACTAGGCCTTGATATTTTAGGTAAATGTAAAATTCAAAGTGCATCAGGAAAGAGTACAGGTGACAGCCAGAGATTTGTGGTTGATATGATTTTTCTCACCTGCCTAAGATCAAATGAATATTCATAGCAATACACCTATTAATAGGAATCTAGTAAGTAATTGTAGAATATCCATTAAATGGCAGGCACTGATCTAGCTTTGCGAACAGAAGAAAAAACCAAGTAGGCAAAGTTCCTCCCACCAAGAAGCATGTTTATTAAAATGAGAGCTAAAAATGAACAAAAGCCGTGTGTGTGTGTGTGTGTGTGTGTGTGTGTGTGTACTGGAGAGATCCTCAAAATTTTTTACATCAGGAAAAGAAAAACTTGAATACATTTTTATTACTACATTTATTGAGACATCATGAGATTCCTAC
Source organism: Fukomys damarensis (assembly GCF_012274545.1). NCBI lineage: Eukaryota > Metazoa > Chordata > Mammalia > Rodentia > Bathyergidae > Fukomys > Fukomys damarensis. Next base: position 63,807,928 of record NW_022900950.1, on the reverse strand, counting down.
ATGATGTCCTTTACAATTACAATTAATACAAGTTACCTTTGGCCTTTACAGTTATAAGAGGTGCTCAAAGTGGTGGCCATTAGCTTCCAGACCTTTCTTAGTATGAATAATTGCTGAAGTGTGTATACATTTTTGGTGGACTCTGTATCTATTTGTATATATACACATGAAGATATGTATATATAAAAATCTATACATATGTATTGTCATTGTCTTATTTACTTTCTCATTTTTCATTGCTAGGACAAAATACCAGACACCCACAAATTTAAAGGAGGAAAAGATTATTTCAGCTCACAGTTTCTTGAGGTTTCAGATGCTGGCTCCAAGGAAGGGTGATATGGCAGACGAGAAACAATTCATGGCAAGGTAGGCAGGAGGCAGGAGGCAGCAGCAGTGAGCAGCCCTCCCTCTTACCCCATCCAGGCTACAAGCCTTTTGGATGGCACCTCCCACACTCAGGGTGGGCCTTCCCATCACCATACCCCAAACTGTGATAAGTCAATCAGAATCAGTGTACCAGTCTAGGACCACACACCCTTAGTCCCAGTGTCACAAACCTTAGAACAAGCCATCTCCAGAAAGCCTCACCAATGAATGCATGATGTTTTGTGGGGACATCTAGATACAAGCCATAACTGTCATGTAGAAATAAGTGCTATGAAAAAAATTCAAAAGAGGAAGCTGTAAATAACTAAAGTCACACTGTCGATGGGAATGCCAGGTTGGACCTGTCTAGGGAAGAGAGACTGGCTGATTATGATACCTAGGGAGAAAAGCAAGGCCCACAGGTGAAAGCAAGTTAGAGTAGTAGAGTAGCCGACTCCATTCTAACAGTGCTACACAGGCTGATTCATGTAGGACTGCTTAGGAAAGAAACACTAGGAAGTAGGAAAAAAATTGAACTCTGGTGTACAAAGATGTGTTTCAAAGAATGGGACTGCTACTTATAGTTAACATTATTTTTGGCAAATCCTAACATATTTGATCTCTAACAATTTCATTAGCAAAATGATGTTTACCTCACTGAAGTGTAATAGGTTTAGATGAGATAATACATTCAAGTTAGTAATATTACATTGTACATCACAAATATTCATTAAACATAAATTATTCCTAATTTTACACATAGTCTTGGGGCAGTAAGTGGGACTAAATCTTTTTATCCACTTGCCATTGTTCTTCAAGACAGAAAACTCAGTTATCTTCTTCATCGTGAGTTTAGAAAATTCTTTTCCCATCTCAAAGAACCAACCCTGCTTCACAATGATAAAGATGAGAAAGAATGATAATTCTAAAGGACCACACAATACCATTGATACTGCTGTAGTTCTCCAACCACCAGGGGACTCTATCTTTATAATTTTTGCCATTTTTAAAAAAATTTTTTAAATTTAAAGATTTGAGTGAAAAACTAGCAGTTCATGGCTATGAACTGCAGTTTGAAGGTTGAATTTCTCTCTCTCTCTCTCTCTGTCTCTTTCTCTCTCTCTCTATCTCTCTCTCTCTCTCTCTCTCTCTCTCTCTCTCTCTCTCTCTCTCTCTCTCTTTTCTTTATTTTTCCCCAGTACTGGAAATGAAACTCAGGACCTTGTGCCTGAGAGGCAGGCATAACACAGCTGAGCTAAATGCCCGGCCCTGAATGTTGAATTTCTAAATTAGCCACCTCCCCATCTTTTTCAGTTTGTGTTCATTATTCTTTCATTTAATTTAAGCTCTAGGGTAGGCTTTCACCATTTGGGGAAGAATGGGAAAAAATGAGCTTAGTGGAGTCATGTTTTTTTCTTCTTAAACTAATTTTTATGGATTTAGTACTTGCCTTTTGACTTGAACATGGCCAAGAATTTTCTGCATTCCATGGTATAAAATATTATATATTTGGCATATATATATATACATATATATATATATATATATGTATATATATATGTATAAATGTATATGTATATGTATATAATTAGGATTCTACTAGAACAGTCTGGTATTGGCCCAAAAACTATAGTCTCGGTGTGCATTGCTTTGCATGCAATTTTAAGTATCCCTTCTCATTTTGTAGAATGTAGTTACCATCACTGTGCATAAAATGTTCTAAATTTGTCCTTTTTTGCTTAATATCTTGACAGTAATATCTTCAAGGTATTTCTCTCTCTCTCTCTCTAGTAAGTCTTCAGGTCCCTGGGGCACAACTCAGTGCTTTCTATCTTCCAGGAAGTACTGGTCACTCAAGAGTGCAATATACCACAAGTTATTAAACATTTAAATATTTTATTTGCACCTGTAGTCACCTACAGCCTAGAGGGCGGGCCGTAGCGCTCTGCACAGTGGTGGCAGTTTTACCATGTGGTTAGCACTTGGAGATGTGTTTATAGAGTTCTTTTGACTGGATTTGAAATCCTTCACTGGTCTTCCTAGCTGTGGTCAAATAAGATCTCTCTTTTTTCTTGGACCTACCTTTCCTATACCCAGGTCTCTGCATCTCGGACACTTAGAAATATTTTGGAGACATTTCATAGGAAGTGGATGACCCAGGGTCATCAACAGCCGTGAAGATATTGGATGTTGAACATTTGGAAGAGTACCAGAGCGTTCCTAGCCTCAGATAGAGCGAGAGTCTCTTCTCAGAAAACAGAAGTGAAGCTGTTTCCTAGAGAACAGCTCACGTTTCAGGAGCCTGGAAAGCCCTGCCCAGCAGCTGTCTTCTCGATGGCCCTGACAGCTCCCTTCGAGCTTTGCCACTTCTCTCGACATCTTGCTTCAAGTAAATCCAGGCAAAGATGCTTTCGGGAACATCTGCACTCTCTCATGCGGGAAGACAAGCAGAGCGGACATCCTGCAGGAGGAAATACCAGTAAACACTGGAACACCAAGGAAGACATTGTTAGGGTATCCACAGACAGTGCTCAGAACTAGACAAATCACAAATAGGTTCTACTCCATGTTGCAGATGAAATGCTGGAAATGCTGCAGAAAACTTCTGTATTGCTTTTCATGTCTGCAAAAGCCAACCTCTGGTGTGTTGGGGCAGGGCCTAGACTTCATGGTGCAAGGAAAAAATAAACATTTGCAACTTTGCTTTCCAAAAACACCTTCAAATTCCTCATGAATCTTAGACTGTGGTACAGTTGACTAATGAAACACTATGTTTTAAATACCTATTAAGTATTCAATAAATATGTGCTGAAAACTGATGTATTTCAGAACTACAGTTACCCTAGAGAATATGTAACCTAGGCACAAAGTACCTTTTAATACCGTGGAAAAACCAAAAAGCAATGACTTGATGGTCACTGACCGGAAATCTAGTCATTATATTTAAACTGCTACAAAATACATATGCTAGGCAACATAGGGAATTTTTCAAAAAGAAATCAAACTATAATCTCTTGATCCTAAGAATTAGTTGTATTAAATTAGCAGAATACATTAGTCAAGGGCTTAAGTTTTGTTGAACACTGATATACTGAATGCAAAAATTTTGTTAAAAGCTCAGTATGTTTTCTGAGTTTCTTTAACATTTATGAATATAAAGAATAAATATCAATTATAAAATTCTTATGAAATATGAAAAACTAGAAAGAGGAAAATAATGCAAACTACAGTTATGCAACAGAGATAAACATAGTTACTATTCTGGTATCTTTACATTGTGTCCTTTCTCTGCGATGTTTGAATAACTAAGGTCTTTTTTCATATTCATCATTTTACTCAATTACTCATTTGATCATCAGTGCTCTCATACAGGCAGAAGTCTCCTGCAATCATCTCTGCTTCTTGTAATTCGCATCCTTACGTTGTTGCATCCCACAATGCATCAGGATTGGTCTGTGCGATCCATGGCCGATGACAGAAATGAAAGACCTCACTTCAGAGATGAGGTTACAGATGGCTGTGGTCTGCATTCCTGAGTTCTCTCTCTCACTGCTCACTCTGGGGCAGCAAACTGCCACACTGTAAGGGTCCCTATGACAGAACCTGCAAGGTGCAAAACCAACGCCCAGCCAGAAGCCAGAAAGTCTCCCTTCTAATAGCCACATCCATGAGCCTGGAAATGGGTTCACCTGCACCAGCTAGGCCTTGGGAAAATTGTATCCCTGGAAAATAGCTTAAGTAGAATCTCATGAGGCTCCCAGAGCCAGAATCACCGAATAAGTCACTCCCAGACTCCAAATCCTGAGAAATTCCATGGACAATATATGTCAATTGTTTCAAGCTAATGTTTCAGTGTGATGGGTCATGCAGGAATAGAAAATTAGAGTACTTAACACTTTTAAGGATTATTCAAGAAAATCATTTTTAATGCTTGACTAATGGTCCATTTATATATGTATCATGATTTATTTTACTACCCTTTTGCTGGATTTCCAAATGGATTTCCATTTTGCCCCTTTAATTATTGTAGGGTACACCTTTTGAATATTTTCTATGTCCGTGATTAGTTTAACCTCTTACATGTAAAATTATTAAATAAAAATACTAATATTGTCAACATCCAAGACATTTATTATCATATTTTTGAAATTATTTTACTAATGATGTGGTCTGATCAATTTATATTTTATGACTCATAAAAGACAGATGTGTCATGATTGACTCAAATCTATTAATAGCCCCAGCTGTTCTTGATATGTAGCGCTGTATACTCAATTACCTATTTTTCCCAATATTATTCTAGAAAATAAGTAGATCTGTGCATCCACCAGGTTATTGATTGTATCTAATGGTGCAACCTGGCCAGTGCTAACATTATGTGTCTCTTTAAAGCTGTTTTCATACTGATTTTTCTCCATATGTGAAATTAGCACCAACATCATCCCCATCTGCCAACTCAGAAATCTGGGGGTCATCTTGGACTACCCCTACATGTCACCCCTTTCTTTACTTCTCTCTTTTCCTGTCCCACTGCTAGCTCCTCAATGCAAACCTTGCTCAGCCATCCACAGACCGTCTTCTCTGTCTTATTTTGATCTTCTTTGATCCATGCCTCTATTTTACATTGGGTTTGCCCTCAGAAGAACTTGTGATGATCTGTTTTAGTGTATTAGATCTTCTCACTATTATCTTCTGTCTGATGACTGCTTTACTGAACAATGTTAATGCTTTACATACCAGAGATTATGCATGTTTTTGTGGTTAACATGCACCTGCTGACTGAGACAAAGCATGGCCTCCAGTGAACCGTTCAAGATGGTGCTGTGATTGAAAGTTTCAGCAGCTTCAGGACAAAATCTACCCTAAGGAAGAAGGTGAATCCTCCCTTACCTCTAGCAGAATATCCTCTCCAGCTGCAGTTTTATTTCATCTTTCTCTAGGTAATCCCTTTCTCTCCTAGATGGCTTTTACCGTGGATGTGGTGCAGGCTATAGGACATGAGACCAAATCGGGAAGCACCAGAGTGTGAACAATAAGAGAAGGAAGCACACTGGATGGCCCCTTATTCGCCATGTCTAGCAGTAGATGTGTGCATTGGAACATGTCATTCTTCAGAGGAAGAAAGATGGCAGATATTCCACATAATAAAGTTAATGTTTCTTTAATTATTATAAAACTTTGCTTGTAGAAAAGAAATGGATGCAAGCTCAAATTTTGCTTTGTATTATCTGGTAGCATTGTCCTATCAATTCTGGGTAATCTATTTTGTTGACTAAAGTTCCTCAAAGAACTAAAGGCAGGTCAAATATAGGCAAAAATGTGTTTTATTGATATTTGCATGAATGTAGCATGTTTAGTGTACAGCTCTGGCTGACCAGTGTGTAATAAAGTTTAGTATATTTTGAAATGCTGCTCTCTTCAGATCCAAAAACAAACAGTATATTTGTTTTATGGACATAAGGATGATTTTCATATTTCAAAAGATGAAACTTAGAGTCTGTTTCTACTTAGCCTCATGTGACTTTCATTTGAAGCAATTTCAAAGAGCATATTAGAATAAGGTTTCTATTTTGTTTGGTTTTTGTTATCTAAGCTGTCATTTTTCACTCTCTTTTAAAGTTAGCCCAGAACATTCTTCAGGACAGCCCTGCATTCCTAGCATATTTCCACAGAGTCCCCCATTGGAGGCTCCTATCCACGTGATAGAGCATTTTTGTCAGTATTTTATTAAAACGTATTATTTATCGTAACTACTAATTATTCCACAGTGCTAAAATCTTTACACATGCTTCCTCATTCCCTCCTTATACAACGCTGCACGTAATACCACCCCTGTCGTCCAGATGGAGAGCTGGAAGCTCACCGAGTGACCACATTTACCAGCCACATAGTATGGTGTAGAAAGAGGGTGGCTTTCATAGAAAGCTCTGTTGTTTCTTCTCTGTGCTTTGATGCCATGTCATTCCTCACCAGACTGACTCCAGTTCTGCTACGGTATCTTCTATGACTTTGAACAAATAACTGTATATTATGGAGCCAGTTTAAAGAGAACACCTCTACGGAGTATTGACTTGGATTTGGTGAATCCCAATTGTAACCTGCTCACAGGAGGAACCACTGTGAATCCAAGGTCTAGCAACTTCTAAACTCAGTTTCTGCTTTTAGTGCCCCCACCCCAGACCTACACAATACTCCTTCTCCCAGGTTGCCAGCTCTCCCTCCAGTGGTGTCAGCTTTTTCCAGGATAGACCTATGACTTCAGCTGCACAATTTGAACTTTTCCAGAACATGTGGGGGAGCTTCAGAACTAGCATCCTGCTTCTCCAAAGTGTACCTTCAGCCCCATGTGACCAGCTTTTCCTGAGCTACGTAGCGGCATGTGGCTAATTATAGGTGTCAAACAAATATACCCCTCAAGTTGAACTACATTTAAAAAGGACTTTCCATTCCTTACACTAATTAAGATCACAGTCATAGTGATGTGCAGTTATTTCTCTTTCTTTTCTTCTTCTTGCCCTTCCTACCCCAACTTGATGTATTTCCTTATCCACCTTTGGAGCACCTTAGTGCCTTAGAAAGGACTGGCAGCTACCGCAAATAATAAATTTAATTTCTCTTATTTTTTTTCTTATAGGAACATGAATATTCTCCTAAAATTGAGTTTGGATTATCTGTCAAAGTTCATATATCAATTCTAGACCATCTATTTTATTATCTGAAGTCCACCCCAAAGAAATGATGCATTAAAAATACAGGTTTAAAATAGTATTAATATCCACTGGACATTTTTTTCTCTCACTGAGTTTATTGACACATTTTAGGTACACAGTACAGTTACATTGATCATTGGGATCTTGCACCTTCACATGACAGGTCTTGGTTCTCATTTTTTCCCCTTGTCCCTGCCCTCCCTTCACCCCTTCCTCCCCTCCCCATTTACACACACTTTATACCATTTTTTCATTTTCTCATATTTTTTTCTTTTCCCTAATTACCTTTCCCCACCCTTCCCACTTTCCCTACACTTTAGCCCTTTTCTTCCTATTTCACATTGTCAATTTTCTCATTAGGATCCTGTGTACTATTATAGTTTATTCACACCAGAGAAACTATTCAGAATTTACACAGGTGTGACTTATTTATTTCACTTAGGAGTATATCCTCAACATGTATCCATTTTCCTATGAATGATTACCTTTCCCCACCCTTCCCACTTTCCCTACACTTTAGCCCTTTTCTTCCTATTTCACATTGTCAATTTTCTCATTAGGATCCTGTGTACTATTATAGTTTATTCACACCAGAGAAACTATTCAGAATTTACACAGGTGTGACTTATTTATTTCACTTAGGAGTATATCCTCAACATGTATCCATTTTCCTATGAATGAATCTAATTTCTCATTCTTTTTTTTGTTTGTTTTTTGGGTTTTTTTTGACACTGGGGATCAAACTTAGGTCCTTGTACTTCTGAGGCAGGTGGCAGAACCACTGCACTAAATCCCCGGCCCAGTTTTTCATTCTTTATGTTCACTGGACATTTGATTGGCACTTTATAGTTTACAATGCACAGAGCACTTTACAAATAATAAATCTCTTAATCAGACAGTAACTTTTTGTGGAAAGAAATGGTTTTGTTGAACATTTATTGCAAGCTAGACATTATGCTAGTGCTTTGCACTTAGACTTTTGTATTGTATTTATGACAATTCTTTCCAGTATGCACTATCTCCATTTCATAGATGATGACAGTGAGATGAAAAGAGGTTAAATATCCCACCTACTATCACACTGTCTTCAGATTCTGGCTGAGTATTGCAATTAGATACCCCAGGCACTGCCCATAATATCCCAGCCTGGCAAGGTGGCACCCAGTGTCAACCCAAAGAAAGCTGTCAAGGCCAGGAGCACCCTTGGCAAGTAAAATTTCACAGAGGAGAATGAATACAGAGACTTTCTCATTTTTAATCCACATCACCACCATATCTCTGAATCTTTACAATTTCTTCCCTAGGGTTTTCAATTAAAGAAAATTAAATTAATTTCTTTCTGGCTTTCTTCCAGAGGTCCAAAGACAGGTAAAGAACCAGTACCAGAATGAGACCTCTTGTCTTCAGAGCAATGAAGAGTTTTTATTCTACTCTAAGATGTGTTTCAAGCCCACAGTTAGTAACTCAACTCTGCCAAGTGCTTCAGTGACCGCTGGTCAGATTATATAATCCAATAACTGTACTGGATTTGTAATTTGATAGGATCTGAGTTACTCAAAAAAGAAGCTAGTTTCTATTTGTTTTTGTTTTTTGGGTTTTTTTTGACACTGGGGATCAAACTTAGGTCCTTGTACTTCTGAGGCAGGTGGCAGAACCACTGCACTAAATCCCCGGCCCAGTTTTTCATTCTTTATGTTCACTGGACATTTGATTGGCACTTTATAGTTTACAATGCACAGAGCACTTTACAAATAATAAATCTCTTAATCAGACAGTAACTTTTTGTGGAAAGAAATGGTTTTGTTGAACATTTATTGCAAGCTAGACATTATGCTAGTGCTTTGCACTTAGACTTTTGTATTGTATTTATGACAATTCTTTCCAGTATGCACTATCTCCATTTCATAGATGATGACAGTGAGATGAAAAGAGGTTAAATATCCCACCTACTATCACACTGTCTTCAGATTCTGGCTGAGTATTGCAATTAGATACCCCAGGCACTGCCCATAATATCCCAGCCTGGCAAGGTGGCACCCAGTGTCAACCCAAAGAAAGCTGTCAAGGCCAGGAGCACCCTTGGCAAGTAAAATTTCACAGAGGAGAATGAATACAGAGACTTTCTCATTTTTAATCCACATCACCACCATATCTCTGAATCTTTACAATTTCTTCCCTAGGGTTTTCAATTAAAGAAAATTAAATTAATTTCTTTCTGGCTTTCTTCCAGAGGTCCAAAGACAGGTAAAGAACCAGTACCAGAATGAGACCTCTTGTCTTCAGAGCAATGAAGAGTTTTTATTCTACTCTAAGATGTGTTTCAAGCCCACAGTTAGTAACTCAACTCTGCCAAGTGCTTCAGTGACCGCTGGTCAGATTATATAATCCAATAACTGTACTGGATTTGTAATTTGATAGGATCTGAGTTACTCAAAAAAGAAGCTAGTTTCTGAATGGTAATTCATACTTTTTGCTTTTTCTGGAATAAGGCTGAAACAGTAATATAAATAGACCCCAGGACACCTCTCAAGTGATCCAGTATAACATAAATCTGCCGTTTCTTTAACAGAAGGAAGTTCTACTTTACACCCTTATAGAGAAGAGGGTGATAAAGCAAGTGAAGTGCCATGAGAGAAATAAATGGTAATTGGTTGGGATGAACTTCAAATGTTTCAAAAAAGAAGCATTCCTTCTTAATACCCTGTAAGGCACATTCTGTAAACAAAACACAACTGATTCTATTTTTTTTTGCAAGTGATAAGTTTATACACAACCATACATCATGCATATATGGATTTCAGTATTAATTGCAACTTCCTTTATAATAAGAAAACAGTCTCAGAAATCAGAAATCTGAAGCATAATAAGGTGAAACCAAAACTAATGAGTGTTTGAGATGTAGGTTTGAATTATTTTGTGATGCAAATGTGGGCTCCAGTTTCTTGCAGACGTTTGAATGCATACTCTATAAAATTCCATAAAGCACTCAGCTTTCAGGCAGAAGAGCTCAAAAATTAGAATTCCCATATAAAATTTTCTCTAAGTTAGTACCTATTTTGTGGTAACTGTGTTTAGTCATTAACTACAATGTATAGTTCTGCATTTAACTAAACTTTTCGCATAAAGCATACAACAGGTTCCCAACATGTTTTCACATATATCCTGAGATGCAGTGGAAAGTGTGACTGTTTATTCACAATTTAACAAGTAACTGGCTGGTGTGAAGTGTTTTAAGTACAGCAACGTGTGACTTTAAACAAAGTAGCGAAAATATGTAGCTCACTGTGTCTAGTTGCTTTCACTTCTTTCAAAGTTTAGATTTTCTTTGCCTGCCTCTCTGATTTAACTTAAAAAAAGTCTTGCAGAAAGTGGGGACCTTAAATACCTCAAAGTTAACTGAGATGAAAATGGAAAGAAGTGCATTGGGTAAGCAACAAGCCTCAATGCAGAAAGTGTCTCATGGACATTGGCTTGATGTCTCTTGGTTTATTTTATGGTTTATACCAAAGTCTGAACCTTGGATTTGTCCAGTATCCAAGCACTAGAAATTCTTATGGAAACAATGCATTGCTTATTTCTTCAGGAGGACATTCAAGCAAAGATTTATCCTCATAACCAGGTAATTAATTTATCTGTTGGTAACGGAATCAGAAAATGGGAGAAGCTTTTCTCCTGTTACATCTTCGTCCATTGTTTAACTTCTGACAAACGCACACACCCCTCATGCCACATCTTGTTTTATTCCAGAATCCTTATCTTTTAATGTGAGCTGTATTTCCCTGGAATGTCAGCATGCTAAGGAGATTGAAATTGATTTCTGTATTTTTTCTAGCTGGGTTTGATGAACTTTTTGAAGTGAGACAGTTTCTTTGACTCTTTACCAAATCAAATCAACTTTTTAAAATCTTTCTGTCTCTCCCTAATCTGGGGCTAATGTTGAGTTTTAAAAGACAGCATAATCATTAACATGCAAAAAGGTAGTGAGGTCTGTTATTCCAAAGATGTGTTGGGTGTTCTTGAATGTTCTGCTTCATTAAAGCCGTCCACACCACACATGCTACCAGTAAAGGCACAATGCTTTTTCCTTGAAATGGTCCATGCTGTTTCATTTGAAATGGTGTACACTGCTGCTGGGAGTTCTGTGGTTCTAACAACATTACTCAGAATTCTCATTCAGCAAGTAATCAGCCAAGAGGTCCTTTGCTATCAAAGGAGGAAATAAATCACGTTCTTGAGAAACACCCACCTGTTTTGAATAGGTCCATAGATAGGTAACTGCCTGCTCAGGGGATATTTAATATTAGCAGGAAAAAAAAAAACTAGTCCAAACAGTTTACTCTCTTTAAATCTAAGCATCAAGTGATATTCTGGTAAATGCTTATAACTGCATTAACAGGAGAGACCAGAATCGCTCTGACTCAAAAAACAGGAAGGGGGTGAAAAAAAGACTTTAAAATAATTCTATGACTTTGGTGACCTCTAGTGATCAAACTGAGAACAAACTTACCAGATTTTTTTTTTTTTTTTTTTGACAGGGCT
>NW_022900950.1:63734313-63796135 GCF_012274545.1 Fukomys damarensis | reverse complement strand
GGACAGGGCTCTCCAGTCAGAAATTACATATTTACTTGTTTTATAATTTTCCACCCTGTCAATATAAAATAGCTGTCACTGACTTTTTCATGAGTGAATAGCAGTATATTTCTCATGGTAAAATATTTACTAAGCAAAAAATAGAAAGTCTTAGTATTCGACATATTCTTGATGTGTCTCTATACATTTACATACAGGTTTCCAGCATCTCACAGACATAGGTATTCTCCATAGTACGATCACACATGATATAACACTTTTCAAGTTGTATTTTTAAACAATACTTCATGGTTATCTTTCCATGTCATTATTTTGACTTTTACCACATTGTTTTTACTGGTTACTTAATATTTCATTGTAATTTATTTAAATATTAATATTGAGGTCATTTTGACTATTTTCTAAAACTTTTGGAGCTAAAGTTTGCATTCTTACAGAACTGTGGCTTTGAAGTTTACTCTTAGAAGTGAAGTTTGTGTGCAATGTATTCACGTATCAAAATATAACATGGTAGGTACCCACTAACCTGCACAAGTGTTCTTTTTTATGTCTAAAAATAAACTTAATAAGCAAAATATAAATAAATATTCCTGGGACACACAATCTCTGTATTAATCTATTTACAGATAATAAAAGTGGGAAATATTTCTATAATAAAAAGAAGGAAGAAAGGAAAGGAGAGCTGAGTAGAGGAAAGGAGGAAGGAAAACAGAAAGAAAAAGAAACAGAAGGAAGAGAAGAGAAGAAAAAGGGGAAAGGAAAGGAGAGGACAGGATAGGAGGGGAGAAAATGTCTGGATCACAAAACAGGGAAAATGCAATGATTGTCAATACATGTTATCGAATTACCAGATAACGCTAAGACAGAAAGGAGTGCTTAGACAGGCCTGTAAGTCTCCCAGAAGGAACACGGGGCGAATCCGACTATCCTGGGCAGCAGCCTATATACACAGCACAACTACCATCCAGATATTCTATGGCAGAAGAGGGTGCCAACAAATGTTCAGATATATAAATTGTAGAGCTCCTGCCAAGTAACTCAAGGTTATAGCACTTGAAGAAAAGGACTAATTAAAGAGTCATCAGATTCCAAGGAATTTTATTTTTTAAATGCAGAGGGGTATCTGATAACCACATCAGCAACAACTTCTATTCTTACACGGTGGTCTCTGTTCACCAGCTAAGGTTTGTGTGTGGAGTTTGTTGATGGCTTCGGCAATTTTCTGTGGAGTTTGCATTGATGGGTGAAAGCGCACTTTCCCTTTTCCTGTCTTTATATGATAAATAACACTCAGGCACAACTCACAAAACACAGGTGAGTGGGCAGATGAGAAGTGTGGGACAGGAGGTGTGATCACACAATGTGCGGAACCTTTACATTTCTACAAATTTATGACAGTAAGAGAGGCACTGCCATTAATCTCACTCAGAGTGCTCCCCTTCCTGTCAAACATGGTACCCCTTCATTCCTACCACTTTCTGAAGTAATTCTGCAACTCTTTCCTGTCACTGCTGTGGCTACCTTGATGTCCTGCATTGATTCAACATGTCTACTCTTCAGGGTCATTTTGAACTTGGGGAAGACTCGCAAGTTGCATGGTGCCCACAAGGTGGAGGAGGACACACTGTAATGTTTTTATTTGATGGAAATTGCCATAAACAGTGTGACCAAAGAGAGGTGATCAAAAGCCACATGAAAAACATTTAAACTAAAAATTACTATGGTGAAAGGCACCTTACTGTTACTCTCCCTCAACATGTGCCTTTTCACTTTGAACACACATAGCCTATCATTCTTGGGAGTGTGTCTTTCACTGAAAGGAGTTTTTAAAAACTAAATTTAAACCTTCAAGGTATTTTTTTTATCAGTCTTTGTATGCTCTTGCAATTACCAAGCGCATTCTGGAATATTTTCTGTCTAAATTAGATTGCAGCAAGCAATGAGATTTCATGGCTTTATTGCTTTATGAGTGACACTGCCAGTGATGTGATGTATGCAATAACCATTGTATACCCAGTCTCCCCTGGAGTGTGTATCACAGTGCTACGGGTCTAGGTGGTTTGTAAGAAACATTTTCACATATCCCTTGTGCTTAATACCAATTACAGAATGTAAACTCAATCAGATGTCGGTTGTTTAGAACTGAGGAAGGAGCCCTCGGGCACTATGGCCCAACCCTGTGTGTACGCAGGAGGCTGAGGTAGGAGGATCTCCAATTCAAGATCAGCCTGGTCATTTCAGCAATGTCCTGCCTGAAATAAAAAAGTAAAGAAAGAAAAGGGGACGGGGATGTAGCTCAGTGGTAGAGCACTCACCTAATAAGTGTGAGGCCCGAGATTTCATTCTTACTAACTTCACCCCCCAAAAAGCTAGATAGATAGATAGATAGACAGACAGAATGAATGAATGAATGAATACGTGGGAAGGGTTCTTTGGAGAAATTTATACATATCTGGTCTCTAGTAAGAGAATTATTTAGCCAAGTTGAGGGCACCAAGCCCCACTTTCTTGAGGTACAGCTAGCCTTCCAAGAGCTGCAAATAGCCACTCCCTGCCTGTTTTTCCAAGGTGAAATGACCAGAGCAGAAATGGTACCTCCACCAAGAGCAGCAAGACTAGCCTGCTTGTCTGTAACCTTTTCTTTAACAGTACAAAAATGATACCGATTTGCCATCAAGACACCAAATCCCTGATGAGAATTTCTGGGCTGAATCCAAGCCTCATAGTCCCAAGGTACAAGCTCACCTCCATGATGGAATTTAACGCTCCTTCTCTTTGAGGACAAGTGTCTGCTGCTCTATTTGCATTGCTTAGAGTTAGAGGGAGGCAAGGAAAAATCAACGAACCATGGCTAGTGGAAGGCAGAATAAGAATAAATAAATAAATAAATGTGAAGAATAACTGAGAGGACTTAAGAAGAAGATGTGAAAGGACTGTCTTTCCAGGGCCAGTTTGGAAGAACTGTTATGAAGGGCGGGGACCCAGAGGGGTTTTTAGATTCTTGCACACAACAAAAAAACTGGATGTGGCCCATGACATTAAGGAAAAAGCGGCAAAGTCCAGTGAAGTTGGATTGTATGACGATGTGCTCAAAAGGAGTGGGCTTGCACCAGGGGAAGGAGAATAGTGCGAACACTGAATGTGTTGGGTGTAAGAAGCCAAACTGCTGCACCAGGTCAAGGGCATTGCCCACTGGGGCTTCCACTGTGTGACTGACAGTGCTGTCAGCAGTGTGGTGGACATAGGCTGTGTTTACTGCCCATGACCCTTCCCATAATGCACTCTGTCATAATTGCATAATGAGACTCAGTCCATGTGTGGGAACCTTTGATGAGCCCTAAGTGAAGAAAGCTTACTCTAGGTCACACTGGAGAGCAGCATGCAGGCCTGCATTCTGTTTTGGTACCCCAGAATTTCCTAAGGCAGGCCAGAGGGCTTTGTCTTTCTTATTTCTTGCCTCCAGGTAACAGGCCTCAGGGCAAAGATGAGAGGATTGGCCCTGGGCATTTCCCAGGTTCCTGTGAATGGAGGGTAGTGGTCCCTTAGCCCCAAATGTACCGTTTGTATTAAAATGATACGTGGGGTTGAACTCTTGCTCAAAATGCCTCTTGGAACACATTTAGGTATCTCTTTCAATCCTTTTCACCCAAGGAAGACTCTAGGTAGTGCCAGAGTCTATTTTAGTTACTAAATACTACATATTTTCAGAGTGAGATGTATTTTTTATTTCTTAAAGTTCTCCCCAGATAACTACTTATATCAATTTAGTGCCTAATCTCCAGTCTTACATCTTTTTACAAAATAACTTACAGATTATTTTTGAGTTCTAGCAGTTTTCTTTTTGATGAGTTATGACATTTAAAAAATTCATTAAACAAATCCGTAAGATTTAAACAGATAAATCCCTAAATCTCTATTGAAATTATTGAAGTGTTATGTTACTAAAATCTCCTGTCGGGTTTGGTGGCGCATGCCTGTAATCCTAACACTTGGGAGGCTGAGGCAGGAGGATCACTATATGTTCAAGACCAATCTGGGCTACATAGTGAGTTTCAGTTCAGTCACAACTACATAGTAAGACCCTGTCTCAAAACAAAACAATAACAACAACAAAGAAAAAAAAATCTTCCTTGCTTCCTTTCTTTTTTTTAATGTTCACACATATCTTCAAATTTTTTAATTTTAAAAATTATTTTAATTGTAAAAACTTTGCTGACACAATGTGATAAATTAATACACGTATATATGTTTGGAACAATTAAATCAAGGTAGTTAACATTTCCATTTCACTAAACATTTAAAAATTAGATTGGAAATATCTAGTCTGAAAAATCTTTGTCTTTTAGCAAAGATGGACTTAAAATAATTGTACATATTCATGGGGTACAATGTGATATTTCAATACATGTGTACAATATGTGCTGATCAAATCAAGATAATTCCTGTTCCCATGAGTTATTCTGTGTTTGGATCCTTCAAGCTCCTCCTTTCTAGATATTTATAAAATATATATTAGTTTATTGTGAACTCTAGGCCTCCTACTCTTCTGTAGAACACTTGTTGGAACTTACTATTTCTGTCAAACTGTGTTTGAGTTCCTCTTCTCCCATTTCCTACTATCCTCCTTTCTAGCGACTCCAGCAAATACTATTAAACATTCTGATCAACTTTTTTGATGTTCACATATGAAAGAGAAAACATAGATATGATTTATTTCATGTAGCATGATGCCCTCAATTTTCAGCCATTTTTCTGAAAATGGCAGATATTCTTTTTATTGCTTAACCATTTTCCATTGTGTGTGTGTACGACATTTTCTTTTACAGTTCATCTGTTGCTGGGCTTCTAGGCTGATCCCATATCTTAGCTGTTATGAAGTGCAGCAACAAACATGACAATGGAAATGTCTCTGCTATGCTGATCTCCCTTCCTCTAGATCATGTAGGAGATGTATTTTTAGTTTCCTCAGGAATCTCTGCACTGTTTTCCATAGTGACTGTACTAATTTGTATTTCCACCAAGAGTGTATGAGAGTTCCTTTCCCCCACTTCCTTATTAACATTTGTTCATTTTTCCCTTTTTGATAATAGTATTTCTTCCTGGGATGAGAAGATGTCTCGTTATGGTTTTGATTTGCATTTCCCCTATGACTAATAAAGTTTAGCATTTTTTCATAAATTCCTTTTCTTAGGACAGAATATTTTCTTGTTTATTCCCTTAAGCTGGGTCTTGCATTGTTGTACTTTGTATTGAAGATAGTACAATACATTATAAACTTTATGCTGTATACCTTATTTATTGAACTATACCAATATAAAGCTAGTAAGATAAAAATTGGGTTTTTGAAAATGCTTTCTGACATCTCTTATTCTGAGATCTTTGTCTCTAAGAAAGATAAAATTTTTTTCAAGGATTTTTTTCACCTTCCTCACTCTATCCAGGATCTGTATAGAATTGTCATCAACTAGCACAGGCCCTTGCTTCAATAAAAATGAACAGAAATTATAGCAGGGCACTCTGCATATACTTTTCAATTAAAAGTAAGAGAAAATAAAGGTGATAACAGCTCTGACAAAATCAAGCCAATCTTCTAACAAAGAAAAGTAGAAAAAGATAGGAACAGAGTTTCATCTTGAGAATCTAAGTGGGCACAGGTCTGAAGACATGGGCAGGATGGCCCTTTTATAAAAGAATGGAGAGCAATTTTATCAGTGCTATGGCAGGCTGGGTCTGCTTATCGCCATCTCAGCCCTGGTGTTGTAGCTCAAGCCCCATGTCTTGAAGGGAAATTAGGTTGCCAAGAGCTGACTGCCTGCTTGGTGGGGTCTCACCATGTGATGTTCTACTGGCATCCTAGGTGACCCTAGTTTAGGGCAATGGAGGCCTCTGGACATCACTGGAGGACCAGTACATTTCTTATTTTGCTGTCCTTAGTCTTGAAGGGTGATGAGATAAGTTAGGGAAATTTAGGGCTAGTAAACTTATTTTGCTAACATTTCCTAAACAATTAAAATACCCCTATCCAAAGTCTTGAGGTAATAAAGGATACAAAATGAAAGTCATGCCTTGTTTTGCTTTCACTTGTTGGTAATTAGCTGTAGGCCCAAGAAAGAATCACTTTTTTGTTTGTTTGTTTATTTGTTGAGCAAAACCACCTGTTAAGTCTCCAAATGGCTCAAAAGAAAATAAAAATTATTCTTTTGCTGAATAGCAGGTTAAGAGTCCAGGAGTCTGCTTGTCCTCAATCTTTATGGTGGTTTCTAACTGTGTTATAATGCCTAAGTAAAAAGGGGGCCAGCTTTCTGTATTGTCACATTCTATGGTGGGAAAAACCCTGCTGATTTGGCTGAACCACATAAACAAGAAAAGAATTTGTATAATATAATTTTACTTGAAAACATAGAGGACCAACACCATTGCTTGGCAGTTTTTCTCTTTGCTTGTTTGTTTGCTTTCTTAAGGGTAAAATAGAACTGAATATTTTTTGCATTAGACAAACGATGGGGAAAAGATCCAGCAGAGTTTGTTAAAAAGAGATTATTCAGGCTCACATCTCTCTCATGGCAGTGTGCAAAACATATTTAGGAGGCTAAATATTGTACCCAAATTCTGTGGCTCACATGACTAGGTAAAGAGTGATCCTCCTTATAGAGACAAATATTTCTAGAAGCAAAATCAGATTTATGAGGGGAAATATGAGGTTCATTTCAGATGTGTTGGATTTGACATCTCTCTGAAGCACATTGATGAAGGAGTAAGGAAAAAGAAGAGTAGTCTAGACTGGCATCCATCCACCTATAAGTTGAGGGAATAAAGGTGTGCACTCTATTTTGATGGCAGGAGTGGTGGGAAAGAGGTTTACATTGTTTTCAGGCTGGATGAACAGGCTGCAGAAGGTTTCTCCACCTAGCCTTGGAGACACCAAGAAGACTTAGGCTGTATTGATTCACTTAAGTCCCAGGTTTCTATAGCATCCAGCTGCCACCTTCTAAAAGGTGCCCAGAATCTGCTCTTGGAGCACTTCCTTCCCTTCAGAGGTAGGCTCTCGACAGTCATATATTTTATTGTGTGACAGTCTTGACCACGGTGGGCAGTGTGTACTTGACACAGCTTCAGCCCGTGTATTCTCTGGAACAACACAGAGGATTGGAAGCCGGAAGCTAAGCCCTAGCAATAATGAAGTTCTCAGGTGCACATCAGCGAAAACCTCCGGAGCTCTTTTGAATTGCTCATGCTCTCACCTGTCTCACACTTGCATCTGTTAGGTAGTCCTATGTCCCCGTGTTGTTCCAATAAATGTTCTTGCTCTAGGGAGGTAAATTTGCAATACTTGTAATCCAAAGAGTCTCCATTAGGACAGGCTCTGATGGGTCTAATTAGAGAATCATTAGCAGAATGAGGCAAGCCTGAGGCTGAGCTGAATTGGCCAGGGACCGAGATAAGCAACCTTACAAGTCCTCATGGTACAAGTGAAGACTCTGGTGACTGAAACCACTGCAGAAAAGTCAGCTTCACATGACTAAAGGGGCCTTTTTGTGCACGGCTAACCATGTGGGAATGTTTAGCGTGATACTAGGTATGTTTTCTGTTGCCATGACAAAATAATTGCCCTTCTATTATATGGTTGAATACAGCAGGAGGGACTGTAACTTAGAGAGTAAACTTAGGCCTTGAAGATAGACTGCCTATATTCAAATGGTGGCTTTATCACATGCTGTAAGAATAATACTTACCTGAGAGATTGGTGATCAGGAATAATATATAATACACAAAAAGTCATCAGTACAGGGCTTGGCACTAGGTTAGCACTCAGTGATGTTTAATTTCTCTCATGGGCCTGTCAGAAGCAAGAGTAACTGAGTGAACAGATAATAGTATAATAAGCATTGCACTATAGTATCATCAAAAAATAAATTTATTATCTTGGGTCCAGCTGGCTCTCAGGGCCTTTGGAAGCTCACTTACATTTTACTATAGTAAGTCACTAGTTCCTGCCCTTTCATCCTAACATTAGTTAAGAAAGGGAAATTAGCAGCAATATAGGGACCTGTACTCTTAGAATTTATTATAACAATCACCAGCTCTTGGTCCAGTTTTTAAAAATTAGAAGTCTGTTATTAAAACAACTTGGCTATTTACCCATTGATTATTTAAAGCGTGCACTACAATCCCTCTTCTTGACTTGACATTTGGAGAAAAAAGAGAGAATATCATTAGGAAAACTCTGTTGTTGACATCGTAGTCATGTACAGGTGGGAGAGATAATAGGGAGGTGCATAGTTACGGAGGAAGTGTTTTCTCTCCTGGGGAAATAAGGCTATTTGTTGATTTCTCCCATGGGGACATAAATAGATTGTAAGCAGCAGGACACTGTAGGAGTAGGGTTGGGGGGTGCATCTGATCATTCCGTGAGTAAACAGTTTGGCGTATTAGATTGGAAACCACAGCTCCAATCATAAGCCTATTTCCCCAACAGAACATGTGCTGAGTTTAGATGTGAGAGTGGCCTGGGCAGCTAAGGGGAAAAACAGCTAAAACCTAATAGAGGGGAGAAGCCTGCAATAGAACAAGATAAATTTCTTCTTCTCCATTGAAGCTGTTTGCATAGGGAGGAAAGAAGAGAAGCTTAACAACCTACATATTGGAAAAAATTGAGTCATTCAAAGAGACAGAACAATGGGGCAAATAGTCAATATATTTAAAAATAAAAGCTGATGGTACAGAATACGTGAGTGCACTTAATGCCATTAAACTATAAACATAAAATTTGTTAAGATGGTGATCTTATGCGTACTTTACCATAATAAAACAAATCAGTAAAAGCTGAACTAAAGATGTGTAGATATTGGAGTCAAAGAAGACTTTTAAATAACTATAATTAATGTGTCCCAGAAAGCATAATAAAAGGTACGTAAAAAAAATGAAAATAAATATAATTTCAAATATAAATTGGAGCCTGTGTAAATCAAATGTGCATTCTGAACTGAAATCATCATAGAGATTTACCAAAAAAGACAAGATTATTAGATGTCATTAGTTACATGAAAATTAAAGCATAGTAAGGGAAAATATATATATGTGAATTTAAAAAAGAATGAAAAATCTATGTGAGTAACTATATGGGTAAAAGGTCCTCTTGAAGTTATGCATAATGGAAATCCCAGAGAGTAGAGAGAGGCAGCACTTACAAATATTTAAAGAATGACAGTCAAGATTTTTTTCTAAAACTTCTAAAAATATCAGCCCACAAATTTAAAAGCTTAGCAAAGTCCACTAAGAAAGGAAGAAGGGATAAAGGGAAGAAGAAAAACTGGAAGGAACAAAACTACCAGCAGACATAACAGTAAAGTTTCGGAAAATCTAAAGCAAAGAGAAAAACCTAAAAAGCAGCAAGAAGCCAAAACACATTTTCCCTTCAATGGAAAGTAATCAAACTAACTTTCCTGCAGAAATTATGATTAAAATGGTCAGAAAATAAAGGGCAAACTTTAAAGTGACAAAAAACTAAGCACCTAGAAATCTGTCCATAACTAGAATGCCCTTCAAAAGTTAAAGAAAGATAATAATCATTTTAATACAAGCAGAAATAGAGTAAATTGTTCACCATGAGATGAGAAATAAACACATAGTAAAGAAATCAATTCAGGCTGGAAGGAAAAGCATTCCAGTTGGAAGTATGGATTGGAGAGACCCCAGAAAAATACTGGCAGGTTTAATAATGTGAGTTAGAAGAGTATTTTGCATTGTAAAGGCTTGTGAGATTTATAACACACATTAAAGTAAAAATCACATAACAACTGTGGAGAGGGAATTGTGGTATATTTTTACATGGTTCAAGAATTGAAAAAATTAACCCAGCCCAGTAAGTGAAAGACCTCTACATTGAAAACTACAGTGTTCTTAAAAAGGAAATCAAAGAGGACATCAGAAAGTGGAAAGACATCCCCTGTTCCTGAATAGGCAGAACCAATATAGTCAAAGTGGCCATGCTTCTAAAACTGATATATAGATTTACCATAATCCCCAAGCCAATAGCACTCTTTACATATAAAACCATAAGAGATTCAGAGTAGCAAAAGCAACCCTGGGTAACAAGAGCAAAGCAGGAGGTATCACAATCCAGGACTTCAAGTTATACTACAAGCTACAGTGATGAAAATAGCATAGCACTGGCACAAAACAGACTCATGGATCAATGGAACAGAATAGAGTATGTAGAAGTAATCAGGCATGTCCAGCTATATTGCCTTTGACAAGGGGGTCAAGAACAGACAGTAGGATAGTATAGCCTCTTTAATAAATGGTGGTAAAAAAACTGCCTAGCCACATGCACAAGACTGAATCTCAACCCATATCTCTCACCATGTGCTAAACTAAAATCAAAATGGATCAAAGATCTAAATGTTAAAATAGCAACACTTTATCTTCTGGACAACAAAAATGGGTAAAATTATTGACGATACAGGCATAGGCAAGGATTTTCTGATCAGAATACAATGGCACAAGGCCCTGAGCTGACCCCAGAGGTGTGGGCACACATCCCAAAGCCACAGGCCACCTAGAGAAGAGCTGCTCAATTGCAAAACCATCCTCCAGAGTTCCACCATACCATCGGTAAGTGCACGCATACCTGGGGAGCAGCTGTGTGGACCAGAGTGGCACTGCTGTGGGTGGGTCCCAGCTAGGGCCCTGTCCTGCCATGACCCCAGAGATGTGGGCACACATTCCCAAGCCACAGCCCACTTAAAAAAGAGCTGCACAGGCTTGCAAGCTTCATTCAGAGTCCCGCCACACCATCGGCCACAGCCAAGGGCCCACCTGGAAAAGAACTACAGAGACACACAAGCAATAGCCAGAGGCTCACCCTGATACCACTGATAAGTTCCTGAAGGCCCTAGCCAGAAGCCTACACAGACAACAGGAACTGGGATACACAGCCCCCAACCAAAGGCTCCCCCAGACAACAGCTACATAAAGGCTCCAGTAGGAGGCAAACCTAGATACCATCCCAAGTGTGCACAGGCTGCATTCAGAATCTGGCTCAGAAAACAGGTCAGCTCAGGGATATAGAAGGCCACCATTCTAAACCCAGGAACTGGGGAGCCGCAGAGTAAAGGCTGCTCAGTGGCCTGCTGAGAATTGAAGATCATTGGGTGAGCAAAAACTTCCCTCAACAAAAGCACATCAGGCAGCATCTGTTGAAATGTGAAGACATGGAAATAAGTTTCAAAACCAGACTTCCAGATCACCTAAGGCAACCCCAAAAGGAAATGAGATGGAACAGTCTGATACTCAACCACCTGGACTCCCTGAACTGGCAACAAAAGAGAACCTGGAAAAAATGTAATCAGAAATAATTTCTCAGATAACAGCAGAGATTGTGCCCACAGTACGAGACATGATTAATAAATCTAGAGCAGACAGATTAAAAAAATAGAGCAGAAAAACATGATGGAATCCCAACTTAGGAAACAAATGGAATCCATAAAACAGATGCAAACAGATTTCCAGGAGATTAAAAACTCCACTGAAAGACTATGCAACAGAATGAGCCAATGTGAGGACAGAATCTAAAATATAGAGGATAGGATTGCAATTAGTGACCAGAAAAAGAAAAATATTTTAAAAATAGTAAGGGACCATGAGAAATCAATCCAGCAGCTGCTAGACAATTCAAAGAAGAATAACGTAAGATTCATGAAGTCAGTGAAGAAACAGGAGAGAACGCAGATGACATACAAAACTGTTCACTGAAGTAATGGCAGAAAACTTCCCAAATAGAGGAAAAGAACCTGACATACAGATAAGAGAGGCTTAAGGGGCTCCAACTAGCCATGATCAAACAAAATCTACACACATAGGCATATAATAGTTAAGATTCCAAAAACCCAACAGAAGCACAAAATTCTACAAGCAGTTAGAGGAAAGAAACAAATCGCGTACAAAGGAAAGCCTATCAGAATCCCAGCACACTTCTCAACACAAATCCATAAGTCAAGAAGAGCATTTCTTCTTGTATTTCAAGCCCTAAAGAAAAACAACCTCCAACCCAGATTGATGTACCCTGCAAAACTATCTTTCAAAATTGATGGAGAAATAAGATACTTTCATGACAAAGAGTACCTTAGGAACTTCATGAATACTAAACCAGCACTCCCCCCAAAATTTAAACAACGTCCTAGGAAAAGACAATAAGGATCACAACCCCAGAAAGTGCAGCAGAATGAATCCATCAGGTTCAACAAGAAATTAAATGCAAAGGGGGAGAATCCAGCAAAAAGTCATGACAAGGATAAGTCAATATATAGCACTTACAATCATCAATCTTAATAGTCTCAATTCACCAGTCAAAAGAAATAGACTGAAGAATGGGTCAAGAAGCAAGATCCAACAACATGCTGCATACAAGAAACACTTAATTCAGAAAGAAACTCATAGACTGAAAATTAAAGGGAGGAAAACAATATTCCATGTGACTGGAACCCCCCAAAAACACAGGAGTAGCTTTTCTCTTTGCAGATCATGAATGTATTTTGAATGCTGTCAAGTGCTTTTTCTGCATCTATTGAGATGATCGTATGTTTTTGTCCTTAATTCTGTTACTATAGTGTATTACATTTATTGATTTGCATATGTTGTACCATACCTGCATCCCTCAGAAGAATCCCACTTGGTCAGGGTGTCTGATCTTCTGCATTCTGTTTTCCAGTATCTTGTTGAGGATTTTTGCATCTTTGTTCATTAGGGATATTGGCCTATAGTTCTCTTTTTTGGTTGAATCCTTCTCTGCCTTTGGGATCAGGGTGATGCTTGCTTCCAGGAATGAATTTGAGAGTATTGCTTCCCTTTCAATTTCACTAAAGTGTTTAAACAGTAGTAGCAATATGTCTTGTAAAATTGAGTCTGTAAATGGGGAGGGGAGAAGGGGTCGAAGGGAGGGCAAGGGAATGAGGAAAAAAATAAAAACCATGATACAGCATGTAAAGATACAAAATCCCAATGATGAATGTCATCATATTGTGTAATAAAATGGACCAATAAACTTAATGTATATAAAAAATGGGCAACTGAAAGGAATTGATACTTCATAGACATTCAATCTGACAATAAACACATAAGAAAATGTTCAGCATCTCTGTCCATTAGAGAATTGCACATTAAAACAACACTGAGATTTCATTTTACTCAAGAAAGAATGGCTGTAATAAAAAAATCAAATAATAACAAATACTGGTGAAGCTTTGGGGAGATAAGAACCTTTCTACACTGTTGGTGTAAACAATGTAAATAAGAAAAACAATTATGGAAAAGTGCGGAAATTCCTAAAAATATAGAAATTCCATTTAACCCAGGTGTCTTCCAAAAGAATTAAAGGCATCATATACAGTGATACCTATATGGATAGCAGCACAATTCATAATAGCTTAATCTTGGAAATGACCTATCTGTCCATCAACAGATAAAGAAAATACGACATTTATATAAAATAGAGCACTACTCTGCCATAAAGAAGGACAAACTTGAGTCATCTGTAGGAAAATGGATACAAATTGAAATCATAATGTTAAGTGAAATAAATCATGCACATAAGCTTTAACATTGCATAGATCTTTTATTTAATAAACCCAAAAGATAAATAAAGTGAAAAATAAAATAGAAACTAGGAAGTAGGAAGATAGATTTTTTTTGCAAAGAAGAAGGGACCAAGACATAGAGGGAGAAAGAGGAAAGAAAGGGGAAGGGAATGTAAAGAGAATGGAGATGTACTGTATACACATACCAACTCCCCACAAAGAATGCGACTATTGTATACTGCAAACATGTACAAATAAAAAATAAAAACTGAAAGAGGAATTGATAAAACTAATATAAGGAAAGCTGCAGTAAATCAGACTAAAATATGTGATTGTACCATCAAAAGAAAAATGTCATAAAAGAAAACAGAGAACAGAAGAATGAATGCAAAACACATAGCTAGAATGGGAAGATTTAATACAAAAACAAAATGAATTAATTAAATTTAGACTAAATACTACAATTAAAAGACAAAATTTGACAGACTAAAACAAAAGGCCAACTTTATATTGTTTATAAGAGACATATCCTAGATTTCAGGACACAGATTTAAAGTAAAATAATGAAAAAAGGCATCACATATAAATATTAAATAAAAATAAGCTGGTCTGGCTAAATTAATATCACATGAAAGTGAGTCTAATATAAGAAGTGCTGTTAGTGCCAAAGAGCAATGTTTCATAAAATATGAAAAAGACAAATTAGCATGACACCATAAAAATCCTAAATGCACACTTACTTAATAATATAAAATGTATTAAAGAAAAAATTAAGGAGTAGTAAGACACAAATTCACAATAGGGTATTTCTTACATCTCTTTCAAAGACTGATAAAGCAGATGAAATGTTAATAAAATATGAATAATTAGGTTGAACTAACTGATCTATAAAAAACATCATAGCCAACAAACTGTAAAACATATATCACTTTAAACTATACATAGAGTATTTGTCAAATAAACCACATGCTAGAGTACAAAGCATACCTCCTACAAATATAATGGGTTAAAACAATACAGAGGACGCTCCTGGACAGTTGAGGAACTCAATTAGAAACCAGTAGCAAAAAAAAAGCAATAAAAATCTCCATCTATCTATAATAAACAGTGCACTTCTAAATAATCCATGAGTCAAAAAAACAGAAAAATAAGAAAGCGTTTAAAATTAAATTATAGGGCCAGGAATGTGGCTCAATGGTGCTAAGCCTGAGTTTCATCCCTGGTACCAAAAAATCAATCAATCAATCAATTATCAAATTATAATGAAACTATAGCACAATAAAATGTGTCATATGCAGCTAAACATTAATTAGTGAAAATATAGATTTTTATCTCATATTAGTAGAGAAGAAAGGACACAAATTTATGACCTAAGTGTCCATTTTAGCAAGTCAGAATTAAAGGACACCAAATTACCTCTATAGAATGTAGAATGAAATAAGATAAGACAAAGATACTTCAAATAAAAAGCAGATGTACAATAGAGAAAAGCAATAAAATCCAGAGTTCATTCTTCAAAAATACTAAGAATTGTCAAGTAAACTTGACATAAAGTATCAATTGCAAAATTGGAAATGAAAATAAGATGTGCCTAGAAATTTAATAAACCTTAAATTTGACAAGCCAGATAAAATTGAAAACTCATCAAAATTAATACAAGAAGAACTAAGAAGAAATGTACTTGGTCCATTAATGAACACTGGATCCATGCTTCATGTGGTGGAGCATGTCTGTAATCTCAGCACTCAGAAGGCTGAGGCAGGAGAATGCAAATTTGAGGCGAGCCTGGCTTATATAGCAAGAATCTATTACACACACACACACACACACACAATGTAATTATATTCATAATTTAAGGTAATTAAAACCTTTCTTACAAATAAAACACCAGGCATGAATAACTTCACTGTCAAGTTTTTCAAACATTTAATGGTCACAATTTCCTTCTGACTTTTAATTAAAATATACTTCCTTTCAAATAGACAACTAAATTAATTTGCCTAAAAGGCACTTGGGGTCAAATCGAATCAAGGAATACATTTGCAATCTCTCCTCACCATAATACGGGTTCCACCTTGCTAACAAGGTTGAGCGGCAAATTCATTTATTCTGATGTTCCCTGTTTCTTTAATCTGTGAAGTGATAATCTAACCAAGATGGTCAAGGAAAGAGGTTCGATTGCCCTGGAAAAATTCCTAAGATGACAAGTAACCAAGGAGGCAAGCAATGTAAATCAGCGTTATTTAATCTTCTCTCCCTCTTCTATTTTCCTGGATCCTCCATGCAAAACATGAAAAGCAGACTTTCCAGTAGCAGGTCAGACTAGCACGCAACCACTTTCAGAAGTAATCTGTGCCTGAAAGTGTTGGGAGAGAGGTGACTGGCAAAAATAATTGTCTGTTTCCCCGTCACGAAGCAGGAAAGGTGTCAGTCTGTATTCGTTAGTCCAAATTGGTTTTCCTGTCTTCCAATATCAAATTTCATCTTTCTCCTTGACTATATTACAGCTATGACTCATGAAAATTGTTCCAAGACATATAATATAAGGAAATTGGGATGATGTTATTATATTTGATTAAGTGATTCAAAAGTATTGCTTTAGGCACAGATTCTAAATTCTCAAAAGATATATGATCTGTCGAACACATTTATCTCATAGGTGAGACTTTATAACACTCCTGAACATATGTTTTAACAAGAATGTAAAGAAGGCTGGAGAAAGATATTTTTACGTGTGTGTGTGCGTGTGTGTGTATTTGTGTGTGTGTCTTGTATTTTCAAGGCACACATTTTCGTCCTATTATACTGATCTGCCACGAGAGGGCACCATACAGCTCTCTCACAACCTGTGTGAGCTGAGAAGTCTGAATTCTCACACGGAGCACGCACAGCACAAGGTTTTTGCTGCCCTTTAATCAAGACAGGAAATATCAACCTGTCCCTGCAAGGAAGATGGGAACCTGTATTAACCTTCCAGTGGCCTTGAGCAAAACATCCTTTGCTTTTCTGTGTCCTGTGCTCGTAGAGGTGGCTGTTCCTCACCTCTGCCTTTAACCTGCTTTCCAGGATGGTGTGGAGTTTGTGTGCTTATTTTAGAGTGCTTGTATTTATTGTCTTGGTTAATAACTCATGACAGCATAATAAAGCATAATATTTTGGAGAGAACCCACTCACTGGCTCCACTGGGCATGACCACTGGCTGCTCTGTTCAAAGTCATTTTTTAGTGAACTTGCATGTGTCTCTTTTATTGCTATTGCACTTGTCATTAGTTTGAATCTTTTCAAACCCCAGAAGGCTCAAGCACTCATTGAAGTTCTCCAATATGTTGACTGCACATGTAAGAAGTCACTTTCAGCAGGGTGTGGCGGTGCACACCTGTGATTCCCACACTCTGGAGGCTAAGGTGGGAGGGTCCCTGAGATGGAGGCCGATCTGAGCTACATAGTCAGCCTGAAAATAGTTAGACCCTGGAAATAAAACATAATCTTCATCTTGTTCCATGAGCACCTTTCCATATCAGAGGTCTTCTCAGAAACGAGAAAGTTCGTAGCTCTACAACAGCCTAGATGTCGCTGACCTTAGGCCTACACAGTTTGATTCTTTTGCCAAATTAGTCAGCTTTTGTCTACTGCCTGGCCTTGCCCATTAAATTTATGGAAAGTAAATTAAAGAGAAGCAGTCGTCTCCTTGCATTTATGCTGAGAAAATGTAACATGAAGCAGTCCCTTGAAGTAGCCACTCCCACGGTCGGTGTTAAGCAGATAGCCATGTATCTTTAGTGACAAACATGTTCTGACTTTGAATTATTATAAGATGCTGCCCAATGCCTACCACATGATAGCAGCCTCTGGAAGGTGGGCCAGGAAGATATCAGCATGAGACTGATGCCCTCTGTCCTCCTCAGTAGTCCTCTTGCGCTCTGTAAGCCAGCTGGAGATCCCAGAATGTATGAGAAAATCACAATCGCAGTGCTATTGTCAGGTGAGTGAATTTGTTAGCTTAATGTTATTACATTTTAGTTAGATGCTTTTCTTTGCCTGGAGGATACTGGAACATAGCCTAAAATACAAACAACCCCCATTTTCAAACTTATTTGAATGAGTAAATAAATGAACAGTATCTTAGATTCTAATCTGGTAGCTGGTCTTTATTGGAACTTGGACAGTAATGGGAGTATTGCACAAGAGAGCCCGGTCCTGGTGGTAGAATCACTATTTTCCAGTGTGAGAAGTTTGCTTGGATTCTAAGCATAGCTGGAATGAAAGGAATTTCATCAAATGTGACAAATATATTTGTGGCTTGGTGTGATTTGAGAGAAGATTAATTTCTAAATGAAACAGAGGAGAGTGTGTGTGTGTGTGTGTGTGTGTGTGTAGTGCTAAGTGTCAAGCTAAGAACTACTCTGCCACGGACCTTTGTTCCCAGCCCATCTCGATTTATTAAATTACATTTTGCGACAGGGTCTCCCTAAGTTGCCCAGCGAGGAATTAAACTTGCACACCCCTTGCTTCTGTCTCCCAGAGAGCTGGGAATATAAGTGTGGGCTCAGTACCCCTGACCTAGTAGTCATCAGTGAGGGTGATGGTAGGTATATGGTCAGTTTTCAAGTTACTTTTTCCTCTACATCCTTAACCATATTTGTTGCTTTTTAAAGAAAAAAAGTAATAATCACTCTAACTAGGGTGAAATGGAAATTCATTGTAGTTTTTCATTTGTGTTTCTCTGGTAGCTAGTCATATCGAGCATTTTTTTCATATATTGTTTGACCATTTGTTGTGTGTGTGTGTGTGTGTGTGTGTAGTATTAGGGACTGAACACAGAGCCTCCACACCTATGTATATCCATAGTCCTTTAATTATTATTATTATTAATATTATTATTGTTTTGTTATTATTTTAATTTTGAGAGAATTTTCTGCTAAGCAAATAATTGCCCATGCTGGGTTCAAACATGCGATCCTCCTAACTTAGCTTCCTGTAGTGTTTTACAGGCACGTGCCGCTGTTCCTGGCTGGATTTCTTTTTCTTTCTTTTCTTTCTTTCTTTCTTTCTTTCTTTCTTTCTTTCTTTCTTTCTTTCTTTCTTTCTTTCTTTCTTTCTTTCTTTCTTTCTCTTTTCTTACTTTCAGTGTCTACTCGGATTATTTGCTCATTTTTAATTGAATTACTTATTTTTTATGTTGTTGAGTTCCTCATATTTTGAGTATTAATCCTCTGTCGGATAAGTAGTTGTCAAATATTTTTTCCTATTGTGCAGATTGTAGGAAACATGTTTTAATGTAAGTTTCCCACATTATCTTTACAGCTTATATTTTTACATCACCTTGCATCCTTGCAACTTCACCTGCACCTTCTTCAGCAGAAACTCCAGAATCATTAACAGAAGGTAGGAACCCTAACTTTTACATAATAAATTTCTAGCCACTGTTTTAATAACCATGACTTCAACAAGTACTTATCTGTGCAGTTTTCTGTGGTAAGTAAACTAAACATCTAAAATATGGGGAAAAAAACACGCTTGTGATTATTCTGGGTGATGGAATGGTTGATAACATTTTTTTGATACTTTCTAAATTTTGTACAAAGAGACTCTGATAATGTATTGACCAAAAGTTTAAAACGATTCGAAAGGCAAAGGGAAAGACACAAACCCTGATTTTGTGGGTGCTTCGTTTCATTGTAATTGTCATTACTCTACCTGGTCATGGCTGATTGCTGGAACTGCTTTGGGGAACCCACAGAGAAAGAAGAGAGAGTAAAGCAGAGATACCTATTGTCCATAGTTTCCTCATTTCCAGTTTTGTATGGGGCTTGCTTCTATCGAGGTACAAGGACTCATTCCTGTTCTTAGTTACCTCTAGTAGCTAAGAATACCGAAAGAGGGGCCACAGCTAGGGCCTTGTGACACCGTACTGCCCCAAGACGCCAGTCTCTTTCCAGGAATAAGGCTGTATTCCGGCTCAGCACTGAGGGACGCCCAGCGTGGTGGAAGCCAGCAAATTATAGAACATTGCGTGTCCCTCCATCGGTCCCCTTGTACCACTCTCACCCCACGCAAAGGTCCAGAGTGCACATGGAGCTCTGGGCTGCCCTGAGCCCTCATTTCGTTCACAGCCTGCATCCCTTGATGTTTTAGATAAAACTCAAAATCAGCTACGTGCTGTGAGCCTCCAAAGCTGATCTGAGTTTCTCTCCGTGGTGTGTGTAATCCTGTGAAGCGGATATTTCGCAATTAATAGAACAAGAAAAATAAACTCGCTTGACACAGGAAGAAAAGTTTAGATACTCAGTAGTAGGTATGTGAGGAAATCGAGTGAAAGGAATTTTGCCTCCCTGGATTTCTTCCAGTTCAATTTGAAAATAAGACCTGTTTTAAGCAGGTCATTTGTACCATCAGCCTCGTTAATATTCCTTGACGGTTTCCATTCATGTAGCAATTGCCAATCTTCCACGTTTTCCTACAACTGCTTTAGTACCATGCATCCAAAATACAAAGAAAAAACAAATACATCTGGTCATAGAGAAAATGAGTTCCTTACTTTACAAAACCCACATTAAAAAGAAGAGATGTTTTGACTTCTATTGTCTTTGCTTCAATGAGTTTATGTTTTTGTTTCACATATGTGTTATGAATATTTGCAGGCATCTGTAGTTATTACTCAATATTTTGTGTAACAGGCACCATGCTAAGCATTTTACATGGATCATTTTATTTTGTCTTGATGACAGCTCTGTGGAGTAGACTTTGTCCTCAGTACAGAGATATAAAAATAAAACACAACAAAGCTTCAGAAACTTTTGCAAATTTGCCTAAGGCCATAGAACCAGTGAGCAATGAGCCTGGCATACAGACATACATGGCTTTACTGTAGAACCCACATCTTCACCCAGTGACTTAGTCAGCTCCTGAAGGCCCTGCCTCTTAATGCCACTGCATTGTTCCCTGAGCTTCAGCACATGAATGGAGAGGAACTGAGACCATAGAGATTCATCTCGAGATTTCTACGCAATAAGTTGGTTTCTAGTATAGTTAGGTTTTGACTAATATCCAACAATGGTGAAGCGCTTACTTTGTACCAGACGCTGCTCTATATTCCTTACATTTATTTAATTTTTCATTAAAATGAAATACACATGATTATGTTTACTGTTTTAACCAGTTTTAAGGGGCCTCAATGCACTCACAATGTTGTGCATTCATTACTACTATCTTGCTGAAGAATCTCTTCATTACTCTGAAAGGAAGCCCTATAGCCGTTATGAGTACCTACTCATCAGTCCTTAACAATCACTAGTTTACTTCATATTTCTATGGAGTGGCCTAGTTTTCACAATTCACGTAAATAGAATTGTACAGTATGTGGCTTCTTCCACTTGGGACAGTGTGACAAAGGCTCACCCGTGTTGTAGCCTGTAGTACTCATTCATTTCTATTCCTGAATATTATTCCAGTATAGATATACCAAATTTGCTTCTCCATTTATAATTTGAAGGAAATTCAAGTTGTTTCTGACTTGGGGTTCTTGTAAATTGTGCTACCCTAATGTTTTTAACTACTTCAATTTGAACGCCCATTTTCAGTACTCCTAAGTATGTTCCTGGAAACAGAATTCTTGAGTTACAGTAATTTTACATTTAGGTCATGGAAGAACCACTATTTTCTACAGTAGCTACAGTATTTTGCATCCCACCAGTAGTGTAGGAGGGTTCCAATTTCTCCAAATCATTGCCAATAGTTGTAGTTTTTTCTTTTCTAAATCACAGTATTCTCCGATTTACAATGTCCCTGAGGGAGTTCCTTAACTTATAGCCCCAATAAATGTATTGTAAACTGGAAGGATGGTAAATTAAAAATGTATCTAATACTCCTAACCTACCAAACATCATAGCTTACCCTAGCCTACCTTAAAAATGCTTGGAACACTTACATTAGTCTATACTTGGGCAAAATAATCTAACACAAAGCCTATTTTACAAGTTACTACAATATTCAGTATCTATGTAATTTATTAAGTACTGTACTAAAAGTAAAAAATCTAGAATGGCATTTTTGAGTGCGGTTTTACACTATCATAAGCTTGAAAAATTAGAGGTCGAATGATTATAATCTGAAGATTCTATATTACCTTCCTACCATGACATGGAGTTTCATTGTGGCTTTTACTTACATAACTCTAATGACTAATGATATGGTTTTATGTGGTTGTCAGCCATTTGTATTTTGCATATATCTGAGAAGTGTTCAATCAAATCGTTGCCCGTTAAAAAAAATCTTTATGTTGTTGAAACACAGATTGTGTTATCAGTAGTCTCTTATCAGATATACAATACACAAATGTTTTATTCTATTCTATAGGGGTTGTCATTTTGCTTTTGATAGTGTCCTTTGATGGATTAAAAACTAGGCGAATCTTTGACTATTGGTCCCTTGGTCCCTCTGACAGCCAGGTATTCAGGTAGGGTACAGCTGGGCCCTTTGATCTTAAAATATGACTGAGTTTTATTGAGACAGTGTCTGTGTGCTGCAACTCACTCCACATGCACGCTGCACATAAGCACACATAAAACAAAATTCCATGGCACAATACTTGTCCTTACAATGTGTGACGCACTTTGATGTTTTCTATTTTGTGCACCTCACTTTTTAATGCCTGTGATAATCCAGTGAATTTATTTCATGGCCCATTAAAGCAGAAAAGCAGTGACTTGGTTACAGGTTAGAATGCTCTCAGAGTATCTAAAAAGCTCTGACCATCAAGCTCCAAGTCCAGGTATTCTAATTATACAAGTGCTGGGCCTATCAAAGGTGAGTGTCCCAGTTCATTCCAGCATCTACTTTTTCATAGCCTATGAGTTAAGAATGAATTTTATACTTTAAGGGCTGAAAAAATCAAAAGAATAATATTATAGGGCATATTATATAAACTTCAAGTTCTACTGTCCATAGATTATGATTGGAATATGGCCAAGTTCCAATTTAAAATGAATTAATTATCAAAAGTGTATGAATAATAGTAACAGAGACTGCATGGCTTGCCAAGCCTAACACTTTTATTTTCTATCCCCATGCAGAAAAGGTTTATTAACCTCCAAAGTTTATTAACCACTGAGGGATTCTGGACTGTAAGGTAAAAAAAAATTTTGATTTTAGACTAAGGATTTCCAAACCCGGTTTCTGTGGAGACCCAGAAGCTGTAGACCTATCACCAGGTCAGCATCCACTGAGCATTTCAACTTGGTCTGCTGCACTTCAGAAACTGCCTAGGGTGAAATCGAATATGTGTGTGCCCACGAATGTGTCTGTCAGGGGGTGGGGGTGGGGCTCCTAAAACCAAAGTGCAAGGAATATCAGCCTCAGTGTGGCAAATGGTTCTGCTTCTCAAGCAATTCAGGCTAATTTTCTATGGTTTTCCAAAACTGTTCGTGCTGTAAATATAAATATCATAACCTTAAGATATGTAAATTTTAACTTCAAAACCCACAAGTATGCATTTTACACATGTTAGTAGAGTCTGGAGCAGTTTCTGGTGCTGGCAGCTGATCAGAATTGCTGCTTGGACAGAACAGGTGATTCATGAACAGATAGGACACGAGTATTGCTCTAATTTCCTTCTTGCTATTTGTGGTTGTTCTACAAGGGACAGGAAGTGTTAGCGGCATGAAGAGTTTGAGATTAAATTTTCATTCCTAATTAGTTTTTTTCATCCAGCCTAATTTACATAAGCCCAAACTTAATGTGTATCCTTCCACTGTAAAAATAGTAACATTTAAAAATAATGCAGACTCATGTAAAGTATGCGAAATCTTCTTTTGATCTGAGGATTCTTTGGTAGACAAAAGTAGGAAGGTGGTAATATACGTGACTGGAAAAGTGCAATTCCAGTCGTTGGAAACATATGCCTTTCCATATGTGAATTTGTCACTCCAGGTCACCCTGTAACTCTGTTAGAGGCACAGCCCCTCCTCTGATAATGAACAAGGTGAATTATTATTTTTATATCTTTTCAGTTACCCCTGATTTGTTATAAGTGAAGGCTTGCTTGATAATTAGTTATTCTATAATTTGGGAATAGTGTAACCTACTTTCAAGAAAACATAACTGGTGTACTCATTCTGTTTAGTTTGTGTGACTCACTGTTGGTTTTAGCAGATATTTCTATAGTTAAGGAGAACTGCATTAAAAATCTGATTCTCTTGCTTAGCAGCTGTTTGACCTTGGGCAAGTTTGACAATGTTTCTGATATTTGTCTTTGTACTTATAAATAATAATTAATACATATGAAAAGACCCTCAACAAATTATTTAAAAGATGGTAAGAGAGGGTGGCTGGAACATAGTAACAATAAGTGCTAACTACAATTACCTTAGACATATAGATATTCATAATTATGGAATGATAGAGTGCCTTAGAAAAAATTTATTCCATTACTCTCAGGGGAAAGAAAACTGAGGCCCAGATAAGTTTAGAAAATTGCTCAGTTTTTCATCATTTGGTGGCAATTTCAAGACTCAATCTGTGATTCTCTTTTCCAGTAAGAAAAGAGCAGTGGACAGAAATGTCTCTGCCAAAGGGTATACAGTGGCTGAGGTTGCAACCTGGTTTTTCTTTCTATCTCAAATAGCTCAGGTATGGTTTTTGAACCATGAAGATAGTCAAGAGCTAGGAAAGAGCAGAGCGAGGCTACCTACAAAACCCGGGGTTCTTAGTGTCATTCATAGGAAAATGGATACATATTGAGGATGTACTCCTAAGTGAAATAAATAAGTCACACATGTGTAAATACCAAACAGTTTCTCTGGTGTGAAAAGTATAATAGTACATAAGATCCTAATGATATAATTGACAATGTGAAATAGGAAGAAATGGGCTAAAGGTGTAGGGAAAGTGGGAAGGGTAGGGGAAAGGTAATAAGGGGAAAAAAAACATGAGAAAATGAAAAAATGGAAATAAAGTATTTGTAAATAGGGAAGGGAGGAAGGGGGTGAAGGGAGGGCAGGGACAAGGGGGGAAATGAGAAACAAGACCTGTCATGTAAAGGTACAAAATCCCAATCATGAATGTAACTGTACCTAAAATGTATCAGTAAACTCAATGAGGAAAAAAAAAAAAAAAAACCTCAGGGTTCTTTGAGGGGAACTGCTGCCTCCTAGGCCAGTGGTGGTGAACCTCTGTGCTGAAAGTTCTAAAAATATTTGTTGCCATTATTCTAGGCCACAAACCTTCCAGGCAGACTGGATAGAAAGCTGCTTTGCACCAAGTCAGGGAAGGAAGCCCTGTGATTCTTGGCTGGATAGGAACCCCCAAAGCATGCCAGTCTGCAGATGAGCAGAAACAGGGTCGTCACATTTGGTACCTGGCCCACTAATTACTCCCATCAACAGGCCTTGCTCTTCAAAAGCCATTACACTGAGGAGTTCAGACAAAAGTGATCAAGGGCTACCCAAAACCAGGGCTCCAACGTTACCACACAGAAAACTATCCTTTATAAAGTTTAGCTTTTCTGAACTGTAATTAGCTGTTTCGGCTTAATAAAATATTCCCACAAAAGAAAAAAGAATGATAACCAACAGTGCAGGGTCTGCGTACTGTAAATCATCACACCTTAACACAGATTGCCTTTGTTGGTTCTTTGGCTCAAGGGAAAGGTTGAATAGTTCCCTTAAGGTATTGCTTCATGGCAGTGGACTGCAAACATCTTCTGGCCCAGGGAAGATTTCCATTTATCGTTCAATCTTCACAAGATAATGAGCTCTGACAGAAAAGACACAGCACTGGAGATCAGTGGGTATGAATTTTTATTCCAGTTTCACCATAAATTAACCCTTCAAAAATCGGATAAACCTATTGATGAGTTTCCATGCTCACCACAGCATGTTCACCACAAAGAAAATGTAACACTTAAAACATTTAGTTTTCTGGTTTGGGAACTAGCTAAAGCATTTCCGGCAGGGTGTATCCTTCTAAGGGTGTGCTTTTGCAAGATAAGACTTTTATCAGCCCCAAGCCAGGAGGGAACTAAGAAGCAAGCCAGCGGTTGTGGGACCTGACTTTATCACTTCATGACAGGAACTTGACCCCTGAAGGAAAGAAATATTGCCATGAGGCAAAACCAGGGTATTTGTGCAATGTCGCACTTGACTTCTGTCCTTTCTAATTACATTTCAGATTAGAAATGTCAGCAATTTGGAAAAAGCCATGTGGTCTACAAGGTAGAGTACGTAGCAGGTGGTCAGGAGATGCACCTCTGCTGCTCATAGCAGCTGCCATTTCAGTGACTGAGACCATGAATTTTAAACTAGATGCTTGAGACCTTGCTAATCTATTTATTTTTATAGATTGATTTGCCTCTTAGACTTTAAATTCTTATGAATTTCAGTGGTTTTCCAGCTTTTGCCTGATAGTCTCCCTCCAACATCCACATGGATGCATAGTATGCTTTCCTTTTTCTACCCCTTAATCTATTTCTCTATCTTAACTCCTCCTCCAGATCTCCATCTAAAACCCTGCCCATGCTTCATGGGCCAGCCCATAATGTGTTAGCAAGTATGCGTGGAGTCTGGGCTAGAGAGTAAGTTTTTCAAAGTTCAGTGCTGCTAAAAAACAGAAAAGTAGGCTGGCGCGAGACACATTCATTCCTGAGAAGCCAGATGCTGGACATATCTTATCTGTAAAGGCAGAAAGTTGGATTATGCGTTCTGAGTTGCCTTCTAGCTGAAGGCAACTACTAATTTAATAGGACAATATTTAAACTAACCTTTAACCTTGTGATGGTGCAAAGAGATGTTTTGAAAACTGATTTAGCTATGAAAGCCAAGATTTCAGAACACAAAGAAGTACAAAAGACAGGACAGACACTCTTATGATAAGTTTTAGGCAAGTTATGTTTAAGGATTAGAAATTGTCTGCAATATCTTATGTCAGGTTCACTGATAGAAAGATGTAACAGTAAAATACCCTGTTCAGAATCCACATATGCATAGATATTTTGCACTGTTTTAGACCCGAATATGTCCATAGGTGTGCACTAGCTAATTAGGTGTATAGGAAACTAGGAGACAGGTAGACATGTGAATGGATGTAATTAAATGTAGTATTTTTATGGGGTCATGTTGTGATTTTTAATTAATTTTATTGGAACATTTTATGTATACAATATAATGACATTCATTGGAAATTTGTGCCTTTGCATAATCAATGTTGGTTCTTCTTATTGCATATTCTTGGTGTTGTTGGGGACTACATTGGAGTTTTCTTACTTAAATTTTGAAAGCAGTTTAACCACTTACCAGTCCAATTACTTAAATTCAAAAGTTGCATGCGTTTTTGTTAATTTTTATAAGATAATTTAACAGGAAGTGTAATATTTTTGTTAAACTTATTCAATACAAGCATCGACTGGTTGAGATGACAGCTGCCCTAGCGACCCTCGGGATAGTGCCTAAACAAACATGCTGCCAGAGTGGCACTCGGGTAAATTATTATGCATCTGAGGATATGTAACGAGATACTTCTTTTCCTTCTCCTTTCAGGTAAAAGTTTTGTTTGTTTTTTTTTTTTTCCAACCAAGTACTGGTTTACTTAATTTGAGGCTATTGATAAAACTCTTTAAATTGCCCCAAGTGAATCTTAGAAGCCTAGCAAATCTTTAAAATCTGATTAAATACTGAAAAAGACAAGAAAACTATGTGTGTGACTGAAACTGCTGTCCTTTCAATTTGACACTGCTTTGCAAACTGCGGACTTTCAAGAGTAAGTGTGTGTGTCTTCCTTTCACCGTCCAGGAAGCCCACTACGAAGTCCCATCGGAGTTCTTAGGTTCTTTACTTTTTCCAGCAAGTGGGGAAAGAACTATGGAGAAGGTCATTTTATAGATCAGCTACTATTATGAGATTGTTGCAAAGATAATTCTAAAGCATTTTTTAAATGAAATTGTTTTGAAATAAATAAGACACACATGTGGAAAGACTGCATAGTTTCTCTGGTGTGAAAAACTAAAAGTGCAAATGAAATCAAATTGTTTGTAGGCATTCCTGTATTTATCTCCTTACTGTGTCAAGGCAGAGTAGCCTAATGTAAGACAAAATACGAATCTGACTCTGTAAACTTGGGTGCAGGTTTTTTTTTTTTTTAATCTTCGAGCCTTTAGCTCCTACTTCTTTTGAACACAAATTCTATGTGATATCCTTTACCTATGAGAGGTAGCTGCTGGTGAAAGAAATCTAGCTATGTGCTAGAGAGTTAAAATTGTCTTGATAAAGTTCCAAACTTATTTTAATGAGTTCTCTCTTCCTGAAACATTTCATTTGGATACCAAAATGTTACATATGGTGTGCTTATATATTTATAATACACTTTTCCCATTCTCTGATTTTACTGAAAACTACTAGCATTAAAGTATTAATTTTAAGAAATGTTAAATCTAATTTTTGCTCTTTGCCATGTCCTTTTTATGAATTGGTGTAATTTTTCTGTCCCTCTATGTCCTTAGGCCATAGGTCTTCTTCACCCAAGGCACTGTCATAGAGTGATAAGGACTCTCTGTGAGGAATGTGGTCTATGTGCTCAGGGCCTGCTTATCTGGGTCCCTCCCAGCCAAATGGGATCTCTGGCAGTGCCCTCTGCCCACATAACCCTCCACACTATTGACAGTGACTTCCCCACCTGAACATTTGGTCCAAACCCTTTATTGGCTTTCTGTTGCACTCGGGATAAAGTCCACCGAGTTCTACAGTTTGGCCCATGACACATGGTCCTGCAGTATCCTGTTAGCCTTTCCCTCTGCTGCTTGTCATCGTCTCTGTTCTTTTCTACACATTCTGCTGCAGCCACAAGGATGAACAAGTTCCTCTAGCCTAAAGGTCCATAGTGTCAGACTGGTGAAATCCCACATCCTTTTCAATAAAAATTCATAGAATTCCAATATGACATCTTTCCACCAACTCCTCCATCAAGAAGAATTGACCACTATGTTCCTTGTGCCCCTTCTTATTCTCACACCCTAAAATACTTCCTCAGCCTTTGACGAAGTACTTGCCTTCTCTACAGAGCTGGAATTTTCTTCAAAGACCATGAATTACTTTCACTGGACTCCTAGTTTATTGCCTATATTGGTCATGCAAAAGAATCAAAAACATTTTTAAATGGTTGAACAAATAAATAAGCATGGAAAATGAACAGTAACCAACAAGGGCTAAGAAACCTATCTGGTTTCTAAAGAGTTAATACTAAGATTTTAATTGGGCCTTTTTCCCTATGGCAGTTAATGTAACTTGTAGTCTGACTCCAAGTGGGGGAGGCCAGGGAAGAACTTTCAAAAGTTTCATGTGCAGATGGCATGAGCATGAAACCTACACAGGTGCTGGAAGTTGTCTAAATGACTTTGCTTCTCTAAGCAGTGTGTTGCCTTCAGTGTTAGAAATTCCCACCTGAGAACCGAAAAGAACATAGTGAGGTAAAGACAGGGAGGAATGTTCCAGGTGAAGGGAAACACAAGAACAATGTATTGAAAGTGAAAAAGGTATGGTATCTTTGATGCCCCAGAGAAGAGGGCAGAGTGTCAAGCAATGGACTCATCAGGCATGGCCTTCTAGGTGCTCACACCAAACAGTGGGTCACCATCCTTAGATGGACTGCACCTCCCTAGTGGGAGATCCCATGGGAATCCAACTCAGGCTGTTCCTAAAGTCCTGCTGAACAGGAAACCTGCAGGAGGAGATGTGTTGGCAGTCATAGTCAAACTCTAGATGGCCTCACTTAAGCTTTCAATGTTTTAATACTTATTTAACACTTGTTAAACACTGAAACATTTTCTGTTTTCTGCAATTGTTTTCACCTTTGCATTTTTTTCTTCTATTGGAAAAGTGAGTTGAAAATATTTTGTTGGTCCTTCTATATGCTACTTTGACACTTGGCTGAATTCATCCTGTTCACTTTCAGATGCAGTCTGGAAACTCACTTCATTCTTTGTAAGAAGCTGACCAAATTACTCATGACTGTTTTTGCTGGATACCTTTCTTTTTCAGAGATCTGTACTAGTGCTGGGGATGTTCCAAACAATAGAAGTTTCCTGTCATAAGCCTACT
The DNA here is from genome assembly GCF_012274545.1 of Fukomys damarensis. Lineage (NCBI taxonomy): Eukaryota > Metazoa > Chordata > Mammalia > Rodentia > Bathyergidae > Fukomys > Fukomys damarensis. The sequence continues at coordinate 63,766,479 of NW_022900950.1, read as the reverse complement.
TGGTGTCCACAAAGTGTTATAGATGTGTGTCCTAAGTGTAAATGTATTACCTGAAATGAAATATATTAAACAGGAGGATTTGAGGGAGAAACCACATAAGCGGGGAAGTTGAGAAAAGGAACCACTGGAAAGAGTGAGCACTTCAAATGCCTTCTTCAGTTTTATTTCCAAGTAGCTAAGCCATAGGCTGATCTCAAGTTTTTGTTAAATGTGTACTCAGTGCCTCTGGCCTTTGACACTTCCTGATTATTAGCTAGTTTTATAACATTGTCATAGATAAACATAATTACATTCTTTTATATTCCTGATTATATTCCTTTAAGGACCACGATGGAAGGCCCACATTCCATTCTGTAGGAGTAAGCCAAAGCTTATATCCAGCATTTACTAAAACGTAGATTGTTTTTCTTCATTATCCCTTTTTATAATTTTTATACATTTTTCAAATTGTTTTAAGGATAATATTTCTTTCCATAATTTTAATCTTAAAATTTGCTGAACCTCACAGTCCCTATCATTAGGTTAGTGTTTGAAAGTATTTCTTTTTCTATCATGTGAAAGGCCATTATAACAGGTAATGAAGAATAATTAAGAAACAGTATTTTTGCATTCTCTTTAATTTGTGCAGTAAATATAAATACACATACATATATATTATATCCACAGTTTTCACAGATGATAAATTAGCAAAGCTTATCATTCTCCATGAGGAAAGATGTAATAGGGTACTGGAAGAAACACATATGGACTTCCACAAGTAACCATTAGTATTTTAAAAATGTAGAAATGTTCCAAGTCAAGGAAGCAGAAGAATTTTAAAACGGGATTTATAGTAGAAGATAAGACACTGTGAGAGTTTTGAGTCAATTACTTGTGACCATGATTAGCTGGCAGCTGAGGGTAAAGGCAGCTTGGGTGCTCCGACCATGGGTATTCAGACCAGAGATATCAAAGAAGACGTGCTCAGTTTTCTGTGGATTCTCCATGAATCTGTGCTTCCAGCTGAGGAGCCCAGGTGACCCTGTCTCTGGGTTGGGTCTGACAAAGCTCTCTCCTCCGTTTTGAGGTGTGTATTTCCATAACACAACTGAAGAAACCAAGTCTTGCTTACCTTATCTGCAGGTCCTTGCTGTGTAGAATTCCGGAACTGCTACTAGGAGTGCTGGGGGATAAAATTGTCTTTTGTGATATATTTCACGGTCAACTCAGTCACCTCATTCTTGGTCCTTTTCTCAACTTCTGTTTTATATAGGTCCCAATCATACAATGAAAGCTGGAGAAATTGCTGTGAGTGTAAGCCCTTATATACTTCCAAAGACACCAGGTGTGTTTTTCTTTGTACACGGTTAATCTGGATGTAGAATTATTGAAATGCAACTCTAATGGTACCTGACTAGTCACCATAAAAAATCTGTCACAAGCACTGAGGTAGATGTGGCACCACTGCTAAGGAACTCTTACTTCTCACGGAAATAGGACCGTGGGTTAAAGAAATAAAAACTAAAATGGCCAGGAAAGATGAATACAGCTAGGAAGTACTGGGCCAGAGAAAGATCCAAGGGTGCCATGGTGGGAGGGCCGATGGCCAAACAGAGCTGGCTCAGACCTGGGCTAGGCCTGTGCTGCCTGCAGACCCTGGGTTAATTGCCTTATGGGGCATCTATCCCTTCCTTTTAAAAGGAAGCCAATAACCCCTGTCCCATAGCGTTTTGCTAAACATTAGGAAAGCTGTACATAAAAAGGCCAAATGTGACACATCCTGAGTGCCTGAGAACTGATAGCTGGGTGCTGAGATAAAGGTAGGCAGGAGGCCTTCTCAATAATTTTATTTTGAGAAGAAGATGACTTTAAAAGGCCTGGTTGAAGCCTGGGCTACATAGAGAGTTCCAGGTCAGTCTCAACTACATAGATCCTGTCTCAAAACAACAACAACAAACAAACAAATAAAACAAAAAATAAATAAATACATAAATAATAAAATAAAATAAAAAATAAAAGGCCTTGTTGAAGCCTGGGCTACATAGTGAGTTCCAGGTCAGTCTCAACTACATAGGGAGACCCTGTCTCAACCTCCCCAAAACAAAAACAAACAAACAAAAAAGAGTAAACAAATACATAAACAATAGAATAAAATAAAAAATAAAAGGCCTGGTTGAGAGAGTCTTTTGTAGCAGGGGCTTAGGGAAGATACTCCAGGTGTGAAATGAAGCCTGAGAGGAGACTTGCAGAGTGGCCTTGGGACCACTAGAAGCTAGAAAAATCATTGAGAAAATATCCCAAGATAAATGGCAGCAATAGATTTTAAGAATAGAAACCAAGGGAATTAGGCTAAGAGCTTAGAATTAATTACTAGGTCTGGGTCTAATTAAAAAAAATCTCACTTTCAGGTGATTTCAACATGAAGCCAACATGTTAGGGTCAAACTGGAAAGCATTTAAGGGGCCAATGACAGACATACAGGCCATGTATCATGCAAATAATGGCCAGTGTTTCCATGCATAATTAATTTATTCTCATAGGAACCTAAGATAGGCATTGTAATATTCATTTTTCCCAAGAGAGTACTGAAGCACAGATAAATTACCTAGTAAGAGTCATGGCTGAGCCCCCTTCTCTTTTCTCCCAAAGCCCTTATACTCCGGTCCAATAAAGAGAAGACAAGCTACAGTGACCCTGTATACATAATTCTTGAAGAATGACCAAATATAAGAGCCCTTGACCACGTAACACTGCAGCACAATGGATTTTTTTGTAATAAGTGAACTCAAGAAATTTCTGTGGCTGTGGTAGGAAGAGAGTTCAATGATGTAAAAGAGAACAGGGAGACAACATTAAAAGAAATCTAAGATGTAGATTGGTTGGAATCTTAAGGCAAATAAATCTATTAGAAACTTGTACAGACAAGGAATCCAGGAGAGCCATTATCAGAAATTCAAATGACACATGATATGAGTTTGGAATCAGACAGTAGACAACTGCAAAATTGATAGCCACATGAGTTTTGATAGGCTTGGACTAGCATCTTTGTGGAGTGTTGGTTTGGTGTGTCTCCTTTCCTCTTATCAGTTTACATTTAAATTAAAAGCCCACTACCTCTTACGAAAAGCTATAGATGGATCATCAATGTTTTCTCCTCACTACCCTTTAGCAAAGGGGACAATTTGCTGTTTCTCACTTTTGAATACCTTTTGGGTAGTTAAAAGTAGATTCTGGAATCACTAATGGTAAAAGACTGACACATTACTAAATCTTATTAGATTAATATTGAAGGTTGAAAAATAGTCTTAAAATATGTTAACAAGAAACTCAAAATAATTTAACTGTATTTATATGTATCATTTATTCTGACTTATTTTCAAATTTTGTCTATTTTAGCACCAAGACTGAAACAAATTGTCCACAGATTCTCAGAACCGGGTATGCTATTATTTGCTATGGAATGATAATCATTCCATTTTAAGTTATAGATACTGTTAATTTGAAATGCCTAAGAATTAAGAACTGTCTATTTTAAAACAGAAGAGCATATGCCACTAACTTTGCCATTTTAGCTGGATGCCTAGCCTTCAGTTATACTTACATCTTGGGCAGAGCTATAAATATACTGCAAATGTGGGGAATTCCTCTGTCTTGCCTGGTTTAAAGTGCTTCATTTACAACAGATCAAATATTTCAAAAATATTAGTCCCTGTATTAGTGACTGTGCATAAAGATGCTTTGGGAGAAACACAAACTTAGAATATAGGAGAAATGGATTATAGCTAAAATTCTATGGAAATAAGTGTTTGACTTAGCTCCAGAAGGCTTTGCTTACTCATTTGAAAACTGTTTATGCCAGTTTTGTTCCAAGCGTAATGATTATGTAATCTGTTTGACACCTTTTGATACATTAAAACATTATTTTCTCTCCTAATATCCAAACTACAAAAGAGTTTTTGACTTCTTCTCCTGTGCAGGTAGAATGATCACACAGGTCTTACCTATAATCACAACTGTAAATAACACTGGATTTGGAGTCAGAATTCTGAGGTGTTGGTTTGGTCATAAACTAACTAAGTGACCCTAGGTAAAATATTTTGTCTCTCAAAGTTCCAAATGCCCGCAGGGTGACTGTGAAGACTCCAAATTTGGAAATTTATAAAATATGCAGACAGGTTTGCCATACTAATATATTTTCTGTAAACAGGCAAGGTGATATTATCACTTCACCTGTTTGATTTTTCAAGTAATATGTGTCAGTTCACGTCACACATCTGTAATTTCCTGCTCTCTTTTTCCTTTCACAGTGACAATACTCATTATTTTAGGGGTAATAGCTGTTATTGTTGGAGTTATCCTCTCTATTGCCTCCTGTATCCAGCTGCTGACAAGGGTGAGAATTCAGTTTTTAGTTTTGTTTTAAGGTCTGATTTTAGCAATGTTGGGTGAGCTTAATTTTTTGAGAAAAGTACCAATAAAGAAGATGAAAACTTTAAAATTCCATGTTTTTCAATTGGACACATAGTTGGATTGAGTCGCTTTTGTAGAATTTTTTCTTTTTGCCTTTGAATACTTATGATCACCTCCGATATGAATCTTTCATCTTCCCAATTAAAGATTTCCCCCAAAGTTTTTGTCCAATATGATATAGTATATTTTAATGAATATAGATGAAACAAATTTCTGCTTATAAGTATTTATGTACAAAATATTTAAAATAAAAGTATGTATTTTTAGATATCTTTACTATATTTTAGATAGCTTTAACTCTGGCTTTTTCCCATTATCACATTTTCTAAAACAAAATTTTCAGTCTGTCCATAAATTTTTAGCATGAGAGTTTTTCTAAACTCAGTAAAGCTATTTTTAAGTACATGTGACACAGATTTCCAAAGCATATAACTTCCTAAGATGTTTTAAGACATCAGGTGGCCTTATGATGCTGTCAGTGGATCTATATCCCACATCTGAAGTATCTAGTCACAAAAGAGTGGTGCAGTAAGGTTTTCATTCATTATCTGTTCTTAATCTCTGTGATTTCTGGACCATAACTAAGTCTATTGTATAAGCTTATATAGGGGGTAGCCGCACTGCAGCGGTGAGGCCACAAGAGTGATACCAAATCTGTTGAGTAACTTTGTCTACTTTCTTTTTAAACAACATCTATAAAGTGACCTCTATAAGTCTTCAGTCTTATGATTGTCATTATTTGATTTAAACACATCATCCAGGATACTCTAAGAAAATGACAAATTTTGTTACATATTAATAAATACCATAGTTTATTAACTTCAGGGTGCTGTTGTATGAAAGATTGGGTAAAGGCTTGAATATGAGTTTGGTATGCTTGCCTGAAGTGTATATATATTGGAGAAAAATCATCTTATGTTTAAGAAAACCTGTCATGTAAAGGTACAAGATCCCAATGATGAATGTAACTGCACTGTATACCTAAAATGTACCAATAAACTCAAAGAGAGAGAGAGACAGAGAGACAGAGAGAGTAAACAAGAATGTATAACAAACTGAATTGTCTTCTCTCTTGATCAGTTTTTCTAAACCTGAAAAAATATCAGTGAAATACTTAGGAGAAAAATTCAGAGCATTTCATTTGTACATTTTCATGAGTTTTCAGTTAGTTACAGCACTGAAATATGGAAGAGTTCATGTATGGGGTAATATTGCACCTATTGAATACTAAATACTATTTAGAAATACAAATAGAAGTTTAAATTAATATCTATTCATATCTATAAAAGAGAGATTTACTCCCAAACAACACTCCAAAGTGATTTTCAATTAAAAAGATTTTGAAAAATATTTCTAACAGCAGTACTTTAATTTTTATTGCCTTCAGTTTAAAAATTCTGGTGCTAATATTTTTTCCTGGTTTTTTTGCATAGAAATCGCCAGCTGACCAGCCACCTCCCTTGGAGGACACAGCTGAACATTTAATTTCTGTTGAAGTAGAACATACAGGTTGGTGTTAATATGTGCACTGCCTCTTGCCTTTTGGGAAGGGAAATGAATTGATAAGGTCCTTCTTTCTGGGTTGAGCAAGGGAGAACAAATAGCACTCATTTGTATTCTAATTCATCAATACTACTGCTATAAGAATTTTAAAAGAGAATGTATTGTCAACCTTAAAAACGTAGATGTTGATATTTATATTCCAATATTAATTCTAAATGTAAACTTTGATGATGAGATCCTCCATATCAGGATGAGAGCAAGGCATAAAATCTGAACAGGGGCTGCTGTCTCTGCTGTTTGTCTCAATACCTAGCTAATCAAATTTATTGCATCCATAATGGCCCCTGGGAGAAACTCACTGAGAATACATAATTCCTAGTGAACTTGGCTTGAGGCATAAACTCAAGTAACAGCTATTTTGGGAAATGTGCACCAAGCGCAAGTTTCCAGAATCAGTCTGAATGCTCAAGTAAAGGGCTCTGGTTCTGCTTTCTATAAAAACAATTGAATTTTTCCCCATATTTGTTAATTATCATGACAGATCTTGGGTTCCAGAAGTATCCAGATTCCAGTTGTAATGCTGGTCAGACACCTAACATCAAAGAACTTGCTAAGTTTTCTAGAGCGTGGCATCATAAAAACAAAGTTTAAAAGGTGCACCTCAATTCTCCAGGTCATATGCAGGATCCAAGTCATCAGATTATCTTGTCAGTTCTTAAAGTTTCACAATGATTCTGACCTCATCCTATAATACTGGGAAGTTCCTGCTACAACTCAATGGCATAGCCATAACTCTTAGCAAAAGTCATTACAGACCTGCCCTCTTCAGATGCCTAAAATAACAAAAGCTTTTCAGTCATCTACCAGATTCACCTGACTTACTGAGGTTACCTTGTAATCAGACTTGGAACTATTACACAAATATCTGTAAAGTGTTCATTTTATCTATAATCTGCATTATTTTACAATAAAATGTGGTGATGTGGTTTTTAAAATGGAGCAATTGTCCCTCAAATCCTAATTTTTATTACCTAAATTTCTATACATTTTGAGCTATTTGTGGTGACAAAGTAATTGTATAGCATTTCCTTTGTGACTTGGTTTTCGTTTAGCCTTCAACCTTTCTATGGAATAGACCACAAAAGTATGCAACAGTTAGTAGAGCACAGTGGATTAAGTATACTTGGAAATTTAATTCAGGGAAGTGCAACAAATGTGTATTAAAAGCTTTCTGTGAGCACCACACTCATAGAATCAGCACCAATCTCAGCCTTTGTCCTTTAAAGGCTGAGGGTCTAGCAGAGGCTGTTGGAGTGGTCATTGTGGTGAACAATTCTAAGGTAATGGAGGTGACAGGTACAAGTTGCAAAGGATTTGGAGATGGAGTCACGTGATGAGTCATAAAGAACAGACAACAGTTACCCAGGGCAGACAGTGTTAGCAGAAGGGCAGCACAACAAAGCCTCTGAGGGAGGCAGAATGTGGTCACCCAGGAATCCTGTGCCTTTTTGCATTCACAGCACTAATGTTGATGTCTCAGATATAGAATATGCAAAGGCAGTGGAAAGTCAGGTGAAGCAAGCTTTAGGTTCATTCAATGTCCCCATATTTATGTAAATAAAATTATATTAAGACTATCTTAGTAAGTTACAGAAAGGAGTTATGAAGCCTCTCTTCGTCACATAGGAAATGTCAGAAAGCACACATTTATTAAAGGTGCTTTAGTCCATTAAGTAATATTGCCCTAAAGTAATCATATGAGGCTAGGGTTACTGTGTCATCCCAATGGGAATAGGAGATGCTAGGAGAAGATTCGGGGATGGATTGTTTTAAGCTCTTTGAATTTAAACATGGTTGTTTGTGCTCAGTGGGAACTGAGAATATGTACATCTGAGTCAATGTGGCAGCTACATGTGACCATGCTGCTCCATTTCTCACAGGGATTTTGGGGCTGCATGGTTGCCATGGTACACAAATAGCAAATGGTTGGAAAGTGCCTTACTTCCCTAAGAGCAACAGCTCTTCCCGTTGCTGTCTTGCACTTGCTGGGATATAAGCAGCAATCCAACCTACACATAACATCAACCCAACTTTCCAAACAAGAAAGTGAAGATACGGCTTGCAATGCAGGAGACCAGCTCACAGTGTCTTCTTTTCTATGCTAGTCAGAGAATTCAGCTATAAAGTTCTGTGCAGACTTGTCTTCAAAAAAACGTTTTTCTAAAAAATATTTTACAAACTTGATATTTCTTCAAATCCACATATGCCTATGTGATTCAACTCACTTATTTACCCCCAAAATGTGCTGTCAGTTTTTCATCTCAGAGTAGGAACAGAATAATTTGTTTTCTAAGACTTCTAGGATAAATTTTCTAAAAATTTTCTTTTTTTATTTAAAAAAAATTTCCAATAGGGCTGATATGTAAGTTCCATTGATTAGTATCTCTCATTGATCAGTAGTTACATTCAAAGAAAACCTAAAGACTAAAAAATTTATTTTGAAATAATTTTGAAATTTATTTTGTGCAATAATTTTCTGTTGTGTCTAACATGTCTTGCACTACTTTTCTAATGTTTCCCCTACAATGCTTTATAGAAGAGTAATCAATGAAAATGTGTTCGCCAAGCAAAACTGTGGAAGAACTCAACAAAGACACAAGACGGCAGTCAATCAAAAAATGAACTTGTGAATCAGGCACTTCAGTAAATTTTGTATCAGCCTAAGTTGTATCATTTCAGGAAACAAATTTCATTACAGTGAATTCCAGTGACCTAACCATGGAAAAATATCTCTGTTCATTAATACTTCAAGATAAATAACACATATTTCCTCATGCTTGCTTTTTTGTTACCTTAATTTTTAATTAGTTGATTAGAAATTTTGACCCACAGTTTTAGTTGAATTGATCTGCCTTACTCTATTCTACTGTGTTTTAGTAATGGTGCTGAAAAATATAGGGCTCATAACATCTCCATGGAACCAAAGTTCTCTCCCCATTCTAAATTTTTGAGTTCTCCTTCATTGTTTTATATAAGTTAAAGGAACATCTATTAAAAGGATTTATTTTCCTTGTTGCTCAATAAGCACAATATTGGATTATACTAGAGATGTCGACATTTTGTTCCCACTGATAAGACTTGAAAAATGCCATAAATACAAATTATATATAATTGTGCCTACATTCATTATTTAGTGCATAAATCAAGACAAAAGTTTTCTGTCATTAAAGGGTGTGATGTTGACTATATACAATTGGCCCATGTAAAATAATTTTTCTGGCAATAAAGCACTGACGCATGCATTGTGTTCCACTGAAAGAGTTATTTATATATACATGGTCAGAAGATTCTGAGTAAGAAAAAGATTAATGATTTGCAAAAGAAGCTTAACAACTCTAAACTTTACATGCCGGTGAATATTTTAATAGGTCACTCTATATTTTAAATTAAATTCTCTAGTACATCCAGACTCACTCCACTTTCTCTTATTGATAAAACTTTAGAAACTGTTTAAATTATACAAATGGAGTTTCCAGATGTTATAGACTAACTTCACAACTTTACAGCTGTCACTCATTTGTAAAAACATTTAATAGAAATATATGTAACATATGCAAGAAAGAAATTCCTGTGACATTGTATTTCCCAATTAATAAACATACATATAAGGGTGGGGATTTTGCTCAGTGGTCCCGCCGCCTGCCTTGCAAGCACAAGGTCCTGAGTTCAATCCCCAGTACCAAAATAAATAAATAAATAAATAATTTTTTAAAAAATCCATATGGCTTTCTATTGTATGTTCATATTAGGATCTAGAAACAAATTTAGTTCTAAAAAATTTAAAAAATCTAAATCTTATCGTATGTTCAGGGAACACTTTTGTATTAAATTTCCTACTTAAAATAAAGGATCAAGATGAGAAGAGAACATTTTCACTAGAATATGTTTTCTAGAAGGTGCTTGAAAATAAATTATTAGGTTAATTTAGTCCAGTGAAGGATCCAAGTGCCAACATAATAATTGTACTTTTTAAAACTAAAGATAAAATGTTGAGCCAGGGACAAAAGACTTATCTTTTTACAGTAATTTACAAGTCAAAATCAGCAAGAGACTAGAGTATTACAATGGGTCAAAGTTACACAATTTCCACGGTAAATAAATGAAAAATTGTTTTAACATGTTTGAATTTTTCTTGATACTTTCTCTGTACTTCTCTGCGTAGATTTTTTTACATTTAAAGTTGGTATTTGTGGGAAGAAATGACTTTTATTCTCTTTGTTATTTTTTAAATAATGAAATAAAAAATTGAATAAAGAAATCTGTCCTGTGAAGATAAAATGGCCCCATAGGTGACTCAGATTAAATTTCTTAAAATTAGATACTGGGGGTAGGAGGAGGTGGCGATTTGGTTAGAAAATTTGGTTCTTCAGCTCTGGGTATTTCGTTTGTACCCATGCCAGTAGAGGTCTAGATGAAGGAGAGATAGGAATAAGTGAGGGCCACTATGGAGAAAGGATCTGAAGAGCGAAGGGGATTCGCTCCATAGTCAGCCGGCCTGAAGACAGGAGCATTCTGGCAGGAGGATGTGGAAGAGCAACGCTGCTTAGCACACGGTAGCTGGGGAGCAGGTGGAGGAGTCAGAGGGGAAAGCACAGTCCCACTACCACGCCTCCATAACCACCCAGATACACCTGCAGCATGCTCTAGGAATCCTCTAGGTACTTTTTAATCCAAAAAATTTGGTGTGTCGGGCTTAATTAATGTCCATGCTACTTTACAAAACTGGCTTGAACTTTATAAAAAGGAATGAGGTGTAAACGGCAGCTAGTACCACCTATGTGGTAAATGAAGGGCACTTTTGGCTACTCTCACTTGATACAAACTCTTACCAACGAGCCACTTAGAATCCTATGGAAAATTCACTTTAAATATGCTCCAGAAATAGTTCATCATCAAGTTCAGTTCTCAGGCTTCTTTTTGTCTCTTCATTTTTGTTCTGCAAAATTAAACAACCAATACTCTTTAGTCACCTTAGTATCACAATATAATCTTTTACTATGTAGATGTAGAAAAAGCAATCAACTGCCTCAGAGTAAGTTGTAAGAGTAGTTTGTTTTGCAGACAATCTTCGTAAAAGGGGAAAAAAATCTCCTGATTTTCATTATGTAGTGTAGTTATATTAAATGTCAGCCTTCCCGTCACTGGGACAAAATACTTGATACCCACAACTTACAGGAGGAAAGGTTTGGCTGGCTCGCAATTTCGGATAGTTCAGTAAATGATCGGTTGGCTCTAAAACACAAATAGTGTGGCAGAAGACCATGTCAGAGAAAAGCTGCTCCACTCATGGCTGCCAGGAAGCAGAGAAAGCATACTGAGAGATATTCTCCAAAGGCACCTCTCCTAGGACCCATCTCCTCCATGGGGTCCGGGCTCCTATCCGAACACTGAGCTTGATCTGTTGATGAAGTTAGCACCTTCATGATCCAACCACCTTCCAGAGGCCCCATTTCTGAGTGCATGCGACTTTTGGGGGATAGGAAGTGACAGAGTGGGAGGACCTGAGGCCCCAAGGTCCCTTTCAAGTTTGTGTCCCTACTGGCCTAGCTTCTTTCCAAGGGCCCCATTTTCTGAAGCTTCCACCACCTTTTAACTACACCACAGGCTGGTGACCAAGTCTTTAGCATATGGACCTTTGGGGAACCTTTAAGACTCAAACCATTAGAAGGGCCCATCAGGAAGAGTGCATTGGTGGATATCACAGGCTTTTGATCATAGCACTCAGAGGGCCTTGTTATTGTTTTAAATATTGTTAAAAGTTACACAGAAATTCTACATCCAAAATGTGTATTCAACTGGCTTTATAAACTCAGTACACAGGTTTAAAAGCATAATCAAGTCAGGTGAATTGGGAATTGCAACAGTGAAGGGCAGGTCTAAAGAGAACGTTCAGACTGAAGTGTGGAGAAACAGTAATATGCAAACATGGAAATGTGCACGTGGTGAATGCAGTACACAGAGAAAAAGTCCACTGGTGATAATAAGAATCGCAGGAGGGCTGGAGAAATGTAACGTGTGAAGGGTTTACAAAACTCTCAAGCCACCCTTTCATGAGGTACTAAATCCACGAGAAGAAAAGTACAGTTATACACAGTGGAAAAAGAAAAAGAAAACTTGCATTGCAGTCAGTCAAAAAGGAAAACAAAATGCACTGCCTTTCTCCTGTCCGTGTGAGCTACATGTCAGAAGAGTACGTGCAAGTTTTGCCATTCTTTCTAATATGTATTTAAACCAGAATAATGTCTGGTTTATTTACATGTTGATGGAATAGAGTCTGATATTCTCTACAACTCTTTCCCTCAAACTAAAGCTCCTGGAATTTTTCCTGCATAGAAATAAACTGTAGGTCAACCCAAAAGAAGGAAACAAGCAAATGCTTTGTGAAAGAAAGAGGAATATTACACCAAATGGTCCCTGAGATATGATTATATATACTGTCCGATTTTCTGTGGGGACAAACAAGCAGCTTTTAAGAACTAACTCCAATTTAGCTCTTAAAATGTAAACTTGCTCTATTGAAATTTATATAAAGCTTGTGGATTTTAAGATTAAGCCATAATCAACAGGAAAGAAAAAAGACAAAGAGATAAGTATAGTTGCTTTTTTGCAGTTTAACCTGCAAGGTAATATATTACTTGTGTGTGACAGAAAATAATCCATTTATAAGGAAAGGGTTTTTACCCCGATTTATTATTTCTTTACCATTACATTTATTGTTTCCTAATAGGTATTTACTCGTAAAAATAATTCGTGATCATTTCTTCTTAAATCTACCTTTAAAAGGTCGAAAATGTAGCCACAGAATAGAGAATCTTAAACCCGACAACTGGCTGGGTGGTCTGTCGGGGGTGACAGTGGTATAAATTATGTGTGCAGTGGTATATCACCACCAGCTAAGGGAAAGATGACGAGAGAGCACACAGTCTGAGTATGAAATACAGATGTTTGCGGTTCCTAATTCAAACACTGAAAATTAATGTGAACTGAGATGGCCAGATGGAAAGCCAGCTGGGCAGGCTGCACAGGCAGGACCCTCTCTAGGGTCAGCAGGGGAAGAACAACTGAGGGAAAAGGAGACTGAGCTTCAGTCTTTGGGGTCCCTGAATCCTGTTGTGCCTGGGAGACCACCCTTTCTCAAATGCAAGAGTTGATAAATCACATTTGACTTACACCAGTTTTGATTAGGTTTTCCATCATTCAAAAAGAGTGTTCGCTGCGATACCAATATAATAAAATAGATGACTGGGCCGATATCTGGACGCAGTGAAAACCACCTTCCAATGGATGGGCAAATGGGCTGTTTCCAAGATTTAGCTATTACAAACTGTGCTGCTATAAACATGGGTGTGCATACTTCTCTGTGATATGATTCTTTTAGTTCTCTTGGAACGATACCCAGCAGAGGGATGGCTGGGTCAAATGGAACCTCCAGTCCCAGCTCTTTGAGGTATCTCCATATTGATTTCCACAGTGGTTGCACCAATCTGTACTCCCACCAACAATGGAGAAGGGTTCCTTTCTCCCCACAACCCCCCAGCATATTGTGTCATTTCTTGATCGCAGCCATTCTTTGTGGGGTGAGGTGGAATCTCAGTGTTGTTTTCATCTGCATCTCTCGAATGACCAGTGATGTGAAACATTTTTTCAAATATTTTCTTGCTGCTTTTACTTCTTTGTCTGAGAAATGTCTGTCCGTTTGAAACTGGATAAAGAAGATGTGGTTTTTCTATAAAATGGAATATTACTCAGCCATAAAGAACAAGAAAATAGATTCATTCATAGGAAAATGGATACATATTGAAGATATACTCCTAAGTGAAATAAATAAGTCACACATGTGTAAATACCGAATAGTTTCCCTGGTGTGAATAATCTGCAACAATGCATAAGATTCTAATAAGATTACTGACATTTAGAAATGGGAAGAAAGGAGCTAAAGGTGTAGGGAAGGTGGGATGGGTAGGGGAAGAGTAAAAAGGGAAAAGAAAAAAATGTGAGAGAATGAAAAGATGAAAATAAAGTGTTTGTAGATGGGGAAGGGAGGAGGGGGTGAAGGGAGGGCAGAGGTAAGGGGAAAAAATGAGAATCAAGACCTGTCATGTAGAGGTACAAGATCCCAACAATGAATGTAACTGTACTATATCCCTAAAATGTACCAATAAACTCAATTAAAGCTGAAAAAAAAAATAAGCAATGAAAGGACAAAAAACAAAAACAAAAACAAAAAACACCTTCCTTGTTGGCATTTGAGACTTGTTACAGAACTTACAAGGAAAATGTCAAAAGATTGTATAATTCTAAAGCTCTCATTTGGTTTTAAAGGTATGCAATGGACCCTGAATTCGCAAGGGTTACATTTTTGGAGTGAATTGTGAAAAACCACAAATTTCACATATGGTCAGAAAAATATGTAATGTTACAATTTAAACCCTGACTAGGCAATGTGTCCTGCATTTATGAGATTTAATGTTATAAAATACTGTATTCAGGGCATCTTGGAGGCATCTTAGGGATTTTAGGGGTTTCAGAAGAATAAAACCCAGAACTGCATGCAGCAGAGCAGCCCATTAGGGTGCAGGAATGCTGGTTCCTCTGCCACAGCAGCAGGGAGAATGGAACAATGTTGTCTGATCAGCCACTGGCAAACCTCTGCCAAAAAAAACCCCCAAACCCGAAAAACTGCAGAGGATATTTGCAGTTTCCTCTAAATTGGAAATAGTTTTGCTTTTTAACAAAGGAACAAGGGAAGGACCAGTTTTGCAGAATACATTGTATAGGACGCAGGAGACATGAAAAGTTACTTGTAGTGATACTATATGAACCTCGTTCATTCAATATAATCATCATGCTGACAGAGCTATCATGAATGTGGTAAAATATCTTCTAATTAAATAGATAAGGTATAATAGAAAAGATGCATTGGAACTCTGAATGTATTTGGAAACAATAGAGCAGTATATCCCCAAATTCACAAAATTGCCTATACGTTTTTACCAAGCATTTCCGTTTTGAGGAATGTACTTTAATAAAATAGCCACATCTTTTTAAAATTAATTTTTTAATTTATTTTATATATTCATAGCAACAGGTAATAGCAAAAACAAAACAAAATAAACAAACAAAAAAACACAGAATGAAGATGGCCTCAGTGTTTGGCAGCTCGGTAGCATCTGTGTATCTCATAATTCCCTTGTTTATACATTAACAAAATAAACTGTTCAGTAGCAATGAAAAAATTGTGTCTATGGGCTTTTTATACCTGCCAAAATGTATGTATTCATCACTTTTGAGTGGGAAGGTAGAAAAGCTGTTATGTTTAACCCGTCCTAAACAAAAATATGGATACATATATTTAGAAGGTCAAAATGTGCAGCAATATTCAATAATTTCCTTTTTCTTATTGCTATTTAGGAAGCAGTGCTGCTGGTTTTCCTATTCAGTGCAACACTGCTAGCTCCTGTTGAACATCCCTAAACTAAGGCTCTACATCAAAGCTGAACACAGGGACATCTCGGTATTGCGTCATTGTTATCTCAAAAAACACGTGCTCTTCTGGGAGTGCTCAAAATGTGCTCTGTGACTCTGCAGAAGTTGTTCCTGACAGCCGAAGAATAAATGTTTCAAAGAGAGAGAAAAATAGTAATATGTCTCTTTCCTAATTCATCACTCAGAAAACTTAATCTGCATACCTTAGAAGGAATATGATTTTACTTTTCAAATGTGCCAAATTTTTTAAAACTATTTTATATTAATCACATCCATTGGGTGTAATGTTAGGAGTAGGTGAGCAGATGATATTTTACCATATCAATTTAATTATAAGTTATCACTGAAATCCTAGTTTGAAAAAATTAGGGTATTTCTCCCTCTTAGCACCTTGAGTACAGTTGTAGTCAGAAGGATTGAGCAAGGGAATACATTAAATACAGGACACATAACTTATAAGGTTATTTTCTGATAATTATCCACAGAGTCAAATGAAAGGAGTACAAGATAATAATCTCACACTAGAAGCCCAAAGCATTCAACTGAGGGCCTGGATCCCAGCAGTTTCCCACACAAGTCCAGCTAAAGGCTTACAGTCCAAGGCAATGTCCTCCTCGAGTCCAGCCAGTGGCCTAGAGCCCATGGCAATGTCTCATGTTGGTCTGTATTGAGGAAAAGGCCAGTGACCAGAAAATCTATGCTGGTGAGATGAAGGATTTGTGCCACTACGCTGAGGGATCCACATTGGAGCCAGGAAGTGATGCTCACAGTAAAGATCAGAACTTCCCTGATGAAAACAGCAGCGGCTCCCAGCGACAGTGAGGTCCTGAGCTTCTCAGATAACAGCCAAGTTTGCGTCAGGAAAACCATCCACAGCAAGCTTCTTCTAGAAAATCAACAGGCCAACATCTTCCCCTCTAATTCTTTCTGTGGTTATTGGTAACCGTCTTCAAGGGGATCCTCCCCACCCAGACCACACTGATTCAGTTCATCTGGGCCTTACAAGTTGACTGTTAGTCAGTCCACTACAGTACCATTAGCAGATTGTTCTCCCAGGAACAGAAGGCAGAAAATCATGCATCTATCTCTTTCTTCTCCAAACTAAGTCTGTTCCTGGAAAGGGTTGATATCTATCTACCTGAATGATGGTGTAAGAGACGATACATCAGTCCTCGGTCTGCGACAATGATAGAATCTCTTTGGCAAACACTCCTTCCCCGGGAGTAGAAGAAAGGGCCAATGTTCTGCAGGAGTGATAGCTGTGTAGTTTGGAAGGTTCCTCCTTGGTCATTTAGCTCAGCAGTCACATCTGAAATGTGTATTAGTGGGCTCGCTCTTATTCTGAACAATATACTTGACGCAGCACACTGTTCAACTGGGGTAGGACTATTTTATAGCAGAAAATGCCTGTTTTATAGACGCAGGCTTTTCAAGTCAAGCTCGTGATGATATCCGCAACCCAGATTTATTACAAACTTTAGTGACTTCGAGTCCATTTGCTTTGTCAGCTGCATTTGCCATTAACTACATCCAAAATTATTTCTGAAACTCATATTTGTTTCATTTTATACTTGAATCTACTTTTGCCTCATCAGAATATCGGCTTCTTTGAGACATCTGAAATACAAGGCTAAGATCAAAAACAATATTTTTGATGTGATCCTAGCTGTTGGCTGAGTTCCTTCAGTTAATGAGAAGCACTGATATGTATTCTTTCTCTAAGCCTCTTTCAGTCTTATTTTCTAGCATTTTACATCCAGAAGCAATTGGTTTCTACAGCACTCTGTAACCTTTAATTTATTCTTGAAAATCAGCCAATTCTTTTTGAATGGATTTTTTTCTTGAGATATTGCTAAATGTAGCAGGTTACAATTAGCAAACATTAAAATTTGTGCTCTTTCTGAGTACACTCCAAAAACACAGGTGAAGAAGACAAGTCATTTTCTTTCTAAGGTCTCGTATGCAAATCTCACTAAAAAACTTACCTCAGCATAGCACGAATAGGCTACTTTCTAGTGTTTAACAGCTAATACTTTACCACTTAAAACTCAGACACTAACCTAATACACTAAGCCAATGCACCTAAAGCATGTTATATATTTTGTAAATAGCAAAAACAAAGTCTTTGTAAATAGCATAGGGTGGAGAAGGTGAAGGGAGGGCAGGGGTATGGGGAAAAAATAAGAACCAAAGTACATCATGTAAAGGTACAAGATCCCAATGATGAATGTAACTATACTGTATGCCTAAAAGATACCAATAAACTCAATGAGAAAAAAATTGTGAGTTAGGCAGGCTAAGTGCTTTGGACAAAAGTTAAGAACTTAGCACAATGAACATTGGTCATTTAGATAATACGACTGTTCAGTGTGGCTCCAGAAAGAGGAGGGAGAGATATCTGTTCTATACAGTTAGTCACTCAGGAATTTAATCCTCATTCTGCAAAAGGCAACTCGGACATCTCTAAACAGCCAGACGCTGAGAAAAACAATGAGGCACTGTTTGTTTGTGGTTCTCTAAGCCAGGCTGTACTACAAGTGGCAGCTTTTACCTGTGTGCTGGTATCTGTGTCACATGGTGCATGACCACACCAAACTGCCAGGGCCCAGGGAGGTGTTCCAGACGCTACCTTTGGTGACATTACGGTGGTTAGGGTTATCCAGACTGATGCTTCTCCACTAAGAATAATATTTTCTATAGTTTACTAAATTTTTTTAAGAAAACTCTTCTTGTTGCTTAGAGGTCTTTTCTTCATGAGCAGTTATTGAGTCCCATTTTGCTTTTATTTCTGCAGCTACAGAGAATTTGTAAATGTAAGTCTTCCCTTGTCTTTTAGTTATTATTTATATACAACTGTACATAATATCAAACTATATATTTTCCCTCCACAGAATGATCCATTGACACTTATAAGAAGCCTCTTAACAATATGGAAATGAAACTTCACCAGAAATGACTGTAAATACAGAGAGAACTCAGTGCCCAGCAACAGGGAGGTACCACAAGTGCTGTAGGAGTAGAAGTTGGGGAGGAATCCTATTCAGCTGTGGGTTTCAAGAATGATTCAAGGATTAATGTGAGAGGTAGGAACCCAGAATTTAAAAAAGTAGCCAGCTCTGAAAACAGAGATTGAAAAGTATATACGAAAATGGAAAGATATTCCCTGCTCCTGGGTAGGAAGAAAATGGCCATACTACCAAAATTGCTATACAGATTCAATGCAATGCCAATTGAAATTCCAACACTATATTTCACAGAACTAGAAAAGAGAATCCAAAAGTTCATTTGGAACCAGAAGAGACCTAGAATAACAAAAGCCATCCTAGGCAACAGAGACATGGCAGCGGGTATAACAATTCACAATTTGAAACTATACTACAAAGCCACTGTGATAAAAATATCATGGTACTGACAAAGAAACAGACCTGAGGATCAGTGGAACAGACTGGAAGACACAAAAACAACTCCAGATGTACTCAGCTACATCATCTTTGACAAAGGAGCTGACCATCCTCACTGGAGGAAAGATAGCCTCTTTAATAAATGGTGTGGGAAAAACTGGATGTCAACCTGCCAAATAGTAAAACTAGACCCTTATTTTTCACCATGCACTAAATTAAAATCCAAGTGGATTAAAGATCTAAATATTAAAACAGCAATACTAAACTTGCTGGAAGATAAGTTAGGCAGAACTCTTGAAGACATTAGCATAGGAAAAGACTTTATGAACAAATCCTCAGCACAGGAACTAGCAGAAAGAATCAACAACTGTGATCTCATCTTATTAAAAAGCTTCTGCACTGCAAAAGAAGCCATCAACAGAACTAAGAGACACTCTACAATGTGGAAAAACATTTTTACCAGCTGCTCCTCAGACAAAGGACTATTATCTAGAATATATAAAGAACTCAAAACAACCAGCCGCCCCAAATATAACGAACTGATTCAAAAATGGGCATCTGAAATGAACAGATATTTCTCAGACAAAGAAGTAAAAGCAGCAAGTAAATATATGAAAAAATGTTCCACATCACTGGCCATTTGAGAGATGCAGATGAAAACAACACTGAGATTCCACCTCACCCCAGGAAGAATGGCTGCTATCAAGAAGTTAACCCATAACAAATGCTCGGGGGGCTGTGGGGAGAAAGGAACCCTTCTCCATTGTTGGCAGTGCAGACTGGTGCAACCAGTGTGGAAATCAATGTGGCGATACCTCAAAAAACTAGGATTAGAGGTCCCATTTGACCCAGCTATTCCTCTTTCCAAAAGAATTCAAAGAATCATACCACAGTGATATATGCACACCCATGTTTATAGAAGCACAGTTTGTAATAGCTAAAACTTGGAAACAACCCAATTGCCCAACAACTGGAGACTGGATAAAGATGTGGTTTTTCTATAAAATGGAGTACTACTCAGCCATATAAAGAGAAGCTACAAAACATTTGTAGCTAAGTGGATGCCCACTGAGGCCATACTGTTAAGTGAAAATAAAAATAAAACACACGTGTAAATACCAAATAGTTTCGCTGGTGTGAAAAACTAAAAGTGTAAATAAGGTTCAAATTGTATAACTGATAATGTGAAATAGGAAGAAAAGGTCTAAAGGAGTAGAGGAAGTGGGAAGGGTAGGGGTAAGGAAAGAAAGGAAAAGAAAAAAAAATTATTTTTTTTGGTACCAGGGATGGAGCTTGGGTCCTTGCGCTTGAGAGTCAGGCAGCAGCACCACTGAGCTAAATCCCCAGCCTGGAAAAGAAACATTTTGAGAAAAGGAAAAAAAGGAAACAAAGTCTGTGTAAATAGGGAAGAGTGGAGGGGGTGAATGAAGGGCAGGGGAATGTGGAAAAATAAGAACTAAAATCTGCCATGTAAAGGTACAGGATCCCACTGATGAATGTAACTGTACTGTAGAACTAAAAAGTGCCAATAAATTTAATAAAAAAAAAAAAGAAAAAGAAAATAGGGACATAGTAACAAAATGATCTCTATGCAGCCTTCCAACAGTAAAAAAAAGAAATTAGATATAGATATAGATATAGATATAGATATATAGATATATATAGTTTATCTTACCTTCCTGTAGGAATCTTCACTCTTTACAAGCATTTCCCCAAGAATATCCCTTTCCTCTCCCACTTCGATTCTGAAAATGGACATTTATTCCCCTTTACGTCACTGACAAGGACTCGCACCACCCAGAGTCTCTTTCCATCCACTTTCTTCTCCTTGTGTGACTAGGCCGGTGGAAGGTCTAATTCTGCAAAGTGTAAGGACCCTGCAGGAGACCTGACCCCACCGTGAGCACCTACTCAGTGGTTCTCTTGGGAATGAGACAGTCCCCATTCCCTCTTCCTTCCAGCTGGGGACTCCAGTGGCCAATAATGAACAAATGGGTATATATATATTGTTTAAACTTTCACTCCAGTGTACTTAGCCACCCCAGGTCACTGGAAAAGTTTTTCTCAAGACCTAACAAAATTTGCTAGAGAAATTTAGTAGAGCAAGCCTTCTAAATATTTGCTACATTCATTTTGCTTGCAAAATAATTTATTCAAAATTCTTTCTACCTTCTGACTGATAAACTTGTATTAATGTTTTTAATGTGCATGTATTTCAAGATTGGATGAATTTATTTTCAGTTTTGCTCATTTTCAAATAGAAATGTTTTTAAAATGGGAAAACTCTTGAGTAGCTATAAAACTTACAAATTTTTTTTAATAAATAGCTAATGTGCTAATGCTAAAGTGAATTTTCATTGATATTTTAGTATTATAACTTGGAGTGATCTTTTTAAACATTTGTATACATACTCTAGTACCTCCAATATACTCACATTTTCCCCCATGAAACTAAGACATCAAAAGCTTATAGGAGTAATATTCCATTTTGTAGAAAAACCACAACTTCTTTATCCAGTTTCCAACTGATGGGCAAATAGGTTGTTTCCAAGATTTAGCTACTACAAACTGTGCCGCTATAAACATGCGTGCACATACTTCTCTATGATATGATTCTTTTAGTTCTCTTGGAAAGATACCCAACAGAGGGATGGCTGGGTCAAATGGAACCTCCAGTCCAAGCTCTTTGAGGTATCTCCATATTGATTTCCATAGTGGTTGCACTAGTCTGCACTCCCACCAACAATGGAGGAGGGTTCCTTTCTCCCCACAACCCCGCCAACATTTGTTATTGTGTGATTTCTTGATATTACTCAGCCATAAAGAGCGAGAAAATAGATTCATTCATAGGAAAATGGATACATATTGAAGATATACTCCTAAGTGAAATAAATAAGTCCCACATGTGTAAATACCGAATAGTTTCCCTGGTGTGAATATTCTGCAACAATGCATAAGATTCTAATAAGATTACTGACATTTAGAAATGGGAAGAAAGGAGCTAAAGGTGTAGGGAAGGTGTGATGCATAGGGGAAGAACAAAAAGGGAAAAGAAAAAAATGTGAGAGAATGAAAAGATGAAAATAAAGTGTTTGTAGATGGGGAGGGGAGGAGGGGGTGAAGGGAGGTCAGAGGTAAGGGGAAAAAATGAGAATCAAGACTTGCCATGTAAAGGTACATGATCCCAACAATGAATGTAACTGTACTGTATCCCTAAATGTACCAATAAACTCAATAAAATTAAAAAAAAAAAGAAAGAAAACTTCATGCACAAAAAGGACATTACCTGGTGTTTAAAGCAATAAAAAGCAGCAATTAAAACTTAAAAAAAAAAAAAAGCTTATAGGAAGCTGGGCATGGTGGCGCATACCTGCAATCCCAGCACTCACGAGGCTGAGGCAGGAAGATTGCTGTGAGTTCAACACCAGCCTGGGCTACATAGTGAGTTCCAGGTCAGTCTCAACTACATAGTTAGACCCTGTCTCAAAAAACAAACAAACAAAAAAAGCTTATAGGAGGCTGGGGATTTAGCTCCGTGGTTCTGCTGCTTGCTTTGCACACACAAGGTCTCAAGTTCAATCCCTGGTACAAAAAAAAAAAGCTTATAGGAAAGGCGTATGTTGCTGTACTGCTTCTTAATATGTCACTCCACCAACACCACACACACATGAAACTTTCTTATTGTAGAAGGCTAATACCTTTTTCTCCATTATTTAGCAGGTGTAAGGGAACTGGATATACAGACAAACTGGAAATAAACTAACTCCCGTAAAACCAAGTGAGACATTTAAATGGGACAAATAAAATGCAGTGAAGTAAATGACTACTGCTAAAAATATGAAGGAAAATGATGAAAAGGAAATGGCACTGAAAGATGGCTTCTAAAGAAGTAGGTATCCTGACCTCAGCTTGACTATATGAAGACTGATTCAAGTCGTGCATGAGAAATGGAATTTTATGGCAGACAGAGGAACTCCGGCGAAAGCACATCACATGGAAGGATCCATCGTTCTCAGAAAACATAAAAGTTTATTGGTTTACTCTACAACATTCAAGTGTGAAAAGTGCAGTAAGCGGATTTCTATATCAAGTACTTGAGGCAATGACAGTTCTTTTTCTTAAAAAAGAGCTGTTTGCAGTTTAACTGCAAGCAGAGAAATGGCAGTCATTACAATGTTTTACTTGACGGTGGTTAATACTAATAAAGGGGCTATGAGCTTGGAAGAAGCCCAAATAATTATACAAATTTGTGGATCACTCTTCTGCCATTTCCTTCCTCGATTCCCCCAAAACAGTCCCTCCCATCTCAGACCTCCTCTCAACACCACTCAGCTAGTTACAAAACTTCTAAAAGGATAACTTGGAAATCATAGTAAAGCAAGTAGAAGCATAATAACATGCTTCTAATTATTTCTTAATGAAGAAGTTTAAAGGGTCAGTTTAAGGAAACATTTACTAAGCCCATTTATTTAAAATTTGCTTAAAGAACAAAAAGAATGAAAAATGCACAGAATAAAAATGACTGTGCTCTGAAATTAGAAAATAGTTCCGCACATGAGAAACTCTGCAGAACACCTGCTTTGGATCAAACAGAAAGAAGGTGGTGGATTTGGTGTAGCATGCCGACGTGGGGGTACAGTGCCAAGCTCCAAGAGAAGAGGAAATGGAAGATCCTACCAGGATCCTTCGTTTCCTTAGGGCTGTGTGAAGAAACCATGACGTTCTACTACGGAATATAAAAGAGAACTAGAACGGGTCAGAGGGCCAGGCCTGACATTCTGTAATTAAAACATCAATCATGTATTTTGGTACGTGATAAACAATAATGGCTAACATTCATCGAATACTCGCTGTGTGCC
The DNA here is from genome assembly GCF_012274545.1 of Fukomys damarensis. Lineage (NCBI taxonomy): Eukaryota > Metazoa > Chordata > Mammalia > Rodentia > Bathyergidae > Fukomys > Fukomys damarensis. The sequence continues at coordinate 63,742,721 of NW_022900950.1, read as the reverse complement.
AGACATGGTTCTGCACCTATTGCAAAAGTAATTCAATTAATAAATCCAACAATTTTGGAAAACTAATAGATGACTACAGAAATTACTTATGTAAAGCTCTGTGAAAAATCTAACACTAAAAGACAAAATTTTCTTCTGTAGGAATACTGTTCCCCGGATGTCCATTTGATTTCTCTTTTACATCTTTTAAATATACTCTAAAAAGATTTGAGAGGGGCTCCCCAGAGCATACTAAAATAAAAATATTAACCAACAAACAAAACAAAATGAGGCAATTCAACCCTAGCCTGCAACCCATTTTCCAATACACATAGCGTTCCTGTCAGCCCTCTCTGAAAATTGCCCCAGTGAGAAGAAAGCTTCCTCGGTCAGGCCACAGCCCCCACCCTCAGGGACACTTGTACTCCATTTGCAGTCTTTGCAGAAGTGCAAAGCCCTGGCCCCTCCTGTCCAACTTGAGGTAACCCTGGACGCCAATCCCAGCTTTTACAGGGGCCCTTGTGTCTGCTTTGTAGCCCCAATTCTTCCTTCCACCCAATGAACTCTCCTCACACTGGTACCCAGACACTCAAAGCAGCATTTGTACAGATACCAGTCAGTATGCAGTTTCCAGCTAACCAAGCCATCAGCTCAAGCTGTTAGTAACAGGTTTCAGCAAGAGTAGTGTTTTACCATTGGAGTGTCATAAAATGTTATTTTAAAAGCAAGAACTAAATGGTAAAGCTTTTCAGTGCTCTAGGAAAATAGCTAAACCATACTTTGGTTAAGAAAAGTGGACATATTGTTCTGACTAGAACAAAGCTAATGTAGAGATGTTATCAGCTCAGTTGACCCAGTGCCCTAGGTAGGAAGCTCTGTAAAAGGAAAATTGATAATATTTTTTAATCCATTTGACTCATAGTAAATTATAACAGATGAAAGGAATTATTCTAACTCAGTGAAGAATTATAAAAAGCTAAGAATGGTGACAGAAAAAAATCCCCAAAAGGAATAGATTAGTCCAACAAAAAAGATGTTCAACTTCATTTAAGTGAGTACAACTTGCTTTAGGCTCCTAAATCAGTATGTCTCAAGATTCACCTGATGTAATAATTCCAGTATTGAAATTTAAGAATGAGACTTCCTACAATTAGTGTACATCCATATCCAAATGAATGAATAAATAAATAAGAACTTATTAAGTTTTGAAAAATCCCTAAAATAAAATAGTCTAATATATTAGAATTCATATCTTAGAGATATTTATTTGCTATAAGATAAAGACTTTCAAGATTAGAGTAGAAAATTTGGCATATCAGTTTTATGTATCATTTTAAGTATGGCTATTTTTTTCCTAGCTTTACTGAGGTATAATTGGAAAATCCAATTGTATCTATTTAAAATATAAAACATGAGGCTTTGATACACATAGATATTGTTAAATGATTACAAAAAAATCAATCTAATAAGTACATCTACTCATATTATCCCACAGATATGTGTACATATTTGTTTGTGTGTGTGTTCAGAACATTTAAGGTTTACTGTCTTCAATTCCAAACCCACACTGTTCATTTGACCTCCAGAATTTACTCATTTTATGATTGAAAGTTTATACCTTTGACCAACATGATTTGAGGAATATTTCAGTCTGAAACAAATTAAATTTAGCTTAATCTATGTAATAGAAGAGTCATATATACAACAAAAACTTCAGCCCAACCCGTTGTATTCACCCCTCCTGAGCTTATGCAGTAGGGGATGAGGTGTGACCAGAGGTATCTGGACCGTGAAGTAAAGAGTTAGCAATTTGTATGAATCAAGGGTAATGAAGTACATGTGGTTTCAACATACTGACAGCAACAAAATAGATGTATGTATACTTATGCAATATATTGATGAATAAAAAAATCAGGTAGCAAAAGAATACGATATTTCACTTCAAAATTGCAAGACACCATCTTGAACAAATGTGAAACCCTTACTTCTATGCACCAATCACGGAGGTAAGAGAGAAAAATCAAAATGTAGTGAGAACAACATAAATGCTCTCTAATATAATACAAAAGAATGAAAATTCTATACACTACTAAGAAAGTGTATTTTTAGCACCTGGGAATATATATTAGTATACTGGATGTGGGAGTCCAACACCACCACTTATAGAAACACCATGAGGGACATGAAACAAATGAAATAATTAATTTGATATAAAGTTAAACATAATACACAATATATGCGTGTGTGTCTTTATTTATTGATTTGCCAAGGCAAATTACCAGAATTTGCCCAAGAAAAGGTAGGAAAAAGTGAAAAGTCTCATTATTAGAAATTACTAAAAGTTAACTACCAGGCCAGGGATGTAGTTTAGTGGTGCTATTCTTGCCTGGCAACAGCAAGATCCTGAGTTCCATCCCTGGTGCCCGCTTTCCCCCTAAAAAAGTTTACTACCAAAAATCTACAGCAAACAGTATACCTAGTATAGAAAGTTTTACACTTAAAACTAAGAAAAAATGCTGGCCATGACACACTATATAAAAGCCTATTTAGAGAAAAAAAAACTAACATTTAAATTTCATTATTAAGTTTTGATTGACAACATAGCAGAATACGTTTTGGCGTGCAGTGTGACATTTGGATATACCTTCCTTACTGTCACCTTTTATGATGAGGCATTTCAAATGTGCAATGTCACTATTGACCGTGGGGACCATGCTCTGCAACAGAACTCAAAGCCCATTTCTACTGTCTAGCTGAAACTTTGTACCTTATGATCAACAACCCCACCTGCCCTCCCTTGCCACCCCCCAATCAGCCACTTTTGATAGCCATCATTCTCTGTTTTTATGAAGTTAACATTTGATAGATTACACATGTGTGAGAGATTATGTGATATTTGTCATTTAGTGCCTGACTTACTTTACTCTTTCATTTTGTCCTCCAGATTTATCCAAGTTGTTGCCAACGAGAGGCCTTCCCTCCTCTCTTCCTTAAGGTTGAATTGCATATTTGTACCACATTTTCTTATTCAATTCTACACCTGGAATATTGTACGTAACGCAGATAGGAGTACAGATATTCCTTTGACATACTATCAATTCCTTTGGATATACTCAGAAGGGAGATTACTAGGTGATACGACAGCTGTTATTTCCGGAGTTTTGAGGAAACTTCACACTGTTTTTGGTAACGACTATACTAATTTACATTCCCACCAATGATGTGCAAAAGTTATTTTAAACGCACATCTTTCACAATGTTTATTTAAACTTTTTTTATAAATACCATTTTAATGGGAGTGAGATGGTATCTCCCTGGGTTATAAATCTCCATTTCTTTAAATAATTAGTGATGATGGGCATTTTTCATGTACCCAGTGAACATTTGTATGCCTTTTGCTAAGAAAGATGTGTCAGGTCTTTTGCACATTTAAAAACATGGCTTATTTGATTTCTTTCTATTAAATTACTTGCATACTTTACCTATTTTGAATATTAGTCCCTTATGAGATTTATTTGCAAATATTTTCTCCATTCTGAATTTCTCTTTATTATTTTTTCCTTTGCTGCACAGAAACTCTTCAATTTGATCATATCCCATTTGTCTAGTTTTGCTTTTATGATCTATGCCTTTAGTCATATTACAAAGAAGACCAATATCATGGAGCTTTTCCCCTGTGTAAATAATGAGACTCATTTTAATTTATTCATTTCATATAACATACCTTGATTATGTCATCCCCATTAGATTCCCTCTCTGTCTTTCCTTCCGCCAATCCCTTGACCCCGTTGCCCATCTAAAATCTCCATTCTAGATTTCTATTATCTCTTCTCCCCTCTTGGTTGCTCGTATAAGAGAAAACAAGTGATAGTTAACTTTTGAGACTGGCTTATTTCACTTAACATGATGGTCCAGTCCCATTCACTTTACTAAAACTGAATAATATTTCACTGTTTATATGTACCAAATTTTCTATAACCACTCACCAATGAACAGTCATCTACATTGTTTCCTCAACTTAGTTATTGTGAATTATGCAACTATAAACACGGGTATGCATGTATCACTATAGCATGGTGTCTTTAATTGTTTCAGGAATGTATCAAGGAATGCTATAGCTGGATCAAGTGGTATCATTTATTTTTAGTAGTTTGGAGAATCTCCATATAAATTTTCATAGTAGTTCTGCTAGTTTATATTCTCACCAACAGTGTAGGAGGGTTCCTTCTTCCTGATATCCTTGTCAGCCTTCGTTGTTTTGGCATTCTTAATTGTAGCCATTCTGCTGGATAGGAGGGAATCTCAATGTAGTTTTGATTTTCATTTCCCAATGGCTATAGATGTTAACAATTTTTCTATATTAATTGGCCATTTGTACTCTTTCTTTAGAGCAGTGTCTATTCAATTTATTTTCTTAGTTATTGATTAGAGTTTTTGAGAGTTATTTTTTACTCCTTTATATGTTCCATATACTAATCTATCAGAAGAGTGGTTAGCAAAAACGTTCTCTCATTCTGTAGGTTGTCTCTTTTACTTTGTTCATTGTTTCCTTTGCTGCACAGAAGCTTTTGAATTTGATAGTCTCATTTGTTGAGTCTTGATATTACTTTCTGTGCTATTAGGGTCCTATTCAGAAAGTCTGCCTATTGCTATGGATTCAATATTTCCCCTGTTGTTTCTTCTAGCACTTTCAAAATCTCCTGTCTTATATCTAGGTCTTTGATCCACTTTTATTTGATTTTAGCACAGTGTGATAGACTGTGTGATAGTTTCAATCTTCTGTACATGGATATTCAGTTTTCTCAACACCGTTTGTTAAAGATGTTCTATTTTCCCCAACATAGGATTATGGCCCATTTGTCAAAAGTCAGATGGCTGTAGGTAATGGATATTTTTCTGTGTTTTCTGTTACATTTTATTTATCTGCAGGCCAGTTTTTCAGCTAGTATAATGTGTTTAGGATTCCTTTAAGTATTTTCTGCAATGGTGGATTAGTGGTCATAAATTTCTTGAGCTTATACTTATCCTGAAAGGTCTTTATTGGTCCTTTGATTTTGAAGGATAGCATTGCAGAATATAGTAAACTGAGGTGGCAATTATTTTCTTTCAGGGTGTGAAATACATTATTCCAAGCCCTCCTGGCCTTTAGTTTTCTGGCCTTTAAAAATCTGCTGTTATTCTAATGGATTTGCCATTATAACTGACGTGGCATTTCTGTTAATATCTTTGAATATTTTTTTCTTTATGCTGAATTTTTTGCAATTTGATGGTGATGTCACAGTGAGCTTTCCTGGTCATGTCCATTTAGGGTTCTAAATGCTTTCATTACCTGAATGTTCATCTCTCCCCAGATTTGGAAATATTGTCAGTGAAAAGTTTTCTATGCTACTCTTCTGAACTTTTTCAAGGCTAATGTGTCTTAAATTCATTCTTCTAGAGTTGTTCAAGTGCTCTCGAATAGTCTATTAATTGTTACTCATTTTTATTGTTGCTGAATATTCTACTGCATCCACCTTGTCTTCCAACCCTGATGGTCTTTGTTCTGATTTGTATAGCTTATTGCTGAGACTTTCAGTTGAGTTTTTATTTTACTAATTGAGGCTTTAACTTCCAGAACCTCTGTTTGGTTCTTTGACAGGCCCTCTATCTCTTTCCTAAATTAGTCTTTCATACACTGCATTGTCTTCCTGAATTAATCAGGTGCTTATTTGTATATTATTTGAGCTTATTGATCATTTTAACTATCAATTTAAAAAAAATTCTTTATCTGGAATTTGCTTCACTTTAATATCTTTGAGATCGCTTTTGGGGGAGTTATGAAATTTCAGAGAAAATTGTTGACATGTTTTATCATGATTCTTGAGTCTTTGTTAAACCTTGCAGATTACTCAGGATAACTATCCCTAGAACTATTACGTGGAGGTCTTTTTTAGTAAGTGGTTTTCTCTTTGTGACATGTCCTAGCTTGTTGTTATGTCTCAGACTGAAAGTACTGACTTGAGATATTCAGAGTACTGTGTTCAATCCCTAGCACTCCTTTTCATGGAGAGAATAACTAATGAACAATAATACTAACACCTAAATGTCTGCTATTTCACTAACCCAGGAAAAGTAACAATGTAGGACAGGCTATAAAAAAATAAAACATACACACAAAAATAGACATTGATGACATTTATGTACAAGAAAATAAGGGGTAGAGAGGAGCCGTGTGAAAAAGCATGAGAAGAAAGGAAAAGAGAGAAGAGAAAGGAAGAGAACACTATGAATGTGAGAGAAAAAAATAGGAAGATTTAATCCAATTAATGAATATAAGCATGAAGTTAGACGATCCTTGATGTGGGAAAACATGATAAAATAAGGTATATAGAAGCAAAAGTAACAACTCTTCCTCTCTCTTTCTCATATGCACAACAACCAAGCCAAATATTCCCCCTCAGGGGAGTATTTATAATTCATAATGGAGACAACTATTTCCCCTGGCCTTATATTGTTGGATACCACCTGCACAAGAAGAACCATGAAAATATATTTTGGACCAGACTTCTCCTTTCAATCTCCCTCCAAGTAGGAAAACTATTTAAGGCAGTGTGGAAGCTGAGCTCTGCCCCTCTTTAGTTATAGATAAATACTGGTTCAAAGTTGTCAGTTGTCACTGGTGAAACTGGTTCACATTTGATATTGAAATTTTTTTAAAACCCGGAAACAAGGGCTCAGAGAAGTTTTTGGTTTTCCACCAAGCCTTTCAATCACATTGTCAATGGGAGGTCTAGACTGTCGGCCCAAGTTCCAAAAGTCACCATACTGTACTCTTGGAGGCATGGCTGGTCAATATTGATGCTGTCACATTTTCTCTGAATGCCTCCAGCAGCACAGATGTGGCTGAGTACCCAGGGTTTCCACCACTCTGTGATTTGTTTTTCTGTCTCACAATCATCACTTCCTAGGCCCAAGCTATTAAGGAGAGTGCCTATTGCCTCCCTGGGGATAAGTGGCTTTTGCATCATTTTGGTTTGGACAAATGTCCTGTAATGGGTTGTGAGTGCCTCCCATCTCTAATCCACCATGATCAGGAACCATCTCTTACTGTTATCTACATTCATGCCATTAAGATTCAACAAATATATTTGACATGATTTTATTTCTCTTACATTTGCTAAGATCTGTTTAGCTAGGCTAACAGAGGAAGCTGCAAAACCATTTTAGGACAGAAACTAGAATTCCTGACTCCCCATCAGGTCAGAGTAATTCTTGAGATCAAAGGTTATTTTTGGTTAACAAAGGAATGGTTAAGTATCAGGCCATGCTCTTAGACCCTCCTGAGATTATTATAAGAACTGGCATTACTCTTAATCCTGCCTCTTTGATGACTACAGGCCCAGAAATTAGACACTTTTGAGGAAAACTGATCTCTCAGACCTATGCAACCAGGCAGAAAAATCACTGATCTGTCCCTGCGAGACCATGAAGAGGTATGGTTCACCGATGAAAGTAGACAGTTGTCAGTTCACAAGTAATTGAGGCCAAACCCCTTTGCCCAGGGACCTCTGCTCAAAGAATAGAGCTCATAACTCTTACTTGGGAAAGGGCAAAAACTAAATATCTACACAGACTCCAAATATGCTTTTTCTGATGCAACATTTCCATGCAGCAATCTGGAAAGAAGGAGCTGGCTAACTAATAGGCAATCATCTATAAAACACAAGCAGGAAATTCTATAACTCCTAAAGGTAGTCTCTCTTCCCAAGCCACTGTAATACTTTTAGACGACATTTTTCTTGATTAGAAAACCAGATTATTGGGGGGATCAATCCAGCTTAAACACAGTTATAACATAGTTATATATACACTCTGTTTTTCCCCATGGGTTATACATTTGCAAAAACAACAACTTTGGATTTAAAAAATATTTTCTTGAATCACATTTGTACTTCAAATTTATACATATTTTCTTGTTGTTATACTGTAAACAATACAGTATGACAACTATCTATATAGTGTAGGGCTTTTTCAATTTAAGAGATGATATCCATAATGGTTCTGGAACCAGTATCCCAAATATAGTGAGAAACAACTGTACAATATATAAATTTATGTCCTGGTTACATTTTGTGTTGCTGAGACAAAATACTCAACACTCCAAATTAAAGGAGGAAAGGTTTATTTAGCTCACAGTGTAGAGGTTTTAATCCATTTACTTCATTTCTAAGAGTTGCCAAAGTCCTAACAGTTTCAGCATTGCTGAAATTTCCAAATCTGGAGTTTTCTCTGAGATGTAAGGCAAACTGTTTGCTGTAAGCTCCTGTATAAATGTAAAAAAAAAAAGTTCAACATTTACAATGAGACAAGATAAACATTTGCATTCCAAAAGGCGCAAATATGGAGATAGAAAGGACTAAGTAAAAAAAAAAAAAAAAAAAAAAAAAAAC
>NW_022900950.1:63635904-63734274 GCF_012274545.1 Fukomys damarensis | reverse complement strand
AAAAAAAAAAAAAAAAAAAAAAAAAGTCCAAAATCCAGCAGGGCAAACACAAAATTCCATAGTTCCATGTCCAGAATTTGGTGCAATCTGTGCCAAGATGTTAACTCCAAAGAGTTTGGGTGGTCCTGCACTTCCCACGGTTTAATGCCCATAGTTTCTCTCTTGGGCTGTACTTGAATACACCGCATAGCTTTCCTCAGATTATCTATGTTCCTGCCTGCCCCAGCCTTTGGGCATCTCCACTGCACTTCAGCTTCACCCTCTCCTCTCTATAGGGCACACTGCTTGGCATCTCAGGCCTTCTTCTGAAATCTGGGTGGAAGCATTCCTGACCCCACAATTCTTGCATTCTGAATACACCTAAAACCAGCACCAGGTGGATGATGCCAAGTTCTGCTGCCAGCTAGAGCAGCACTATGTTCCGTCAGCATTTTGGTCTTCTGAGCTCTGACTAGACTCTCCCATCAAGCTTGGCTTACAGCATTACAGGGTTGCTTCTTCAACTGGTATCTCCAAACCATTTCAATCTCTCCCAGTCAGTTCCAAAGGCTTCTGAACCATATGGCCAGGTAGTGTTAAAGCAATAGCCCCACTCCTGGTACAAAAATCTGTCTTGGTTACTTTCTCCTTGATGGGACAAAATAATTAACATCCAAAGTTAAAAGAGGAAAGGTTTATTTTACCTCACAGTCTGTAGAGGTTTCTAGTTGCCTGGCTCTAATGCACAGCAGCATGGCAGAGAGGCATGGCAGAGGAGAAACAGTTCATGACAGGGTAGGAAGAAGGCAGTGAGCAGCAAGCATCATTCCTCCATTTACTTTTTACCTCATCTATGCTATGACTTTTGAGTGGTGCCAGCCACTTCCCATTTTCCACATCTAGGACTAAAATAATTCAACCAGTGGACCAATTTAGTTACCAGACATACTTAATACATATTCACACACCCTAACCCAGCATCACACACCCATGACCCAGTCACCAACCGAAAGCTCCACATATGAGTGCATGAGGCTTTGGTGGGGGTTGTAAATACAAGCCATAAAAATCTAGTGCTTGAAAAAGTTTGCAACACCAATGGGGAGAAAGGTAATCATTCACTATCACTGAGAATACTAGATTACTATTTGGACAAAAACAAAAATTGATTATTATATCACAGCCTATAAAAAACAAACTTCCAAATAAATTAAAGATATAAATTTAAATATAAATCTAATAGAATATAAAAATATATTTGAAACATTTGGATAAGTAGAAGGTTTAATAGCAAAATAAAGATAGACAAAACAAATCATTGGTTGGAACACATCAAAAGTAAAAAATTCTTAGTATGTCAAAAAGAAATCACCATTCCCATAGTTATTGTGGCACAAAATATGCAGTCAACCTGGTTGTACACTTATGACTGGATGGATAAATAACTGTATTATATAAATACAATGGAATATTATGCAGATGTACAAAGAAAGAAATCCTGACATTTGGAGCAGTATAGACAGAACTAGAAGATACTAAGTGACATAATCCAGGCACAGAAAAATAAATATTACATGTTCTCACTTAGATATAGAAGCTTAAAAAGTTGACCTTATAGAAGTACAGTAGAATGGTATACAGAGACTGGGAAGGATTGGGGAGGAGTACGAAAAGAGGGCAGTTAAAAAAAGAAATAGTTAGATAGGAGGAATAATTTCTAATATTCCATACCACAGTGTAACTTTGGTTGACAACAATTAATTGCACATTTCAAAGTGACCAATAAAGATGATTTTTAATGTTCCAAACAAAAACCAATGATAAATGTTTGAGGGAAATATATACACATTACCCTGGTTTGATCACCACACACTGTATATATGTATTGAAAGATACAGTACTCTATCATATGTACAAATATTGTGTGTCAATTAAATTTTGAAATTATCTTTTTGTTTTGTTTTGGTACCAAGAATAAAACTTGGGACCTTGCACTTGAGAGGCAGGTGGTGGAACCACTGAGATAAATCCCTATTATTTGATTTCTTGATGATATTCATTCTTTTGGGAGGAGGATGGAATCTTGGTGTTGTTTTATTTTGCATTTCTTTTATGGGCTAACATTTTGAGTAATTTGTTATGTTTTTATTAGCCATATGTACTTATATTTCTAAAAAGTGTCTATTCATTTCATGTGCCCATTTTTTGATTTGGTGCTTTATTTGGAGGACTCTAATTTTTAAAGTTCTTTATATATTTTAGATATTAATCTTTTGTCCAAGGAGTAGCTGCCAAAAATATTTTCCAATTTTGTAGATCATCTCTTCCATCTATTGATTGACATTACCCATTATGAGGGTCTTTTTATTTATTAGTACATGTTTGTGGTACACAGCAATAGCATTTATTGTGGGGAGTTAATACATGTACATATCAGATCTTAATTTTTTTTAATCATCTAGCCCTCCTTTTCTTCCTTGTTCTTCCTGTCTCTTGGTCCCCTTCCCATTTGCAAAAGCTCTATTTCCATTGTTTCTTTCAATTCTCTTTTTCAACCCCTTCTCTCCTCTCCCTCCCTGTCCCTCCATCTCTTGTTCCCCTTTCCATTTGAAAAAGATCTTCCAGCTTCCTATGATCTATGTTTTAATTCTTTCTTTATATTTTGGGTTTCTCATATATGAGAAACCATGCAATATTTAGGCTCCTGTATCTGATTTATTTCACTTAAAACTAGGTCTCAAGTCATGTCCATTTACCTATGAATGCCTCAAGTTTAACCTTTTTATGGCAGAGTAGTACCCTATTGTAGTATAAATACTACATTTTCTGTATTTATTTGTTGATGGACATATAAGCAATTTCCAAGATTTAGTTGTTATGAATTGTGCTGCTATAATCATGGATTTGCATGTATCACTGTAATATGATCACTTTAACTCTTTCAGGAAGATACCTAGAGGGGAATAGCTGGCTCAAATGAAAATTCTAGTTTCAGTTTTTGAGGAATCTCCATACTTATTTCTGTGATACTTGTACTAGTTATATTTCCACCGACAATGTAGAACAGTTCCTTTTTCCCCAAACAGCCTCATCAGCATTTGTTATTATTTGATTTCTAAATGACACTCTTTTTGGAGTAAGATAGAATCCCAGTATTGTTTTAATTTGCATTTCTCTAATGGTCAGCAATGTTAAACATTCTTATGCATTTAGTGGTAGTTTGAACTCCTTCTGAGAAGATCCTATTTATTTCAGTTGTCCATTTTTTTGTTTTTATTTTGAGAGGTCTATTTTTTTTTAGTTTTTTTTTTTTTACATATTTCAAATGTTAGTCCTTTCTCTGAGGAATAGCTAGCAATATTTCCTATTCTGTAGGCTTCCTCGTCACACCATTGTTTCTTTTCCCTTGCTGTGCACTAGCTTTTCAATTTGATATGGTTCATTTGTTGATTCTAGGTATTATTTCTTGTGCCATGGAAGTACTGTTCAAAAAGTTCTTACCTGCCCTTATGTCTTCAAGAGTTTTACCTATTTTATCTTCCAGCAGGTCCGCTTGCTCTGTTTGAATATGTAGCTCTTTGATTTCAAGAAGATGTTTCTATACTAAGCAATATGAATTATAGAGATGCTTTACTTTGTATAAGAATAAAAATAACATTTTGTTTTTAAGGCCATGGTAGAGAAATGGGTTCCTGTTTTCTTGGCAATCTCCACATGGTGCCTCTACTTCTAAGTAGGTTCCATCGATTTTGCAAAATTATCTGCTTTCTGCCTCCTCCTCTTATTTCTGAGCCCCACAATTCCCGGCTGTTCCACATGTCCCTCCTTTCCCTTTAATATATAACTACTGGTGAATTGGGGAAGGGAAAGTTGTATAAGAGAGTTGGTGAAAGGGCGAAAAAACAAAATATATATATATATTTCACAGTGCACAATACAATCGAAGGAAAGCAAAATAGTAGACATGGCAACTTCAGGAGTGGGGGTTGATGAATGACAACACTGGAAGCAATGTACTTTTCAAAAATACATCTTGGGAAACTGAAGAATGGGGACTGAAAGTTTTATTTGCTGATCACTCTTAGCTTGGGCATTGTCTACATGCAGGTAAACAACTCCTAGTCCTGCTGTTGTACCCGCAATAGTCTTTGATTATCAAGAACCTTCTATTCCCTAGAGTAACAGCTGGTTTGCAATTACTGGTAACACTGCAGGTCAGAGAGGACTGCTTTTCAGAACTGACTTGAAAAACTCCCTTTTGATCTGTATAGCCAGAGGCAACAAAATAAAGTTTCAAGTACTACAAGCTCCAGAGAACTGTAGTTTTCTTTCTTATTTGAAATAGCACACATGAAGTATAAAGAAGTATAAAAATCTATCCATACAACCAGCTACATTTCTGGCCCAGAGTGTTATAAAACTATTTAATATAATGGTACTGAACAACAACAAAAACATCATATTGACTGGGAAAAAAAGACTAGTCAGTCTCTTGAGTGTCAGCCCAGTGCTCTTTCCACTGAACCCCACAGATTGAAGGGTAGATGTCATCAGTGTAATGCCTATTCTAATTCATTTCTAAATACTCTTTTCAATATTGAGATCTTATACATTATTATTGAAAACAATTCCTGTTTTTAAAAAAGCTTGCTATAAGCAATATAAAATATGATCTTACATGTAGAACACATTTTAAAAATATAAGCAACAATTGAACAAATTATATTCATGTTATGTTGAAGACAGTCAGTTAATTGGCCAGTAAAAGACTCAAACAGGAGGAAAACTGATAGTCTATGAATATATTAGATAAATACAGATGGACAATTGCTTTTTCTCCGAATCTTTCAAACTAATTCATGTGGGGTCAGTTGTGGAAAAGGGTGATGGAGTAGAAGTAATCATCAGATGAAATTCTGAAATTGAATGGGTGGGATTATGCATTGACAAACTATTATTTAAATCATCAAAATCTTTAATTCCCTTAAAAGAGCTCTGCAAGGAACTGCACAATCTTACAATGCTTGGAGTGTACAGGTTTTGAAATGACTTCCAATGTTCAGGCAAAACCATACCTAAAGCAAAGCCTCTTTGCAAAGACTCATTATTCCAAACACAATGACCTTAAATTTCAGTAAAAATTGGATTTCAAATTCTTGCTTATTAATTTGAGATGAAATAATACTCAAAATATTGAACCACTTCGACTACACCATACCAATCAGGCAGAATTAGCACCTATGAGACAATATAGTGGTATTAGCTAGTTAAATATCAGCCATGGTTTTAGGAAAAATCAATCTAATTAATTAAGGATCCATAACCTGTACTCCCCCACCCCTTAACATAAATGCCCGAAAGGGTAAAAATGAGTAATTTACAAATGTTTACACTGAGAGATGCTCCATTGCCAATACTTAAGCCCATCAGCATTAAGAGAATTTCTGGCTGAGTATGCTATGGGTTGAACATGGTTTGTCCCTGCTGAACTCATGCAGGAATTTATCCCTCAAAGGTGCATGGAGCTAGTAAGGATTTTAAGAGGATAGAAGTTTAATCTCACTAAGTTATGTAGAGGTGGGCCTTTGAAAAGTGATTAGGTTCGGATAATATCATTAGGGTGAAGGTCCTGTATTGAATCCTGGTGACTTTACAAGATGAAGGACTGAGATCAGCATACAGATATAGACAAAGGCATTCCCTGTCACTTGCTGTATGAGGCCATGTGTTGCCTTGGACCCTAAAGTGCAGGTGGAATTGGATTTCAAATGAATAATTGTTTTATCTCCTAAAATTTCAATTCATACTCTTTTCTCTTTCTAATGAACCTTAGATTTGTTGTAGTTAACTGACGTGCTAGAGACTCAAAGCAATTAGCGTGCTTTGAATTTTATTCTACGAGTCCATGAGTACCCAACACTTCCTATTTCACATGCTTAATAACTGTTAATACAAATTAAAGAATGCACAGAAGAAGGATGCAAAGCCTGATAAATTCCTAGTTATTTCAATTTATTCCTAATTTATTTCATCTTCTTTTTCTAATAGAATGGCTATGTTAGTAGATCAGGGGTATGTGGCCACATGGTGTATCTATAAATAATAGGTCCTAAATTGACATTTCTCATTATATTTTATAGATCAGATAGAGAATTATGGACTAAATGAAGTTGCAGTCAGAAGAATGTCATCATTTCCTTAGAATTTATCTTAGGTTGTAATACAATTTAGTATCTACGGTGCAGAAAGGGGAGCACCAGTCCCTTCTACATGGACAGTCAGCGCACAGAGACAGTCAACTGGAGAAAGTCCGGGGTCACAGAGAAACATGTAATCTGACATATATTAATCTAGAGATATTTTGCATGGAAGTGAAAAAGCTCAGCTGTGTAGATAAATCTGGAAATAAAAGTAGGTCTGTAGCTAGATTTCTTCTGTAAGGGACCAAGAAAGGTAGCTAGGATCCATATATATTAGAGAATCATTTTTTTGCTATTATAGGAGAAAAACTTTTAATACTCAGAATTAAACAAGACTATGCAAAGAAATGCATGTCCTGTCACTAAAAATGTTCTAATACAGCCTGGAAATTTTGTTTGTCAAATGAAAATATTATAGAAACTATTCAAGTCTCTGATAATTCAATTATGTGAATTTTAAAGTCCTTCCAATCTCCGTATACTGTGATTAACTCAAAGATACTCAATACTACTCACCTTCTTATGGTAAGATTTAGTGAGTCAAAATACTAGTAACTCTTACTTAAAATAACACAGTTTATGTCTTGTCCCTTTGGGCCAAATGCATCTATATCACAATTACCCACCCCACCAGTTTTACAATCTTAGCATTCCTCTGGAGACCATACATCATCAGTGTTTTAGAAATAGGACCCCTCTGGCTTAGAAAAAAATCCAATAGTCATAACTTCTACCCACAAATTCTCACAAGAGTTAGTTGACAACTCTGCCACTCAGGAAACACCATTCAGAGCACATACCGCCCAAAGTCCTTCAGAGGTACCTTTGCACACTTACTAGATAATAGCATTTTTAGGCAGTTCGAAATTTAAACTCAAGCTTAAAGCCTGTGAAACAAAGAATCCACATGTAGATTCTTGCTTCCTCTATCCATACTTTATGTCATCAGAGCTAGGAAAAGGAGAGAGGGGTCATCTGGGGAAAAAAGAAAAAACTCTAAAATAACAATGCAAAGCAACATATGTGATATTATTTTCATCAATAAATGGTCAGCGTTCTTATTTTTATAGCACATGACAAATTCCTTCTCTTTCAGAGAATAATTAGATCACAAGTTGCTCACATTTTTCCTTTGCAGGAAAAGTAAAGACTAAATAAATACAACATAAATCTGGCAAAAGAATTGACTATATCATTCTTTTTGAAGCTAGTCAAGCTTTTTCCACCTTATCAAGTGCAGAGGAAATTGAGAATCAATAAAGACTAAGATTTTTAGCCTTTGGCTACTGCATAGGAAAGACATTACCATGCACCATCATGAAATTCATAACTGAGAATCAGGATGCTCCCTTGAGGATCTTTCAGACATCCAAAGGAAGTAGCATGTGGCCAGGTCTCTGCCAGGTTGAGGTTTCTGCAGCCCACAGGGAAAAGTGCATGAGGGTGGTTGGAAGTGGGTGTAAACCTTGCTTGCCAAGGCCCTGAGTTTCATCCTCAGCACTAGGAAGGAAGATTGGAATTGTTCAACTTGCATTACAAACACAAATGGCTGTGGTTTTCTCTGGTTCTACAACATATCTGCCCCTGTTGTGGTGTTGTAACTCTGTCAGAAGAAAATTTCAGAAGCAGAAATGGATTGAAAGTTCTGGAAAGGTTACAAAAGAGAAACTGATAAAATGAAGAGCTTTCTGAAGGCTGCCTTGGAAGTTCAGATAGAGAGAAGTATCTTCTTACTACACCTGAGGGTGAAACATCAAGAAGTCACCTTTGGTGTCTTTTCTAAAACACCGATGATACGTGGTCTCCAGAGGAATGTTAATATCGAGTAAAATCAGGAAGAAATGTTCACTGAGGTAACATAGCATAAAGAAATGTCAATTCTCCACTCTCGCATTTCTGTTCATCAGCTTCCCTTGAATCTTTGAAGCATAATAACTCTCATTTGTATCTCTTATGAGAATGGCTGTGTGTTTTGAAATTGTATGGCTCATTTGGTGGTCATTCTAACAACAATTGCGATACAATATGATTAACCCAGAATAATGACCACTGAAACCCTATTATAATTATGCCAGCCAGTTGTAAATAAATCACCCTGATAGGAGTCCTGGAATAACCTTTCCTGGACACCCTTGCAAAAGAACTCTCTTTCTCAGAGCAGAGAGTGAATCCAAGTATCTCTCTCAGGGCCTTTGGAAGAGATTGTACATGGAAATCTGAAAAAAAAACTTGTTATTGTAGCACTTGTTTCTTAATACTAATAACCTGAAGAAGCTATAAAATATGAGTTTCCTAGTATTCCAGTAGATTATTATCTAATGTCCCACAGGGGTTTCTTTTTGGTAACGAATCATTTTAAACACTATTCTGCCCAGGGCTAATAGCGTCTTGCTGCTATGGCTGTAAACCATCTGCTTTTTTTAAAAATTATTATAAATGAGTCTTTGTGATTATTTAAAATTGAATGGTTTGCACTGTTGTGAAGATGGTTTATACCCACACCAGATTTGAAGACTTCTACCTCTTTTTCTTCTTGGTTGCAGTATTCTTTCTCCACAGATGCAGGAGAAGGAAGGGGGGAGAGTAGAGATGGCATTCACAGATCTTGAGAGCTGAGCCTTCCATTGGTTGTTTTAAAAAAGCATTTGGCACTAGTTCTCCATGAAAACACCCAGCCTGGTATAGTTATTCTTGCTCTCATCTTTTGCCTTATGATCCAGTGCACAGTTTCTGTCCTAAGAAAAACAGCACACGAAAGAGATTACATCTTTTCTACATCTACGTGTTTCATAAATTTTAGCTCTGTACCTACGGTGCCAATAAAGATTTGCTTTCAGAAACTGACCTCTGAAGACAGAGACTGCACCTGTCTCATTTGTCTTGTCTCCCACTTCTTACTTCATTATACACACAACTATTTCCAAAATATTGAAGTGTACCTTTCATGCATTTCAGCCTTCATTAGCTGTTCTTTCTTTTATTCCAAATAGGAACCTAGTAACAATAATAACAAAAATAATAATATAAAGTATTATTTAAAAATTAAAAGTCAGAAAAAGAGGATTACCAATAAGCATCAAATAAGATTTTGTTAAGCACCTCTTTGTGGTAAGAATTCTAACATGTTCTAAAATGTGCAAACATCTGTCTCAATAACAAGAAGTCACAGGAGTAGCAAAGAAATTGGCCATCAAATAAAATAATCATCAGAGATTGACTATTCTGATTTTATCACTGAAATTTTTAAGAAATATACTGGGTTCTCTGTTGTAGGCGTGGTATCTATCCAAGATAAATGGCTAGAACACCAGAAAGCTGATTAAACCAGGCTAAATTCTGAGACTTTTGTTACACTGTGAGTAGCTATTCATGAGAGTCTCCTTGTGCCTCTCATTCAAGCATGTTATCAGTCATGGCTCTCCTGCCTCAGAAGAATAACCTAATAGAAAAGCAGAATTAGTTCTAAGTCTTTTGGGTCAAAAGATTCTTAGGACTGGGAATTACTCAGTGGTGCCACACTTGCCTGGCAAGCACAAGGTCCTGAGCTCAATCCCCTGGATCCCAAAAGAAAAAAAAAGATTCTCAATGTACCTGTTCCAAATGGAAGACAACATAGTGTCAGAAAAATACTTGCGCTGGGCATGGTGGAGCACGCCTGTAATCCCAGTACTTGGGAGGCTGAGGCAGGAGGATTATTGTGAGTTCAGGACCAGCCTGGGCTACGTAGTGAATTCTAGGTCAGTCTCAACTACATAGTGAGATCCTGTCTCAAAAAACCAAAAAAAAATAAAAAAATAAAAAAAAATAAATAAATAAATAAAAAATTTTGCAAGAAGCAACAGAAAGAGCTGAAACTTCCACCAAAGGGATTCTCCAAAGCTGCGGGAAGTGAGAAATTAGGAGCCTGTGTGTGCTTTTCTATGCAGAGCAGACAGGAAGTAAGGAGATCCCAGGAGAGAAACATGTCTGCATGCAGCTTAAAACATGAGATCACACACACACAGTCACCAGATCCCCCAGAGATGTGGGTAGGTGACTGGAAGGCCAGATGCCACATCCTGAATTCTCAGCACTAGGCAAATTTGTACAACTATGACATAAATTCTAGACAGGTAGGGAGCCTTTCAAAAGACTAGAATTGAAGTTTCCTTTGGCTCTGAAGGAATAGGAGCTCAAAATGAGGCTTAGAATGAATTACAGGAAAACTTCCTCATCACTGGGCATGTTCTCCTAGCTAGGGAGGAAGATTAGTGAGTTCTTTTTTATGAACACAGAACCATAGATGGTTGCAACGTAGTTCTTGAAGCTTCCAAGAACCACTTTGCCTTCCATCTACTCACTTACTTTGGCATCTAATGTTTCTCCCCCGAGAGAGAAGGGAGGCAAGCCTACTTTTGCAGCTATTCTAACTGGATTTGGAAATACAACCTATTCTATTAAGACATTTTGAACCCCAAATCTTTTCCCAGCTTCTGGACCTTATTTCTTCCTCAAGATGTCGTTCTTGTTAAACAAACAGCAATCTTCCTTACACTGTCTTCTAAATGTATACCCCTCGCATACCTCCACGTAGGTGACACCCCTGGCCAGTACTTGCGGGCTATGAGTGGCACACACTTCTTGCCTTCCCTAATTCTGCTCTACTGTTCTATATCAGGAGTCAGACTGAAGCTTTGTGTGACTCAAACAGGCATGTCAGCTGGCAGAGTCGGGCTAGTATCGCTCCCTTGCTAATGCTGTCACTGAGGCCTAAGCCCTGGTCTGTAAAGTACCAGAATCCTGCTGAATTACGTGCAGCTCAGGTCAGTGCAGTCCCATTTAAAATCCTTTCCCCTGAATTATCACTTCTCACTGACCTCTGGATTGCTTGCTAATTGTGCCGGGTCCCAGTCCTGGTTTATTCTACCCTAACAAGATAAGCAGTGCCTACTCCCTAATAGCCCCGCCTAGTCCCATCATGTCAAGTGTTTCGCAGTAATTCACTAGATGACTTCAGAGATCCCTAGCTCCCTATTCCTTCTCACAACTTCATTGAACAAACGCTGGATGTGCTTGGGGGCTTTGGTTTTTGTTGCGTAGAGCAGCACTGATCAGGACCCAAGACTCAGTTTCACTGTAAGTGTTTCCTTCCTTCTATTCTTTAACCTTTAGCCAGTGCTGTGGTGACCGGCAGGGGGCTGGGTCTTACTGCAAGGGTCTCCAGCAACGTCCATTCCCCCTGATCCTTACACCTCCACACCTCTCAAACCATAGCACTACTTCTGTAATCTCAAATAGACAAGAAAAAAGTGTCTTTCACAGTGGCTTCTTCACAGACATTTTTGTGCAGCAGTAAGAAATCAAATCCTGTTTGTGACTCAACCATCTCACTGACTACTGCACACAATAATTCATCTCAGTCTCTTTCCTTTGTTTTAGAGTAATGATGGGTCAATACCTATTGCATAGTTTCACCACTAGTGGCTGGATCAATATCTTCACTTTTATCTTCTCTCTTTTATAATGGGATCTGATGCTTTCCTTTATCAATACCAAGCAAAGGCTGATGACGAATAATTTTATTTTAAACCACAACTAACAACCTATTTCAATTTTTTCCCACTTCCCCTTCTGAGCAAGTGCAAATCATGGCCTCTTGCCTGGATTATTGTCTGTTGGTGACATTTTCACAATAGAAAATATCCTGCTTTCTTAGCACATCATAGGTTCTAAATAAACTTGAATTAATCACAGTAGCCCTTGTTATGATCATAAAAACACCAATACAAGGATAAAGTTTTTGATCCAAGAAAGTAGGTTAGGAAATAAAACACCTCTGTGTGACCACAGGACAGGGAAAGGAGGGCTAGGTACTGTAGAAGTAAGTGGAAGAGTAATAAAGAAACATTGGAAAGCAAAGGGGAAGAGGGCTTAAAGGCAAAGAAAAAAGTTACAGGTATATAAGAAAAGTTGCACTCAAGAAAAGATTATGAGGGGATAAAGATCCCTTGCATATACATAAATGTAGAGCAAGAGAGTAAGGATGAAAGCAGAGGAAAGAAGGGGACCAGAAACTCAGAATGGTTTTAGTTGACTCATGAGTTTCAGAGAAAATTACTGTCTATTACTCTTGCCCTTTGAAATTCTAATAAGATTACTAATCATTCACAATGTTTTATTTTTGTGCAGTCTTAATTGAGTTCACATCAAAAGGCATAATAAAAGCTTCCCATCAGAGACATAATAATAGCTGCTCCATCAGAGAAAGAACATAAATGATTATTTTCTGACCATCAGAAGTGCCCAAACCAACGCCATCTCAAAGGCCAGATATTATAGCTGATAATTATATCTGTCAGTCAAATAGCTCCTCACCCTGTGTGTTAAATCTGTTGAACAAGTTCAACTCAAAGACTCCAGGAGTGTTAAAAAGATTAATGACCTTAGTATCTGTAAAGTTCTTTGAAGGTTAAAAAGTACAAGTACTATTTTTTTAAACCAGTGTTTAATTTGTGTAGCTAAAATATATTTTAGTGTTTCATTTAGACAAGTCTTTGTGAAAATAAGAAGCATGCATGGATTACATTGATTTATGTCCCTGTGCTGCTCCTGATTGCGAAAGTGATTTGTTTCATGACCTTGGAAAAATAGATGATGCAGGACAGCAGGGAGAGAGGAAGTAGAGCAAAGTAAAGGAAACAAAGCACCTGCTTTGAAATCAGCTGTTGTGGGAGCACAGCCAGGCACTGCCACACTGCAGTTTGTCTTTGCTTCTTCTTAAGGCAACTGGCAAGGAAGGACATTATATCTCCTTATTCAGTTGCCTTGCCACGTGGAGGCTGTGTTAGTCAGCTTTCTGTTACTATAACAAATACCTGAGACAGTCAATTTAAAAAGAGAAAAAAAACCACTTTATTTTGGTTCATTGTGCTGGAAGTTTTGATCTGTTGGTCCAGCACATTGTAGTGGGGGCATACGGTAGAACAGAACTGCTGTTCTTATGGATATAAAGCAAAAGAGAACTAAAGGAACAGACTGAGGTCTCATGTTCCCCTTCAAGGACGTGCCTTTAATGACTAGGATACACTTCTAAGAGTTCCTTCCTGGGGAGCAGGGCAGTAAGACATAGGCCAGTCAGGGGGGTTCTATATCTAAACTACAGCAGAAAATCATCAATCCTACCCCCTCAGGAATCTATTTCTAGATATAAATGGCCCCTAAGAGCCTCGTATGCTCGGGTACTCATAGGTGATTGGTTATGGGGGCTTACAGTTAACTTGCTGTTAAGAGGTGGGGTCTGATTGGAAGAGGTAGGTCATGAGGTTGTAGTTTGGAAGGATTTATCTCCCTGAATGGGTTCTCCCTTTTCTCTCTGCTTCCTGTCCACCGTGTGGTGAGCAGTTCTTCTCTTCCATGACTCTCTGCTGTGCTGTCCTGCCTTGGAGCCAGTGGAGTATGGGCTGAAATGTGAAACAGAATAAACCACTCCCTGCTTAAATTGTAGATTTCAGTTATTTTGTCCCAGGAAGAAGGGAAGTGACTAAGACACCTTTCCTGCCACCATGTCTGCTTTTACACCATAGGAGTATCGTTATCTGCTTTGCCTATATCAACCCACCCTGCTTCCTATACCTCTTGGCCAATAGCTGCATCCACACTGTCAGCTCCCTTGCATTCTTCTCCTCACTCTAATTCAAGATGGCCAACAAAGTTGTGATGAAAGCAATTGGTCATGTCTTACCTTTTGCCCACAGATACTCAGCTTTGCTTCTACAAAACCTACAAAAGAAGATAAAAGAAAATATAGGATAAAATTAAACAGAGCAGAAATATTGTAAAGTAAAATAAGATAACACCATTTTTATGGTCTTTGACTACAAGATAATAGTTTCAATTGGGCTCAGCTGGACTCTACACTTTGTCTCCATTCAGCTTAAGTTGGTATCCTCTGAGGTACCAGTTCCAAAGCTTTATCCTTCTCAAATCCTTTTTTTTTTTATCAATAAGCTTATCTCATATTTCATATAGGAAAGAGATAATCAGGACTTTCTCCAATTTCTCTTTGTTTCTCCTCTAATCACTTACATTTCAGTCTGGACTTTTTTTTTTAATAGGGGCATCATGGTAAAATTTTTGAAAGGTTCATTATGAGGGTGTATAACACCCACATTTATTTGTTTATTTTGATTTTATAAGTCTTAGTGTATTAAACAATGTATACTTAACAGGAAAATAAAATGTCAATTATATAAAATATTAAATTTTTGATATGTAATGAGTGTTCAGAATAAACATCAACATTTTCAATGTCAACTGTTTGCTTGCTTACAAAATCTAAAAAAAAAAACAAAACAGCAGAAATAAATTCCTGTGTGAACCATAATGAAAATACAAATAAAACATTACTACAGAAATAATCCTTACTTGAAGTATTGCACTTAAGACAGTCTTCACAGATGAAAATAACATGTTCCATACATAATATTGCTTACACTGATAGCATGTATGTTTTGCTTTCCATCTGTTTTTGCAGCTCATACTTGTCAGCTCTCTTATCTTCCTGTTTTGTCAGGAAGTTTCTATTATAAAATGTGCACTTAGGAAAATGAAATATCAGTAAAATAAAATATCAAACATGCACTTTACATATTGAGTAAACACCAATATTTTCTACCTCAACTGTTTGTTTGCTTACTAAATCTAAAGAAATTAAAAATACCACCAAATAAATTCTTAGGTGAACTACAATGAAATATGCAAATAAAGCTCTACCACCAAAGCAATCTTTACTTCAATTGTCACACGTAAGGCAGTTTTCACACACTCAAACAGCATATTCCCTACAAAAGTACCACTTATATTGATGCCACATGTGTTTTGTTTTCCTGTCTTTCTTGGTAGGACATACTTGATATCTTGCTGGTCTCTCTGTTTTCTTCAGAGGCTCTTGTGACGTTTCACCTGTCTGCTGGTCATGTGTTGTTTCACTGGTCTGCTCCAGAATTCTTTTGTGGGGTTCTTTGGGCAGATACATATTGTTGTTCCTCTGTGTAATTGATCATTTCTCAATTCCAGCCCCAATCCCCTAAGAAAATTTCTCTCTGTTATTTCGTGCTTGTTCTTTTCTTTGTAAACTATGAAGCTATTTATGCCTGACATGTTTAGGATTGAGTAAGAAACAACCATTGGCCAATACTTTGTGTTTTGAGTGACGTCATAGAGCTCATCAACATTATCTACTCCGCCTTTCATTTTGTTGTAAGATGTGATTACGTCTGACCTCATTTGTGTTGAAAATTCATTATCAATTTTTTCTTTTGTTTGAAACTCACTACGTAGCAGAAGCTGACCTTGAATTCACAGGATCCTTTTGCCTCACCCTCAGGAGTGACCCAGTACTAATATTGGTTTTGTTTTTTGTTTTTTGGTACCAAGTATCAAACTCGGGACCTTGTGCTTGTGAGGCAGGAAGTGGAATCTCTGAGCTAGATCCCCGGCCCGAGTTCGAATATTGGATCCCTCAGATATTCATGACCATTTTGTAGTACTTTGACTAGTCGAATATTTGTTTCCATTACTGTTTCCTTCCTTACCTGAATCAAAGTCTTCATTCCATTCTCCTCTGTCTCATGTCTTGTTCTGTTTCACTGTCACAACTTCTTCGGCTTACACGATCCATGTCATCCTTGGTAGCTGAATCACCCGATGACTCACTTTCAACTTCCACCCAAAGTTGTTAAAGTGGATTTTCATACATGTGCTAAGAAAAAAAATTTAAAGGTCGTAAAACAAATTATCAATGCACCAAAAAAGTAACATGGTGCGTATAACAATACCCTCCTCGTAGGTGTGTCATGAGGCGTCATTAAGTCATACACCTGAAACCATTACACTTTGACTAATTTCAGCAGAATATGAATCTATATCAAAAACCAGTAGAATTATTTATCTGTTACACACACACACACACACACACACACACACACACATGCATGTCCATGACAGAGGTTTTGTACTACCACAGCTTTTCTATAAATATCTCATCTACTTATCTGATTGGAACCCAGAGTTCTAAATCCTAATTTGAGAATGACACTAATACATAGAAGTGCTTTATTCAAGGTAAAGAACATGCATCAAACAGTAATTCTACTCTACTTCTCCTAGGAAATACAGGAAAGCAAGCATATTCTAGCAGAGCAATTTGGCATTTACAAAGAATAACTTTTTCTCATTATGAAATATGTCGGGGCTCACCTCATGGACTTCATGACCACTTCATTTACCGAGACAGTAAGTGCTGTCACTTTGGGGGGCTGTCACTTGTGGACAGGACACCAGACACCAACCTGCTGCTTAGATTCCAAAGGGAGGAGAATCCAAGGGTGTGTGACGCACTTCATTGTTTATACTGAGACAGTATCAAGTCCGGTCTGCAGCTATCAGTTCATTTTGTTGTCTGAGATCAAACACTCAGCCTTGGGCAAAACACTTGACCTTGAAACACCTGCCTTAATAATTGTCACTTTCCTTCTGCACTGGAAGAGAAACCACCAAGAGAGCTAAGAGACAACCTACAATGTGGGAAAAAATGTTTACCAGCTGTTCCTCGGACAAAGGTCTACTATCTAGAATATATAAAGAAATAAAAATATCAGGTCACCCAAGTATAAAGACCCAATTCAGAAATGGGCATCTGAAATAAATACATATTTCTCAGACAAACAATAAAAGAAGCAAATAAAGATATGAAAAAATGTTCAGGATCACTGGTCATTCGAGAGATGCAGATGAAAACAACACTGAGATTCCCTCACCCCAGAAATAATGGCTGCTATCAAGAAATCAACCAATAACAAATGCTGGCAGGGTTGTGAGCAGAAAGGAACCCTTCTCCATTGTTGGTGGGAGTGAAGACTGGTGCAACCACTGTGGAAATCACTATGGAGAGACTTTAAACAACCAGGATTGGAAGTCCCATTTGACCCAGCTATTGCCCTATTGGGTATTTTCCCAAAAGAATTAAAAGAATCACACCGTAGTAATATATGTTCACCCATGTTTATAGCAGCACAGTTTGTAAAAGCTACAATTTGGAAACAGCCCAATTGCCCATCAACTGGAGATTGAATAAAGAAGATGTGTGTGTGTTTTTTTTTAAATGAAATGGGATACTACTCGGCCATAAAGAAGGAGAAACTAGAGACATTTATAGCTAAGTAGATGCACATTGAGGCTATACTCTTGAGTGAAATAAATAAGACACACATATGTAAATACTGTACAGTTTCTCTGGTATAAAAAAACTGAAAGTGTAGATAAGGGTCAAAATGTATAATTGATATTTTGTAATAGGAGGAAAAGGTCTAAAGGTATAGGGCAAATAGGAGGGTCTGGGGAAAGGTAAAGGGGGAAGAGAAAAATAATAGAAAAGGAAAAAATAGAAACAAAGCATTTGTAAATAGGTCGTGGTGGAGGGGGGAAGGGAGGCTAGAGGAATGGAGAAAAAAATAAGTACCAAGATACATCATGTAAAGGTATAAGATCCCAAGGATGAAAGTAACTGCATTGTATATATAAAATGCACCAATAAAAAATATTTTTTAAAAAAGAATTGTCACTTTCACTTTAACAGCCAAAACCTTTTTGGCATTTGGGAAGAATGAGCCTGGGTCTATTCCCCGTGTCTATTTTTAGAGCAGAAAGAGAAATGGATGAAAAAAAAACCAAAATGGCTCAGCTGGGTCAGGATGTGGTTTCAGGATCATCTGCCCTGACAACATAATTCAAAAACACTCCTGGCCAGATCACTTCACTCATTCCCTCTGATCTGACCTGTGTGGGAGATGACCTCATCTCAGCTTCTGATTCTCATATAAGAGCTGCTTGTGGTCTGTGCTTCTCCTACTTCAACATCCAGGCTGCCTCCAGAGAGTAGCAGGAACAAGTCAGGAACAGTTTTAAAAGAAGTCTGAAATTTACAGGAAAAACTAGGATCAATGGAAGGTACTAAATGAACCAAAGGAAAAGTTGCAACTGGACTATATTGGAAGTGAGCTTTCAGCTCTCTTCAAATTCCATCTTTTTCCTGGGACAAATGCTTCTATCCATGATTAAATATTTGCTCTATTGCTTTAAAGTCCAATTACACAGCCCATAGAACATGCCACATCAATCCTGTAACTTCAGCTTCACTACAGCAGGACTCCTGACTTCTCCCCAGGCTCCCCATCTGCCTCTTCCTCAGGGTCCCCTTCCAGACCCCCCAATTTCCACATCTCCCATGTCCTGCTCTCCTGCTCACAACTAGTCAGGAAATATTAGGAAAATTAAATGTAGGACTCTAGAACCAGAATCCTTACTTAGATGGAGAGTGCTAATCAGTGTTTATTATTCATTTATTCAACAAATATTTACTGACTCTGTTTCAGGGACTGTTATCTGGGGGATTCATAATTGAAAAACACAGTCAAAAATCCTCTCTTACTACTAAATCCTCTCCTCTCTTCATCTTCTACTATCAGTGAGATGAGTAAACAGACAGAGTCAATATACACTGCCAGGTGATCATGAGTGCAAAAGAAAAACGCTGAGAAGTGAGAGAGGATTATTGTGGGGTGGTTGCAATTTAAGATACATAGATTGCCACATTGTAGATTGTCTCTTAGTTCTGTTGATGGTTTCTTTTGAAGCACAGAAGCTTTTTAGTAAGATGAGATCCCAGTTGTTGATTCTATCTGCTAGTTCCCGTGCTACTGAGGATTTGGTCATAAAGTCTTTTCCTATACCAGTGTTTTCCAGAGTTCTGCCTAACTTACCTTCCAGCAAGTTTAATGTTTCTGTTTTAATATTTAGATCTTTAATAGATTTGGATTTTAATTTAGTGCATGGCAAAAGGTAAGGGTCTAATTTTAATCTGTGGCAGGTTGACATCCAGTTTTTCCAAAACCATTTATTAAAGAGGCTATCTTTCCTCCACTGAGGATGGTTAGCTCCTTTGTCAAAGATGAGGTAGCTGAGTACATCTGCATTTGTTTTTGTTTCTTCCAGTCTGTTCCACTGATCCTCAGGCCTATTTCTTTGCCAGTACCATGCTGTTTTTATCACAGTGGCTTTGAAGTATAGTTTCAAATTGGGAATTGTTACACCTGGTGCCATGTTGTGGGGAGAAAGGAACCCTTCTCCATTGTTGGTGGGAGTGCAGACTAGTGCAACCACTATGGAAATCAATATGGAGATACCTCAAAGAGCTTGGACTGGAGGTTCCATTTGACCCAGCCATCCCTCTGCGGGGTATCTTTCCAAGAGAACTAAAAGAATCATATCACAGAGAAGTATGTGCACCCATGTTTTTAGCAGCACAGTTTGTAATAGCTAAATCTTGGAAACAGCCTATTTGCCCATCCGTTGGAAACTGGATAAAGAAGATGTGGTTTTTCTATAAAATGGAATATTACTCAGCCATAAAGAATGAGAAAATAGATTCATTCATAGGAAAATGGATACATATTGAAGATATATTCCTAAGTGAAATAAATAAGTCACACATGTGTAAATATCGAATAGTTTCCCTGGTGTAAATAATCTGCAACAATGCATAAGATTCTAATAAGATTACTGATGTTTAGAAATGGGAACAAAGGAGCTAAAGGTGTAGGGAAGGTGGGATGGGTAGGGGAAGAGTAAAAAGGGAAAAGAAAAAAATGTGAGAGAATACAAAGATGAAAATAAAGTGTTAGTAGATGGGGAGGGGAGGAGGGGGTGAAGGGAGGGCAGAGATAAGGGGAAAAAATGAGAATCAAGACTTGTCATGTAGAGGTACAAGATCCCAACAATGAATGTAACTATACTGTATCCCTAAAATGTACCAATAAACTCAATTAAAGCTGAAAAAAAAAAGATACATAGATTGCTCTGGAAAGACATCCTCTCAGGGTAACATTTGAGCTGAGATTTTAAGTGAGGCAGAAACAGAGACTACGTAGGGAAAGAGCATCCAGGAAAGAGATTGTTGAAGCACAAAGGTCCTATTATCTGGCTTCTTTAAGGAACAGGCAAGCAAACAGAATGAGAGCAGATAACTGAAGGAAATGAGGTCAAAGAGGTATGAAGGGCTAATTATGCAGGTCCTTGTTTGATGATTTTCTTAGTAATATGAGGACTAGTAAGGGATGCTAAGCAAGGAATTTTTATAATTTGACATACATGCATAGTATGACTGAAAAATAAGGTGAACATTTAATTTTTAAATGTATTACAGTAAGACAGATTACCATTAATATCCCTCAGCCTATTCCCCCACTTCAAACACACTTATCCATCATTCTTGCCACTTTCTGAAGTAGCTGGAGAAGTCCACTTCTGTGATTTTAATTGCCTGGTTGTGGCTGCCTTGATGTTTTGAATTTTGAGTCATCAAAATGTTTACCTTTCATGCTTATTTTGACTTTGGAGAAAAGCCAGAAGTTACACAGTGCCAGGCTGGTGAATAAGGTAGAAGAGGACACACTATAATTTTTTGTTTACTACTACATATGTGTGGTACATGAAATTTACTCTTGGGGACTAAGTATATGTACATAATACAGCTTGTTTCTCTTTAAAAATTTTCCCCTTCCTGCTCACTTCCCTCTCTCCACCTGTTTTTTATGAATCTTCCTTTCTGTTGGATGGCACTTGCATGGCAGTAGCATTCACCACAGCTGACCATACTTCACAAAGTGTCTTGTGAACATAGTTATAAGTATATTCATACCTACATAAAAGTGTGTTTGTGTACGGATATATGTATGTTTGGTTTATTTCAAAAAAGTGCTCCCTATGTAGTCCTGGAGAGCCTTAAACTTGCTGTGTATCTCAGCCTGGCCTCAAATTTGTGATCCTTCTGCCTCTGCTTCCCTTTGTGCTGGGATTATAGCACATTATGTGCCATTATGCCCAGCTGACTTGACTTATATTTTCAATAGATCTAGAATGCACACTCATTTTTAGTTATGATTTGTCTATAGCATTAATTTCTTACTGAAGGTAAAGGAGAAAACAAATGGGGAGTAGGTGAGTGGGGAGGAGTTCTTAGGTGAGGAGATGCCCTTATAATTGGATGAGAACAAGGACAGTAGAAAAAACTCTGCATTGTGTTAGTGCTCCAGAAAGAAACCCCACAGGAAAATGTTCCTCTAGGTGTCTGACTTCAGAGAAAGTCTCTGAGAATATGTTGGGCATTCATGGTTTCCATTTCTGAACTCATCTATTTTTTTTAAATCTGTTTCTGCTCTAGAGTGTCTAATCATGTCTTTCATTCTGCTCACCATCTCTTTAGTTAGCTGGGAAATAATTTCTGTTTTGAATTTTTCTAGAGCCTCATTCATCTGTTTTGTTACTTCCTGTTCTATCAGTTCAGGGTGTCCTGGTGGCTGATTGTCAGACCTTTTCACCTCATTTCCCCTAGAATTTGCCATTGGTGAGCTGGAAGTCTGTGTTTGTGCCTTGCTTAAGTGTTTTCTCATTTTTATTTTTGTTGTTCTACTGTCCTTGGTTTCATTCCTCAGTTAGTACTTTGATCTTCCTGATATAATTGCTCTTTAGGTTTTGAATCTCTAATGACTCAGAGACACCCTCATTTTCATAATATCAGGAAGGACAACTGATTAAATCAATCACAACCCCTTAGCCCAACTGATACAATCAACAAAACAATAGCTTCAAGCACAGCTTAGAAATTGACCATTTGTGGTAGTTATTAATCTATCACCTTTAGTGGGAAGAGTAGGGGAAAGGAAATAAGGGACAAGAAAAAATATAAGAAAAGGAAAAAAATGGAAACAAAGTCTTTGTAAATAGGGGAGGGTGGAGGGGGTGAAGGGAGGGCAGGGGGAGGGGACAATGATGAATGTAACTGTACTGTATACTTAAAAAGTACCAATATACTCAATAAGATTTTTAAAAATCTATCACCTTTAACCATGTGAATTAAATCAAAACAGAGGACAAGCCCAAAACATGTTTATAGTGAATAAACTCTTCAATATAGCAATTTTACCCTTCAGGGTGGGGACTTAAAAGGAGTTGGGAGAAGAGGAATAGGTAGGTAAA
This sequence comes from Fukomys damarensis, assembly GCF_012274545.1. Taxonomy (NCBI): domain Eukaryota; kingdom Metazoa; phylum Chordata; class Mammalia; order Rodentia; family Bathyergidae; genus Fukomys; species Fukomys damarensis. Next base: position 63,712,024 of record NW_022900950.1, on the reverse strand, counting down.
AGAATAGAAGTTTTCAAGTGAAGCCAGAGGACACAGGATGATCACACAAGCTCTACGAAACTGTTGAAGACAAGAGGGAAAGAGAGAGCAAGAACACCGACAAGAATAGAACAACTTAGCATTAATAGGGAAGCTATAAATTATGCTCCCTTTCCTTTGAAACTAATGACACTCGAGTGAAGGAAAAAGAGAGAAGAAAAGAAAAAGAAAGAAGAAACCTGACTTAGGGCAGGAATTGGAACAATAAGGGAGATGAAGAATAACATGAGGGAGCAAGAGACTGACTTGAAAAAAAAATGGAGGAGAAAAGGAAGAATTTTCAGAATGGGAAAAAATTAAATTTTAAAAATTTAAATTTAAAAAAAGAGGAAAAGAAAGAAAAAGCAATTTGAAGAGGCTCTTTCACTGCTGTCACAATAGACAGTGTGGGCAGCAATGTGCAGAACTAAGTCAATTAGTCTCAGCTAGCCAACCGCAGACCCCTGAGATTCAGGCTGAATTCTGGCTGCAAGGCCCAAGTTGAGCTGCCTGACCTCCTGCAGGGTTGAACTCTGCAAGCTTCTATGGCAGGTTCCAGCTGCTCTTCCCCTGATTATAGTCCAAGTTCTGATGAAAGGTGGTGACACCTCCAACTTACCAACTACAGAGGTCTGATGTCCTTTGTTGCAGTTGTTCACTTCTTTTCTATCTTCTGGAACTCAGTAAAATGGCCTTCATGACCGCCTGTGCTTCTGCAGTGTGGACCTAAGTACCGACCAACCAGGAGGCCCCTAGAGCACATTTGGGGGCTGGATGCTGCAGAGGGGCCTGCGGCTGGGTGGTTCTCACCAGTCTGCTCAGATGAAGGCCCAGGGCGCTGGAGGTTGGGAAGCAGCTGGGCTGTCCTCACTGGTCTCTTGTTTTCTTTTTAATATTTTCCCAAAAGTATTGCTCCTTTTTGCAGTCTCTCAAATTAATCTCATTAATTTGAAAAATAATACTTCTTTTTTCTGCCTGTGGCATAAACCTCAGGCAAACTTGACATGTCCTGGCTAAAAACGCTTCCAAATTCACAAAACTCCATGGCCAAACCAAATTCATGAAATCTGGTCTCTGCCTTTTAACCCCAAGGTATACTATATTTTACTGTAAAAAGTGACACAAGCCAAGAAACAGTAAAATGTAGTGTATAATAAATCACTGTATTGCATTTTCTCTGAACATTTTGTCAAGATGTCAATAAGTAAAAACAAGATGAATCAACAAGCTGATCATTTTTTAATGAGCCTTTTAATGATTTTTGGCTTAAATGCTATTTGAGAGTTGTGCAGTTTGCTCTTCTTCTCAGAATTTATGATTGTAAGGCAGGTGAATGGTACTACAGAGTTTGTTTTAGAAAGAAAAGAAAGGAAAAATGGAAGGAAGGAAGGGAGAAAGAGAGAAAAGAAAGAAAGAAAGCAAGAAAGCAAGCAAGTAAGTAAGCAAGAAAGAAAGAAAGAAAGAAAGAAAGAAAGAAAGAAAGAAAGAAAGAAAAAGAAAGAAGGGGGAGGGAGCAAGGGAGGGAGGAAGGAGGGAGAAAGAAAGTCAAACTTTCCTATGAACGGTTGATGGCTGAAGTTGCCGGATGGGTCCACTTCTCATTAAGCCTCCTACTGGTTCCTCTGCTCCAGATTAAGCATCCTTTCCAGAGCCAGCTTTCTTCATTATTCATTGCATGACATAGGCACCAGATTCTTCGCATTGGCATGAGGGCCCATCTGCAAATTCCCCCACTAAACCTTGTTTTTATAATTTGCTGTAAGGTAATATGGGTTTGACAGTGGCCACGCCATACTCTTATCTCACATTGCTTAAGTATTTGTACATTGCTCCTAGAAACTACAGAAAGTTTAATCAATCTGAACAAAGCATCTTTTTCTGGTTTCCTCTGTACACAACAGTTTTAAGTTTAAATGTATACACCTAAATTTCATTATTTATCTTGTTTGTCTTTCATAATCATCTTATAAATAGTTTGAATACAATAAATGACATGTACACCCAGATAATCTTTTTCTATGTAAAAAAGAAATTGCAGTTTGGCACATAATAGATTCTATAAAACAACCAAAAATCAATTTCATTAAATTTAATTGATGTTTCACATGAGTAAACATTTGTATATAAATATCCTTGAGACATAAACATTGAACACAAAAATAAACTAACTTAAATAAAATAAACTACACTCTTCAATAAAATGAAGTCAAATAAATTGTAACATAGCTATTGGAAAAGACTATTCATTGAACAAAACTATGCCATAAATATGTTTCATAATTCAAAATGTTCAGGATATAATACTATATTTTAGAAATAAGTAAGAGAGCAGATACAAAATGGCTAAAAGTCTGATAAGGATTTCTAAGTGTAACTGATATATTTGTCAGGATGAGCAGATGTTTGAGCAAAAGGAGGAATTAGCATGGTGGCCAGCCGTCTCATGTGAGTTCTCAGAAATAAGAGATCACTGGTCTGTAGGAAGACATTGGAAACGTGAATTTAGATGCTGCCAGGAGTCCCTCATCCTTCTTCTCTCTGCTTATCACTCAATATCCTCCCACTCACTGGCTTTCTCCACACTTGGGCAAGGATTAGCTACTGAGCTTCCCAGTGTCCAGGGCCTGTCTGAAGAAGGGGACTGGGTATCTCAGAACCAGACTCTCAAATCCTACAGTGAAGGGCTTATTGGTCTTATTTGCTTGAAAAGCTAACTCTTACTCAATGTGCTAAAGCTAGAAGCTGGGAGTCAGAGTAATGCATGGAAACTACGACCCCTGGAGGTTCATCGCTGGGTATTAGTGCTTCAGCCCAAAATCCTATCAGTGGGCTTAAAATTTTTACATTGCAATGTACACTTTTCTAGATTTCTCACTTTTTCAACTAGGAATGTGTATTGTTTTCTTGAAGAAAAAGAAGGTAGTAGGAGGAGAAAGGTGAAAGGGAGAGAAAGAAGTGGAAGAAACCTACATTGAAAAGAGACTTTGGAACTCAGGAGGCTGAGATGGGAGGACGGTGAGTTTGAGGAGGTAGCCTGGACTACACAGTGAGACCCTATCCACAAAAAACAAAAAAATAGACATTGAACGCTAATATTTATGTTTCATGTAAAATGAATGTCAGTAATGTATAGCAAAACCAATATATACATATATACAGTTTATGAATCTGACATAAAAGCATGAACATGTCAGCTTTGCATGGTGGCAAAAATTAGATTTGTGGTAATTCTTAATCATTCAGTTTTAACCTATTTAGTTTATTTACAGACTCAGTAAGTGTGTTACTCACCTCTCTGTTGCTGGAGCAAAATACCTGCCCTTTGCAACCTAAAGTAGAAAAGGTTTATACTGCCTCATGGTTTCAGAGGTTTCAGTCCATGGTGGTTGGCTCCAAGGCAAAAAAAAAAAAAAAAAAAAAAGCATGAGGATGACAGAACTGCTTGGGTCCTGGCATCCTGGAATCAGAGAGTGAGGGAAAAACCATAGAGAGAGGAAGGGCCCAGGGACAAGAATATAGCCTTTCAGATTATGTCCTCTACTTCTTTCTTTCTCCAACAAAGCCCTACTTCCTAATAGCACATTATCAGTGGATTAATCCATTGATTAGGTTAGCTTCCCATGGTCTGATCACCTTCCAAAAGCCCACCTCTGAACACATAAACCTTTGGGGGGAAAGTTTTGAATAAACCCATGACATTAATATGTGCTCACTTGAGCCATTTTCTTTCTTAGTGCAAATGCATTGCCTGAATCATTTCTACTTTCTTGCTCGGGTTCTTTTGTGCTCAGCATTGACCATTTATAACTTAGAAGGTTATAGCTTGACATGAAACGGAGTAGGTATGTGGTATCTACACAGATCTCAGGTGGTAGAAACTGACCCAGTTTCAAGCTACATTTATAGACTATTTCAGATCATAAAACTCTGAGGCAGCAGTTTAACAGAAAAGATTATGCCTTACAAGTAAAAGAAAACCTGAAATGAGCACATCTTAACAATGTTAAATCCAAGTCTTGACAAAATCTGCTAAATGCTTTCAAAGTCAAATTCAACAGTATTTAGGAAGTTACAATATAAAACAAAGCCTCTACAATATAACATGCACAATAGGACTCATAAAATGATAAAAGTATAAATGGAAGAATATTACAAATGACACACACACACATATTATTTTTATACAGTGTACTTTAATTCACTGCAAAATGAAAGCCTCTTCCACAAATAGTGTTGAAGAAAAGACTATATATTAGGGAAAAATCAAACATTGATCTTAACCTCAAACACACTAAAAAATTTGAACAGGATCTTAGATCTGAATATAAGAGATATATATACCTATTAAGATTCTAGAATAAAACACTAGGGGATATCTTTACCACTTTGGAATATGCAAATAAATGTTCATTAGCTGAAGCATATAAGACACTAACTGTTAAACAAAAAAACCAAGAATTTCACTAATTTTTGAAATCTTGATCTTTAAAAAATATACCTCTAAGAAAGTTCAAAGACAAACCACAGAATATGGAAGTAAATACCATGTGGAATTTAAACTATAAGGGTGAAATTCAAGGAGGGAAAGAGCTATGGAAAGACATGAGTGATTTTCTTCTGAAGTCCGTAACTCTACTCATTTCTGCATCTATGCAAACATATATGTACTGTAAAACAGTGTGCTTTCTTTCAATAAAACAACTGAGACAAATGTTGAGTTTGACTCACAGCTTTGGAAGTTCCAAGCCATGACTGGGCAGACCCCTTGCATTTAGATTTCTGATTGGGGGCAGCACATCATGACAAAAATGCATGGTATGTGAAAGCCACTCATCCACTGGTCTAGAAATACAGAAAGAAAAAAATCTGGGTCCCACAGTCTCCTGCAAGGGCACACCTCCCGAAACGTCTCACTAGGGCTTGCCTTTGGAATCTTCCACCACGTCCCAGTAATACCATACTGGGAGCCAAGCCTTCAACACATGCAGCTTTGGGAAACAGTCTAGATCCCCAAAATAATATGCATGTATGTTTGTGTATGTGCATATATATCTATATCTATATCTATATCTATATATATATATATATATATATTCTTATAATATCAAAACCAATGCCTAATTTAACAAAGTCTGAAAATAAACAAAATTTCAATAAGTACCAATATCCTCTGCTCCAAAAATAGCCTTAAGAAATTAAAGAAGAAAGTGCATTAACTTTTCAATGATTCTCTGTATTGACTACAATCATTGATATTGTATTTATTGGAAAAATGTTAAAATAAAGCGCTATTAAAGCAAGGTACTGTATCAATAGCATATTACTACAATCATTTAACACCACTCTATAAATGTACAATGGAAAGAAAAATATAAAAGAAACACAAGCATAATTCTAATTATGTTCTTCATATAATTACACACAAAATGAAAAGTCTTAATAAATTCCAAAGTTTCAAGCTCTTTCAGAAGTACAATTACAGAGGAGGTTTTTAAACTTTGCTTATCTGTGTTCTAAATACTTATTATGAAAAAAAATGTTTTTTTATAGTTTTGAATATTTTAGAATTGAAAATCCTAAATACTTACCTGAAGTACAGAGCAAATATGTATATCACTTAGGTTTTTAATGTTTCCTGTGTTACTTAAGAATAAATTCTGAAGATCAAAACATTGAATTAAAGATATAGCTACAAGATGTGTTCATTTTATCCATTTTTAAAGTAAAACAACTCATATAAATACTGAAATCTCACAAATTGTAAATTTATTGTAACTTTAGAAAAATCTCCCATTTTCATGAAATACTAAAATGTAAATTCTTTACGGCAAAAATGAATGTTTTAATTCATTCCGAATGCTGTAACAAAATACCATGGAATGAATAAGTAGTTTAAAAACAACAAAAATTTAATCCTCACAGTTCTGGAAGGAGCGAAGTCCAAGATAAAGATGCTGGTGGACTCGATGTCTGACAAGAGCCCTTCCTGGTGCATAGATGACAACTTCTTGCTGTGTCCTCACATTGTGGAAGGCCAAAAAGTCTCTCTGTGGCCCCTTTTATAAAGGCGCTAATCATATCAGGACAAAGCACCATAACTTAATTACCTCCTAAAGCCCCAACCCCTAGTATCATCATGTTTGCCTGAGTTTCAACAGATAAATTCGGGGCAGGAAGGGAGTACATTCAGATCACAGCAATGAACCTAACTATCTTGTATGTTGAACGATACATTCATTTTTAGAGTATTACACTTTAAAAGGATTACAGAAGGAGAAATGTACGGCTGTGGTTCAGCTCTCCACTGTCTCCCTAAATCCCCTGTGGTGGTTAAGGTGTGGTTCTTAGGGTGGGACAATGCAAAACCATTAAGAGGGGAAATCTAAGGAGAAATCTCTAATTTACTGGAGCCATGCCCCTTAAGGTGACAAGATACTACTTGCCTTCTTGCTCTCTTTTGCTTCTTGACCATGAGGTGAATGGTTTCACCTCTCCAACACACTCCTTCCATCATGTGCTACAAAAGAGTCAGAATCATAGATTGAAATCTCTAAAACTGTCAGCCAGAATAACTCTTCCCAAGGCAATATAGAACTGACCGACACAGACACCAAATAGAGCCTAAATTCAAATTTTCCTCTTTGCAATTTAAGGTATGTGACTCCACATTCCTCCAGAATTCATCCCTCATCTGAATTAATACAAAAAAATGACATTTGTTCGTTTCTAACTCTTATTTCCCTTTTGGCCCAGGAAAAGAGTATCATCTTTCATTCCCCTCAGACAAAGGAGTTTGACAAATTAATGATGTGTCCTTGGTGATACAAACTTACAGCAGCTGGCAGTACTTGAGAATGCAGTAATTCAGACCCACTGGGGCAGGGCTAATGAATGATGTCTTGCTCGTGCTCTGTGTCATCTTTAATCCCTGACGCTTATCCTGTCAGGGCAGAACGTGACTTGTGTTTCTCTTTTGAAAGTGACTTGGCATATTGTTTAAGTTTTAAAACATATAAAAAGCTCCATATGTGTCACTCTATTAATTTTCTGTGCCATTTTTAAGATAATATTTTTGAAAACAAATTAATTGACTTAAGTATGTTGTAGTTCTTGAAAAACTTAGAATCAAGTTTCAAGGCATGGATGGATATCTCTCCATATCCATTTTTTTTCATTATTTGGAGAATATTAGTTTCTGTAATCAAACCCATGTAGATAGGACCTTACATATTTAATAAAATTTTAAAATCTTCTTTAAAATCTTCCAGGAGAATGTGCTTCATGGATTCTTTTGGTCTCTTGTTTCATTTCAAATTTTCACCATATAAATGATTGCTATTTATTGGCAGTTATAGCAATTTTTAATATAAAATTGTATTTTCATTCTTTGTAATACATTTTGCTGAAACAAGTGTAAATATCCAAGATCATTTGAGATATTCATTCATTCATTCATTTATTTAATGTTTTAGGACAGGATTTCCCTATGTAGTCCAGATTTTTCTTGAACTTGCTAGGTGGCCCAGATTGGCTTTGAACTTAAAGTCTTCCTGCCTCAGCCTCCCAAAGATTGATGTTACAAGTGTGTGTCACTGTCTAGTTTGAATTTTTTTTTTTTCTGGTACCAGGGATTGAACTCAGTACTTTGTACTTGTGAAGCAGGTGCAGCACCATTGAGCTAAATCCCCAGCCCTTTTATGTGTATTTTAAATGAAGTCCTTTTCTTTATAAATTTAATACCCATTTTAATTTTTAAAAACCTCTTGAAAACAAGTGAGACTCACCGCTAATAAAATACAGACACAGCTACATTATAGCGTCTTTAACCAGACCCCATCTCTTCACGCCGTAGGTCTTGGATTCACACAGGGTCCTCCGAGGCTAAATGAACACTAAAAATATGGAGCTGAAAGCATAATTCTTGACAGGCATCTTTAATTTTCATCAGATTCCAAAATTATCATTGATACAAGAGAAGTAAAGATAATGTATTTTTTGGCCAAAGAAGTGAGTGTACTGTGATTTATTTTATGCTGGCATTTTTCTGACTTCCCAGATTATAGTTTTGACCAGCTTTCAAATTTACTACATTCTTTTGTTGTTATGTCAAGGAAAAATTGATTGTACAGTTAGTAGTCTTTTCAGATAGAGTGCCAGTGTATTTATAACACTCTCTTTATAACTTTAAAGCTATACATTTATATTATCTGTATTTACCCGAGGCCTTCTAATTAATCAAATCTTCTAGCTATTGCATTATATGATAGACATTAAAATCTCAGCAACTCACAATGTTAAGGGGTCTTGAAAGACTTCAGTTTCTACTGTCTGTTCCAAGGGTGGGTCTTGTCCACATCGCCCTTGAGAGGTGATCAATTTTCAACCCTTTCTTGGGTTTCCTGTAACAAGGAAATCTTTGCATTTTGAGCTGATTCAATGCACTGTTGATCATTTTATTATTAGGAAGTTATCTCCTCTCTGAAATTCATAACTTTGAATTTTATCCTAAAAGTAAAAGTAAATCATTTAAATGTTTTAATCAGGAAAGTGACATAACGATTTGAAAATGTGTGCTTGAGTGCAGAGGCGGAGATAAAGTCTTAAAAGAAACCAGTGAAGAGACCACGATAGATTCACCTACTGATGGTGGTCTGGACAAGTATACAATAGAGAAAGAAACTGCAGACAGTTTTTAAGAAGTAGAAACAATAGTATTTGATAGTTGGTTAGGGTTAGAGGGGAAAAGACAAAAAAAACATGATGCTCATGTTTCAGAATACAGATAGGGCCTTTTAATGAGGCAATAACTCAGAAAGACAAACAAATTTGGAGAATTGTGTTTAATTTATTAAAATAGCTATGGGGCAACCATGAAGCTCAGACAAAACACTAGGTTCAAAATTCTTTTCTGAATCATAAGAATAAAAATGTAATTGAAGCCATGAAAGTAGACGAGATTTCAACTCAATGGAAATGACAAATGACTCAATTAAAAATAAAAATATTTAAATAGGCTTTTCTCTAAACATTAAGTATACGTGGTGAATAAGCACATGAAAAGATATTCAATATTATTAGCCACAGGGAAAATGCAAATCAAAATGACAAAAAGTATCATTTCACACCACTAACATAATTACAATCAAATAAACATTAGAAAGAATGTGGGAAAAACTAGTATCCTTTTGTACTCCAAGTGAGAAGGCAAAAATCTTGCAGGCTCTTGCAAAATCAGTTTGGAAATTCCTTGAAATGTTAAACACAGGCAACATACGACCTAATAATTCTACCTCTAGATATACAAGCAAGTGAAAATACGTGTCACACAAAGGTTTATAGAAGTATTCATAATTGTGAAAATGTGGAAACCACCTAACTCCATTAACTAATGAATGAGTGAATGACTGTGGTAGATTGATAGAATGTAATATTATTGAGCAATAAAAAAGAACAAAGTACCGATGCATGATACACCCTGGGTGAACCTAGAAAGTATTCTAAGTGAAAGAAGACATATACAGATGAATTCATATGACATCATTCCATTCACCGTAAATGTCCAGAATAGAGCAATACAGGGAAACAGAAGCTAGATTAGAAGTTGATGCAGGAGAGGAGAAAACGGTGAATGGCTAAAATGGGTACTGAGTTTCTTTGGAGATGATGAAAAATGTTCTGAAATTGACTGTTAGGGAGCTTTGTACAACTGCGTGAACAAACTAAAAATCACTGAACTGTGGGCTGTAAGATGATGAATTGTATGACGTGAATTACGTGTCACTTTTTAAAAATTGAGTAAGATGGCTCGTAAAAAGTACACGACATGAAACAATAGGAAACAGGTTACTGAAGAACAAGGATTGTTATGAAACTGGAAGAGGAGGCGGAGTCCTTAATGTGGACTCTGCAGTCAAAATATATTGAAAGCAGCTTCTGGGAGAAGCAATTATTACGCATTGAATGGTGGGGGGTGTTTACACCAAAGAAACTGGCACACAATACAATCACGGCTTTGTTAATCTCTCTTTTTTTTTTGATACTGGGGATCGAACTCAGGAACTTGCGCTTGCGACACAGGCGGTGGAACCACTGAGCTAAATTCCTGGCCCATTTGTTAATATTTCACAATGCCATTTCACCAGCACACCCTGGCTATTCTTTTAGTGATACTGAAATGCCAAGTATTATTGAAATAATCTTACAGATAGATACTCACTCATTGAGTCCTTGTACCTACTCTGTATGTAGGTTTTATTTGCATCCCCATTTTAACTCCAAGGAAACAAGGTCTCAAAGATGATAGGTGACGACAGAGTCCAGAGTTGAAGTCAGACAAGGAGTGAGCAGAGATGAAAAAGAATGACAAAGAACGGTAGCATTTCCAGAAAAGGGTCATTCTCAAGAGGGCCAAATGCTGCTGAAAGGTCAAATAACTAAATAAAAATCCTCAAAAAGATCTTGACAAAAACGCTTTCATTGGCATAAAAATAAGTGTATTTCTATGATTAAACAGGTGTGTTACCTCCTTAATTACTTCCTTCAGTAAATGTCAGTGTTCCCTGATTGGAGCGAGCACGTAGGGAGGAAAGTTGAACAAGGGGCAAAAAGCCCACAGTGACACTAGGGAAGAAGATGGTATTGTTGGGAAAAAAAGCTGAAGTGGGTCAAGATAAAATTACTCTCCACACTTTAATTTTCAAAAGCAATGAACTATGGTATGGAACCAGCATGTATTAACGAAACTGCCAAACAATTTAATCACATTTGAAATTTATGATTATCACTTATTTAAAACATGTTTTATTCCTTACCTTCAGGGGAAAGTCTGTATCAATCAGTAGGCATGCTTACTTTATTCATTTTTGAAAGAAAATCTATATGAATCAAACGCATGTTTCAAATATTTTTGTGATCCTTTGCAACACGTAATCTTATTAAAATTAAACTAAAATTCTCATGTGCCTATAATAGCAACTATCAGTGAAAGAACTCAAACCCATTGAAATGTATCAAAGTATGTTATATGTAAAAACATACACATATGTAGAAAATGATGCTGAGACAGTTTTGGAGAGCTACACTAAGAACAATTTTAGGTATTATTTATGTGACAAGCATAATCTTTGAGCAGCCTTCACAGTTTTTATTTTCTTTGTTCTATTAATACCACTATCGATGATGTCCCACATGAAACAATTTGTAATGTCAAAAGTGGAATTTTTGCAAAAAAAATAATAAAAATGTCCATAAACCTCCAAATGCTCAATATTTTCATTTGATCCATGAGATCCAGGCTGCTCTACCCAGCCTTTTCTACGAAGTTGGAGTCTGACCCATTTTGAATGGGTCGGTTCTGCTCTAGTTCCTAACTGTGTCAACCCATTGGTAGGCGCAGGCAGGGGAACAATCAGGAGTGGAAAAAGAAGAGCTTGGAATGTTTATTGCCCAAATCTTTCTCTCTCTCCTGAGTCTCCAAGGGTTGGCTAGCAATGTACTCTGTACCCATCTACCCAGGCTCTAAACTTCAGATCACTAGCTCACTCGATGTGGTTGCTCTCTGAATTCCCCTTCATATACTGAACGCTATACTGTATGGCGTTCCTTGCTTATTTTCTAAACTCTGGTGACATCATGATAGTTAGTGTCTCTCTGAGAGTCCTACAATCTTCCATTTATAAGGTAGTGGCCCAGAAAAGCCAATGGTGTGGATCTAGTCCAAACACAAACACCTGCAAACCAAGAAACCCCAGTGGTATGAGTCCGTCTGACTCCAGAGATCTGAGAACCGTGGGTGCAAACGTCTGTGGTCTGGTGATGGCAGGATGAACCTGCCAGCTTAGCAAATTCACCTTTTCTTCCCCTTTTAATTCAGTTGAGTTCAGTGATGAGAATGATTTTACACAGTCTCCCTAGTCAAATGCTAGTCTCTCTGGAAATCCTCACAGACACAGTAGAAATAATGTTTTATTGGCTCTTTGGGCAGGCTTTCCTCCCAGTCAATACATAAAACAAACTCTAACAAAGTCCAAATCTGTGACAAAAGATACGAAACTATTTCTCTCTCATTTCCACAAGGGAAAGTAATAAAGCGTCCCTAAAGCAGAGCCAGAGTCTCAGATTCACCAGGAGAAGGTGACTTGTTTGACAGAGATTCTTTCCTACCTGAGCTCACAAGCTGTGTTTTGCCACAATGACGTACAACATAATAATATAAGCTGCAATGAGAAACAAGGTAACATTCATCTATGATTGTGAATGTTGTGGATACTACTGTCTGGTACATGATATGGAAGTTATTTCAATAAATACTTAGGTGCGAATGATGTAGCCTATAATCTCTGTTCACACAAAGAACTACAAGGCTCAAGTCTGCATTCTCACTTGGAGACTACAGAAAATGTCAGAGCCATGGGATCAAAACTACTGAAAAGGAGATAGAAATGTTCTTTGCTTAGGTAAGTATCAGTCATCTGATGTTTGATGAAAGGGCCAAAAACAGCATTGGAGAAAAGATAGCCTTTTTAACAAATGGTGCTAGAAAAAACTGGTTATCTACATGTGAAAGCCTGAAACTCGATTAATATCTCTTACCCTATACTCAAATTAAATCAACATAGATCAAAGACCTAAATATAAAAACAGGAACTTTGAAACTACTGGAAGATAATTTAGGGAAAATACAAAGCCAAAGGAAATACTGAACAGGAGTACAAATATTACGAGAAAGAATATCAAGAATAAACTATTGGGATGAAATCAAATTAAAGTTTTAGAGGAAGCAATCAGCAGAGTACAACAGAGTAAAAAGATGGACTATGAAATGCGGAAAAATTGTCAGTTACTTTTCCGACAGAAGATTAATATCTATAATACATAAAAGAACTAAAAAATAGTTCCTTCAAAACAAATGACCCAATCAAAAATGAGCAAATGAGCATTCTCAAAAGAAAAGGTACAAATGGCCAATAAGTACTTGAAAAAAAATGTTCTTCATCTTTAGCCATGAAGGAAATGTAAACAACTCTGAGATTTTCATCTTTCCCTAGTCAGTATGGCTAACATCAAGAATTCAAAAAGCAACAAATGCTAGCAAAAATATCTGAAGAAAAGAACCTTTCTACATTGCTGGTGAGAATTTAAACTAGTATTATTACTATGGAAATCAATATAAAGATTCCCCAAAAACCTCAAAAACAGAAACTCATTTTAACCCAGCCATATTTCTATGCATATTTGTAGAATTAAAGACATCATTCCATAGTGATATGGGCATATACGTGTTTACAGCTGCACAATTTATGATAGCTAAGCTCTGAAAACAGCCTAGATCAGTGATCATGAACCTCTTAGAGACCAAGTACCAAACAGCTACCTCAAACCCACTTGCCACATAGTGCCAACACTACAATTAAAGCTGAATACTGAGGTGTTAGTGTAGGAAAAAAAAACTCTTTATTGGCATCTTTTATCTTAAAAGAAAACACAATAACACACGTGCCATAGGCTCATACACCATTGACCTAAATGCCTATCAACAGATGAATGGCTAAAAATAAAATGGTATGTACACACAATGAAATATTATCAAGCAATAAAGAAAAGTAAAATCATTTTATTTTCAGTAGAATAGATAGAATTGGAGACCATAAAAAATTAAACATAACACGGTTTTCTTATATAAGAAAACTAAAAATATAAATAAATAGATTGCAGGAAAGAAGAAAGTAGACCTTTTGGTAATGGTAATTGGCATTAGGGGTAGGGTAAGTTAAAAGAGAAAAAATAAAGTTATCAAAAATGATCAAGGTATGTTATATACACGTACATATTCCCCAGACAAATAGCTATTAGCTATCACAAACATACTGCTGAAAAAATAAAATAAAGTCTCTCAGAGATCAGAGAAATATGTTTGATTTTCTTTTTTTTTTTCCTCTTTTCTTTTTTTGAGATTTGGTGCACAATATGGTGAATATCGCTACTAGCTAAGTAACCACAGGAAGATGAATTGTGAACGCTGTCATTTGAGGAGATGGCAAATGTTTCAGGTTGTCAATACATAATTTTGAAAAATGCCTACGTAAGAGGTAGCTTTATATTTTAGTTTGATTTTGTGTCTTTAGAATGATAGATGATATTATTTAATACATGAAAGTAAGTTCCAGTATTAAAAAGATTAAATAAAGGGCATTTAGGCCATGGATCTTGTACATTTAAAATCTGCCATAACAAGATCTGACTTAAATAGGCAGTGGGAGGGTTTCTGTTGTTTGTGTTGTTTTTGCTTAAGTACACATTTTATTTTGACTGGAATGAAAGAAAAGAAATGGTATGGGAAGACTTTAGATCTAGGATAGGTAAGCAGGTTACAAGTTTTAATATTTGCTTTGTGGAGTTTATCGGTAATAATTAACTTTAGTTTGCAAAATTAGCCTAACAAGCTTAGTGCTTTCATAATATAAATGCTTGGGTACAAAACTGTGATAATGGAACTGGATATTCAGCAAATGCAACCACAAAATTATTTCCTGAGAAATATTCTGGGGATTTTATTCCACGTGACTTATATTCTCAGATAAGGACTTTAGAATACTTGAATTATTTCAAGTTCTTTAAAGTTAATTATATAAGTGGAGTTTCCTAACATTATGTACATGTAACAATTCCCTACAATGACTGTAATCATTATGTGCTGCAAACATGTACAAATAAAAATTCAAAATTAAAAGAAAATAAAAATCAGCCATAAAAATATAAATAAATAAGTAAAGATGCTCATAGGGACATCCAATTAGAAATGTGCCCCTTGTCAGAAATGTTTATAATAAAATAATTTTTCTCTGTAGTTTTGAAATTACTTGTCCAGAAGTACCCAGTTCCAAACCTCACTTGCCTACTTAGCACAACCAAAACAGGTCATCCTATAGGAGATCAGACATTCTACACTGAAGTCCTCAGACAATGTACTCCATAGTTTTCCTTAGTATTCCAAATAGCACGTTTATACCCACCTTAACCGTACATGAACACATGCTTTTCCTATCCTACTACCATGGTATTACATTTCATACTGTGTATTGAGCTCTATTTAAGTAAGGTGCATTTCCAGCTGATTTCCCATTAAAAGAGACCAAAGCTAGGGCCAGGGTTTGGCTCCGGGGTTCCACCGCCTGCCTTGTAAGCTTAAGGGCCCAAGTTCGATCCCCGCTACCAAAAACAAACAAACAAACAGAAAGAAGCCATAGCTAAACTTCAGACTTGTTCTGAATCAGCTTCCATTTCCTCATCCAGGAAGAAACTCTTCCGGGGTTAGTGAGAATTTTGGTTCTCCTGGGTCCCTTGAATTTCAAAGCCTGCGATTCATTCCACTGACTAAACCAAAGGCGAAGAGGCCATCCCAGCCTAAGTGGAGTCTGACCTAAATTTGCTCTTCAGGACTAGCAATCTGTACGACTGCTCCTAGGCCTTGCTTCCTGTCAAACTTTCCATTTATCCAGAGAGAACTCCCTGTGGCCTCGCCTATTAAATAAAAAAAGGCTCAGGACTATGTGTTTGGCTCAAAGAGGCATTAAATAAATATTTCAAATATGGTTTATTCCCCAAATTGCCTCACAAGTTTCAACTTCTCCCCTAGGTGAAGACTCTAACATTTAAGAGATAACTGCTGTTAGAAAAATATTAAAAAGCAAAGAAAATATCAAATCCAAAACCTGTATGTGATTTAACACTACTTAATACCCATTAGTATTTTTTACATACATACAGTGGTATAGTGGCATATTCTCCCACACCAACACCCAAGAAGTCGGTATGGAAATTAAGATAAACCCATTATTATCAGTTTTCCTTTCAGCCCAATAGTTTTATTATTATACAAGAATTCTCCATTTAAATTAGCATATCTTATCACCTCTTTCAATTTTGGTCACAAATAATAAATATATTTCAGAGTATTCCTTAGAATCTAAAATAGATTTTAATATGTTACTTTGAGCCATATATGTCATCTTGACACTGGATTGCATGTCTCTACTTTCGGACTGTTTGATACTAACTTACTTTCTTAGACAGGAATTGTTTGGTTGTCAGAACAGAACTCCCGAACTGAGGTTAAGCCAAAGGGAAAACACAAGGATGTCTCATGGAGCTCAGAGGTGGGGAGTGTCTGGCCCTCCTGCATGCACTGGTAGCAAGATGGTGAGGCCCAGAACTCACCAACAACCCTCCATGCATTTGCAGTCTTTCTGTCTCAGACGTTTCTTGGCAGACATATCCTCATGTATTAAGTAACTCCTATAGTTGAAGGCAAATTCTTTTCTTCAAAGGCAGCAGGAAAGAATGCTGCAGTGTTTTTGTTCGGTGGATTAGGTAAGGGAAAAAAATGAGAATCAAGACTTGCCATGTAAAGGTACATGATCCCAACAATGAATGTAACTGTACTGTATACCTAAAATGTACCAATAAACTCAATAAAATTAAAAAAAAAAAATTTGGCTACAACCCAGGATCAGAGCCAAAGATCAGAAATGCGGAGAAAATTTTTGGCATATCTCTTGCTTTCCAGATTTGCAAACCCTAACTGACTGTTATGTTGGTTTTTTTTTTTTTTTTACCTCAGGGCCTAAATTCCTTTACTGAAAAATAATAGGAGTTCTAATCCTAATTACTTCACACCCTCATTGAAAAAAATGTAGAACAATCCCTAAGACACACTGAACACTTAATAAATATTAACTATTATTATCTTTGCCATAGAGAAAGCAGTAATAAAAACAAAAATCTATAAACTTTAATACTTATATTAATAAGGAAATAAAGTAAGAATTAAATTTTAAATGCAGAAATACCATATGAATCAGCTATACATTTTTGGGCATATTCCCAAAGAAATAAGTACTGAATACTGTTAGGTAATCTAAGAAGGAAAAGTAAACAAAAACACAAACCTAAAAAGACAAAGATATTAAAAAACATAGATATAAAGCACATCACTAAATCATTGGAGAATAGTTTTGTTGATTATGAGACAATAAATTTTATTTTTTAAATTTATTTTATTGTTTTTAAAGTATTTATAGCTCCACCTGGAGAATTCTTTATTTAGAATTCTTTATTTGGAACCACTTAGGTGGGATAAAGAAAAAGAAGTTTCCTGCAATATTGTTTTCTCTCTTTGAGTTTATTGGTACATTTTAGGTATACAGTACAGTTACATTCATCAATAGGATCTTGTACCTTTACATGATAGGTCTTGGTTTTCATTTTTTTCCCCTTGTCTCTGCTCTCCCTTCATTTTATTTTCCCTGAGAAAATAAATTTTAAAACTTAAATGAATTACTAATTTTCAAGGCAAATACAAGTTACCAAAACCAAATGCAAAAAGATACATCTTAATTGATTAATAAAAATAAAGAACACTATCAAGGAGCAAACATTTCCCCAAAGGAAGCCAAGGAAAATAAATTCAAAGTGGAATTTCATCAGATGCTTAAAAAATAAAATGTCCTTTATTGAAGAACATAAAAAGGAGAGGATTTGGATTACCTTTATATGAAATTTGAATAATGATACTAAAAACCATCTGCACAGTGTATAAAATTACCTACTGCATGCACATGACTATTATAGCAAAATTCTAAATAAAATATTAATAAATATAGTCAATGGGAAATTCAAGGATGATTCACTAGGAGAAAATCTTATAACTTATCATCTATAGTTGACCGAAAAGAATATCAGATTTTCATCTCATCATCATATCATCATCATGGTTTTGATGTTTTTGTGTTTTTCTTTTTTAAGATTACCTAACAGGGGGCTGGGGATTTAGCTTAGTAGCGTGGCTGCCTACCTCTCATGCACAAAGATCAGAGTTCGATCCCCAGTACCAAAAACAAAACAAAACAAAACAAAAAATAACCTAACAGTTTATTTTGTTAGCTTTCTAAGAAACTGTACTTAATATTGTTATTAGCTTAATTTTTTTCTATTTTCTCTGAGAAGGAAATTGATAAATTCGGTAACAATACTTGTGAAAAAATTAAAAATATGGTTTTTTTAAATAGGCAAAATGAAGATGGCACCATTGGCCAGCATTCAGCTAAATGAGAAAACATTTCACAATATCTTATTAAAATTAGATCTTGATTATCATTAGTAGTAATAGACCAGTGTACTAAACAAGAGGAAAATGTAATCAGTATAAAGATTGAAGAGAAAATAAATGAAATAATTATTTTTGGTATGTTATTTTGTTATGTTAATATGTATGCTTGTATATCTGGAAAGTTCAAGAGCTTTTCCCCAGAAAACTATTTCAATTATCAAGACAATGTAGTAGGGAGGAAAAATTAATGTACAAAAACCAATGTTTATGTGTACATAATCAGTTAAAAGATGTACAGTATACTCTATACAGATACACAGTAATAGATTAAAATACTGTGTTTGATGACAACAGCACAACAAAAAAACCTTTAAAATCATTTAAGAAAAGTGAAAATCATGTTTGAAGAAAATCTTATAATATTCCTAAAAGACAAAAAAGAATATGAAAGAAATGGAAGGAAAAACTAATGGAAAGTAAAATCATGTTCTCATATAGACGACTTAACACTGTGTGATGATACAAATGTCCCTGAATTCATCTATAAACTGAACTTATTTTTAATTTGAAAAGATACCAGCATGATTTTTGGGAAACTGGACAAGATGATCATTATTCTCCTGTAAAAACTGAGTAAGTGATGGTGTGTGCCTATCATCCCAGTACTTAGGAAGGCTGAATTAAGTGTATTGCTGAGTGTGAGGCCAGCCTGGGCTACATAGTGAGCTCAGGGCCAGCCTGGACCACATAACGAGACTCTATCTCAAAAAAAAAAAAAAAGAAAAGAAAAACAAGTGAAAATAGCCAAATATTGATATGCATTATAACACTTCTGCATATTAAAATATACTATAGATGCAATAATTAAAGCAGTGCGATGATTTAAAATGGTAATCGGCATGAGCAGGATGACAGAAGAGAAGTAAAGGTCCACATGTAGATCCAAATACATAGGGGAACCCAAGATGTGATAAAAGTGGTTTCCATGGCAGTGGGCTGCTCACCAAATGGTGTTTGGATAACTGAGCAGCCATCTAGGGAAAAAAATGTATTACCATAGATTTTCACTTCACCACCAAAATAAATACCATACTGAAAATATGTTTAAATGAATAAAATATGGAATACTAAAAACACAAGATACAAATAGAATTGTTTAACCTCAGAGGAAGCCTTCAGCAGATATGCATAGAAACCCAGAAGTAATAATAGAAAAAAAACACTCATCTCATGACATAAAAAAATTAGTAAAACCTTCATAGATTTTTAAAAAAAGCAGCGGCCAGGGATTTAGCTCTGTGCCCTACCTCAAAAGCACAAGGTCCCAAGTTCAATCCCCAGTATCCCCCCTCCTCCAATAAAAACAGTGAAAATAACAAATTGGGAAAACAAGCTTAGATTACAAATTCGCATAATAGACATTCTAAAAATTCCTAAAAATCAAAAGGAAAAAGTCAACAATCTTCCAGAAAACAATAGCCAAAATATATAGGAAAAACTGTTCCCAAAAGTAGAAATACAAATGACCATTAAATGTTTAATTTCACTCACTGTAAGAAAAGTTAAAGTTTAACTTACTCTGGAGCACATGCATAACTCGTTTCCAGTAAGTCACAAGACATAATGGCTTCTTGGAGCCTTCCTCAGCCTTCCAGAGGGCTGGGATTACAGGTGTGTGCCACCATGCTCAGTTTAGAATAGGTGTTTTTATTCCTTCTCCTTTGCACCATATGTATACAGAATCTATCCAAAATAATACATGAAATTAAAGTTTTAAAGATGAGAAAAATGCTTACAAGATAGAAACCAAATTTTGGAATAACAGGTACAGAGTTTTGTCACTTGATGAATGTTGTGAACACAAAAAGATACAGTTGGTTGTTAATGAATGCACACAGATGTGGAATAGGATTCAAAACTGGGCACAGAGGATACACGTCAGCATCAGGATAGGGTTTCCTCTTTACAGAATAGGTAGAAAAAAGGCGGACACCAAGTCCAAGAGGTCTTCTAACTTACCTGTCACTGTTTAAATCTAAAGCAAATGTTAATTTAACACTGTTAACTCCTAGTGGTGGGTGCAGAGATGCAGGTGTCACTCCAACCACGTTCCTTCAGTTAGGAGACCAGAGCTTTTTTTTCTTCATTGTGTTTATTGATACATTTTAGGTATACAGTACAGTTACATTCATCGGTTTTGGTTTTGGTTTTGTTTTTGTTTTGTTTTGTTTGACACAGGGTCTCACTATGTAGTTGAAACTGACCTGGAACTCACTATGTAGCCCAGGCTGGTCTCAAACTCACAGCGATCCTCCTGCCTCAGCCTCCCAAGTGTTGGGATCACAATTGTGCCCCACCACACCTGGCCATCATTGGGATCTTGTACCTTTACATGACCGGTCTTGGTTCTCATTTTTTCCCCTTACCCCTGTCCTCCCTTCACTCCCTCCTCCCTTCCCTATTTACAAATACTTTATTTCCATTTTTTTCATTTTCTCATATTTTTTTCTTTTCCCTTATTTCCATTCCCCTATCCTTCCCACTTCCCCTAAACCTTTAGCCCTTTTCTTCCTATTTCACTTCATCAATTGTACCATTAGGATCTTATGTACAATTATAGTTTTCCACACCAGAGAAATTATTCAGTATTTACATGTGTGTGACTTATTTATTTCACTTAAGAGCATATCCTCAATATGCATCCATTTTCCTATGAGTAAATCTAATTTCTCATTCTTTATGGCTGAGTAGTATTCCATTTTATAGAAAAACCACATCTTCTTTATCCAGTCTCCAATTGAAGGGCAAATGGGCTGTTTCCAAGTTTTAGCTATTGCAAACTGTGCCACTATAAACATGGGTGCACATACATCACTGTGGTATGATTCTTTTAATTCTTTTGGAAAGATACCCAGCAGAGGGATGGCTGGGTCAAATGGAACCTCTAATCCTAGTTGTTTGAGGTATCTCCATATTTATTTCCACAGTGGTTGCACCCATCTGCACTCCCACCAACAATGGAGAAGGGTTCCTTTCTCCCCACAACCCCGCCAACATTTGTTATTGTGTGATTTCTTGATAGCAGCCATTCTTCGTGGGGTGAGGTGGAATCTCAGTGCTGTTTTCATCTGCATCTCTCGAATGACCAGAGATGTGGAACATATTTTCATGTATTTACTTGCTGCTTTTACTTCTTTTAAGAATTGACAGAGCCACTTCAAGAAGCCAATGTATGCTGCCTGATTTCCTTCCAGGAAATGCATTTGCATTGAGGAGAATAAAATTAACCTTCTCTCTCTCTCTTTTTATTTGTCCATTTTGTGAGCTATTCTTAACAACGCTATGGAATATGGCAGAATTAAATACAAAAAGATGATTTTTCAATTACCTGTTTAACTTCTAAACCAATTTATCTCAGCCCTAGCACTACTGATATTTTGGCCTGGGTAATTCTTTGTCACAGGAAGTTACATTGTACTTTACAAGATACTGATTCACATCCTAGCTGCCAGTAGACCACATCAGTATGACAAAACAAATTTCTCTAGACAATGCCAAATGTCTCCTTGGGAGGGGAACAGCCCCACTTGAGAATTGCTCTTTAAACTCACATTTGGGGGGGGGGGTTGAGACAGAGTCTCACTATGTAGTTGAGACTGACCTGGAACTCACTATGTAGCCCAGGCTGGTCTCAAACTCACAGTGATCATCCTGCCTCAGCCTCCCGAGTGCTGGGGTTACAAGTGTGTGCCACCACTCCCAGATAAACTCACATTTGTAGATCTTTAACTAAATGAAAAATAATTTAAATATAACTGTATTCATCTGAGCATGTATCAAGCTAACGGATCTGAATATTAGTACATATCAAAGTTTTCCTTCAAATTATACTTCTCCTCTACCAGATATTACACTAGATCCAAACCATCTCCTTTCCCAAATTTCCTTTTCCTAAATCTGACAGAAAGACAGAGAGACAAGAGAGAGGGAGAGGGAGAGAAAGAAAGGAGGGAGAGAGAGACTATTATACTATTACAGTGAACGAATAGCTGAGCTCTTACCAGGACCCTTGTTTTGATCAACCTTAAGAGGAAAGTAAAAGGGATACCAATAAATGAAGCACATAGAATATTTTTATTGTCTTTACCCAATAGCATCAACTTCTATCACCACATTAATAAAAGTTTTAAAAATTATTACATCACGAGATTCTCATTTTCTATACTGTGAAATACTGGTTATGACTTCTTTAAGGTGGTTCTGAATTGAAAGCTATGCTATGTTTGCCAGAGGGTCAAGAACCAAGGGCATGAGCTGTTGGCCACTGAATCATACGTACAAAATTCTCTGTCCAGGAAAGGTACAAATAAAAGCTACAGCAATACAACAATGCACTCATAAATATGTTGTATGGTCTCTGTGTTCTCTTTTCTTTTCTGTGGGCCATAGATTTTGTTTTGAGGAGCCCAGATCTTGGGGATATAACAACACCCCTTAGGCTAAGAGAAGTATAAGCATATGGAAAGTGCTTTTGCAGTGCTGGAGAAAAGCTCAAAAATTTAAAGTTCTGTCTCCAGTCCAGGTGGCTGGCAAACCTCATACAAAACACAAGCAACAAATTAGAAATCTTGGTCTTATAAAATTTGTTCTTGAACTGACCCTACTCCATATCTTCCCCACATCTGCTCACTGACCCCCACTGCGATCCTTCTCTGCTGTTTATTTTGATTTGGAAGTTTTCAGCAGTTTTCTTGGTTGAACTCCGTCTTTGGTCATCAACCCACAACTTTGTCTATCAGCTGAGTGTCAGTCCTTCAACTCTATTTCCTCAAACACTGGGAAAAGAAAAGAAAGTTATCTTGGGGGAGGTAAAGATGCAACAATTACAATGCAGTGACAAATACTGTGTGCTTCATTAACTGCGTCCTCCTAAAAGATGTGCCAAGGTCCTGATACCTGTACCTGTGAATGTCATCTTATTTATAATAGGCCATGGTGGATAATACAGTTTATTGAGGTGTAGGGTGGGCTCTAATCTAATGTGACTGAATCTTTATGGAGAAGGAAAATGCCATATAAAGACAGAGACAGAGAGAATGCCCTATGGTGACAAAGGCAGAGATTGGAGTGGTGCAGCTACAAACCAAAACATGTCAAGAATTGACAGAAATCACCAGGAGCTATGAAGAGACAAGAAAAGAGCCTACTCCAAGCTTCAGAGGAGCATGGCCTGGATGCACCTGATTTTGCATTTCTGGGCTTAGGAACTGTGAAACAGTCCTTACTGTTTTAAGCCATTCAGTTTGTGTTATCTTCCTCCTTTAAGGCATTGTGGAAGCATAGAGAAGTGAAGACAAGTCTAGTCTAAAATTCTGCAAAATCTAGTCAGAATTACCTCAGAAAAGAAAGAAAAGCAAAATGCTTCAAGAGTAAAGCACAGGATGTGAGAAGGCCAGAAGGCACGTAAACCAGGTCTCTTTCAATAAGCGAAAAAGTCCAAAATGGCAGTTATAGCTGGTACATTCATCCCCTACCCACCCCCTTTTATTTTATTTTATTTTTTACTTTGAGAGAGGGTCTTTCATTAAGTCACTAAATTAGCCAGGTTGGGCTAAAGCTAGTGGTCATCCTGCCTCGGCCTCACAGATTACATGTGCCACCATGCCCACCTTGATGTAACCATTTTGCTAATGTATTTCTCAGAACCCAAGGTATTTCCTATTCCAAGTCACCACTCATGTCAAACCAGATTTTACTACCAGCAAAATTTAAAGAGAATCCCGTCCATGAAGCTATTATGTTAAAGTTAGCAGCTTTTGGGACAGTTCCATATATATGAAGTGTTAAAATGAGACAGGCATGTAAACTGACTGTTCTGAATGATAAATAGAATTAGTACAACTAAGTACAGTGAAATTAAGTACAAAGTACGAAAGTAAGGATTGAAGAAGAAACTCCTAAATTAGAAAAGCAAAGGGCTTTGGCTAGGGATCAGAGGACGAACATACATAACCACCGTAGGAAATATAGACTGTGTGAAATCACGTGCCACAACTCAGTACAAGTGGGGCCTTTGTTCACGAGCTTAATTCTTTCCACTCTTCTGGTCACAAACCCAAATGGAAGAGAACTGAATCAAATTCAATGCTTAGGTTCAATGTTGACCTCATGAGAAACCTTGATTTGATTTTCATGCAATTTGGTGTGCAACCAGAATCATGTAAAGAATTAAGATCATGAACTGAGGTATCACTGTGATAGCAAGAAGGTTATGTGGCTGGACCAAAGCACAAGAAGAGACAGTGCAGTTGAAAAGATAGGGGGCTGGGGATTTAGCTCAGTGGTTCTGCTGCCTGCCTCATAAGCGCAAGGGACCAAGCTCAATTCCCGGTACCAAAAAAAGGAAGCCATGTTCTGGATTATGAAAACATATGCCAATGTCACACACATGATCATTTCCCTATGTGTTTACAGAGTTCCTAAAGAATATAAAGATACATAATGCACCTAGTTGGCATGCAATGGCCAAGCTGGTCAGTCTGAAACTGTAGGTAAGAAGACTCTTTGGACAACTCTTCAATTATCTAATTGAAAAATCAAGGTGGCCTGAATTAGGGCAGTACCATAGAATCAAAAGAAAAGGAAGACATGTGAAACACCCTGGACACATAGGGTAGGAAACAGTGGTAAGTGCTAAGGAAGAAGGCTTCCATGCTAGATGCTAGCTTAGTTTCCTAGGAAGTATATATTTGGAGCAATATAGTGGAAGGGGCATAGTCTCTATGAATAACTGGGTATATTGTGTGGGTATACTGAAGCTGAGGTTTCTATAAGATTTTCAGCTGAAGATGTCCAGGGGGATATTTATTAACAGGACAGGAGACCCAACAAAAGTATGATGGGAATCTGAGATAAGTGATAAAGGTATAACACCATCACTTGAGGATCAGAATTAAAAGCTCACCGGACCTATGAAAATGATTTCCAAACAGGCTGACAGTTTAACTGGGAATAAATAAGACTACCATGAAGGAGTCAAGGTATGTTTTACTGTCTAGTCACCCCTGTATGGCGAGGAGATAGTGCTGGTGGAAAGGGAGGTGACTGAATAGCCTGTGGTTGGCTATTTGATGAGCGAATGTACAAGGAGAGGGGCTAAAGGAGCTAAAGTGTTGATGCAAATCACTAGTGTGATGCACCAGTATCTCCACAGGGAAGAAACAAGCCAGGACAGAGTGGGTGGCCTTGAAAACAACCAAGGGAATTAAAGGACTGAGGTGAAATTGACCTCAGACCCAGGGAAAAAGAGATGAGAAAGTTGGACGTGTAAAAGTTTGTCATCAAATATTATAAGATTAGATTTATTTAACACTTTTATTGTAAGGAAAGTGCACATAAGGATTAAAAATTTTAAAGCAACACAAAATGAACCACAATCAAAAGCAAAGCTTCTAGCAGTCCAGAAGCCCTGGGTGCCCATCCTTCATCAAATACCCCTTATTCTTTCCTTTCTTTTGATCTTTCTTTTTTTTTTTCACTCTTCTTGCTTTCCCAAAAGCCACTTCCTAGTTTTTCTTTAGAGTTTTACCAGTATATGTACTTTCCCTAAATGACACAGTTTGGTTTTTGATTATTGTAAAACTATGAATAAATGAAATTATTTAGAACATATCCTTTTGTGACTGAAGTCCTTTCATTTGTTTTCTTTCTTGGGTCTTATATAATGGTTCTATTCAAATATTTCCATTGCTCTGAGGTTCCTGTGCTCTTATCAATACCCAGTCAAGGTAATTATGCCACCTGTACTTCATTAAGAGTGGGCTGTTTCCTTGCAAACTTATGAGCCATCTTATCATTATAAGAATGACTCCTGGTGCCCTTCTGGAATATTAGATGTTAAAGCATTGTACAGTAACCTATACAACAAATTCATCCTTATCCAGCCCTATATTCTGTCCCCACACCCGAGGACAGCCCTTGCCTGCAAGCTCGATTTCCAGACATACTGTCCTCACAGGTGCCAGTGAATTTCAGTCAGACCTTATAGAACCTTAGAGGGTCATTTCTTTCTCCCTGAGCATGGCCAGCCCTTCCTTTGCAGAGCATTACTGAGACTTGAATTATAGTCTAGAAGTCAGAAGACCATAGGAGGCAAATCTTGAGGAATCAAATACGATATTATCTTATTTGATAATGAGGTCTCTGTGTGATCTTTGGACATGGAATTGGCTATTCTATTAACAAAAAGAGCAGATTGCTTCTGCACACCCATAGGATTTGGGGGAACCTGTGCATGACAACCACTTTAAGGTTTCTATGCCTAGTCACAGTCCTATCTCTTCTCAGCTCGGGCTAAGGAGACTTGTCAAGGCCACAGATACAGCCTTCTCAATCCTCCCGTTGTAATGTTCAAGTCCTAGACCAGATCTACAATAGATTTAAGAAAAATAAGAAACTGTTAAAGAGAGTTCTTGATTGGATTCTAAACAAAATAAAAATGTGACAGTTAGCTGATTGTGTCAACTTGAATAAGAAACACCCAACTAAATTGGCTCAGCATTTTTCTGGGTGTGGAATAACCCCCCTAGGAAGGACTCTCACCAGAATGGTACAAAAAGGGAAATGAAGAAGGGAGGCTTGCTTCTTCTGTTTCTTCGGAGGAGCTCCAGTCTCTGCCTTCCCCTTGAACATTGACTCCTGGCTTTCAGCACAAACTCCTCAGCCTTCCACAGCAGACTCTGGCCTCCTCCACTATGAAATGGTCCCAGGAGCACCCCAGTGAGGCTGGTTACTCTCTCTCATCAAAGGGATCACTTCACTTATATTCAGAGGCAATAAAGGCTTTCTATTCCTTATAAAAGTCAATTCTCAAAGCTCCTTCTTTGAAAAGAAATGAAATCCAATACACATATCAGCTCCTAAAATATAATACGTACCCCCTAAACAGTAATTTTAAAGTCATTAATTTTATAAACTAACTTATCTTAAAATAACATTAATGCTATGATGAAAGTCCTAAGCAACATTGTCTTATACACAACTGTAGTATTGAGATTCTGTTATGCAACAGCCGTGACAGCATAATATAATACATGCTTTTTAATTGGATTCTGAACAAACCAGTTGTGAAAGGCATTTGAGAAGATTGAAAAAACGTACAAATAAGGGCTGTATGATAAAAGGCATTATGAGGCTGTTGAGTTTGTTCTGTTTTGCTTTTATACTGCTATTAATAAGCTTTCTGATCAGATTAAATCAATCAGATGAATTTATGTTCTTTCTGCAAACTACCTCTTTCTATGAATTGGAGATTTGGAGGGTCAAATTCTACTTCTGATTTCACTTAAATTACTTTAAGTGGATTTCCAGGGACTTAGCCCATGAAGTTATAGGATTTCGGCAGTATTGACTGACGCTTTGTCTGACTTGCCATGTATTTATTTAACATCATCATGTAACAATTGAAGCATCAATATACACCTAGTACTATCTCAATCATCTTTCATCTCATGATGAAAAATTGATAAACATATTTGCCAGTGCTTTGGAAAGTGATATTAACTCACTAATTTTCTCAACCAAGTGTTAAAAGCAGAGTTCTATCCACCACTTCAGGCAGTGAAGAAAATTCTGGTTTTCTTGTGCACAGATACTGCTCTGGATACCAGAAGTCCTGTATACATAAAGCATGCCACACCCTTGTTCTCAGAAAGCATACAGTTGTGCAGGAAAGAGAAAGACTAAACAAGACCTCCAAATAATTAACTAACCATTATCAGTATTACTAGAAAGGGGAACCCTCCGGAATTATAAAATACACAACTGATATCTTTGTGACATTTTTTAAATGAATAAAATATCAGGAAGTCCCTCATGATTGGAGACTAAAATAAGATTTCATTATTTTGTCAAAATATAGCTTATTAAAACTAAGGAGGAAAATGCTTTAAAAAGATAGATGCCATCAGCCCCTTATTCATCTTATAGTGGCCAGGAAATAAAGAGAGAGGGATGGGTCAGGGTCCCAGTATCTCTTTCAAGATCATGCCTCCAATGACCTAGCTTCCTTCCAGTAGGTCCCACCTCCTACAGGCAGCCTCACCCTATGTTCTTGGTGGCTGAATCTCACACAACCACACCCTTTGTTTGGTTCTGCTCACTGCCTGAAGCTTCCCTCAGCAGGCATTCCATGCTCCTGGCATCTCTGACTTCCTCTCTAGTATAGCCTCAGTTTTGCTTTTACGGTTTCCTTTATCAGAGACTGTTTGCAGACCCTCTGACACTACCATATACTGCCTGGCCTCCCAGGTCTTTCTTTGAAATCCATATAGAAATCTGCATGCTCCTATGACTCTTGTGTTCTCCATGCCTGCTAATCCAGTATGATGTCAATGACACCAAGATCTGCCACCAAGTCAATCAGTAGCTGGGCCCATTTGGGCCATGGATGAAACTTGGATGGCTGAAAATGGAAATAAATCCCCAGGAAAATTCCCTGCATGCCTCTGTATGAGCCGGATGTGCTGGGGGCTGTCTTCTTAAACAAAAATCTTTGAGCTCACTATAGCTGGAGTCTCAGGTTGATTCCTGAGATGCCTTCAAGGCATCTTAGTTTCCAAGTGCAAAGTACTTGATTTCTTTTTAATTTATTTTGCTAATCTCTTTAGCAAACACATCCTTTTGGTCATAATTTTAAATGCACTTCCTTACTGGTCATACTCCAAGTTTTGTGATTTTTTTTTTCTATCTTGCTCCTCTATGCTTTTGATTATTACTTCTTTCTTTCTCTTTTTATGCCTTCCAGGCTACAAACCTAATAGTTGGTGACACCAACATTCAGGATGTGTCTTCCCTTCTCAACTTGCAGCCTACATATCAATCTTCCACAGACACACCCAGAGCTTTACTAATCTGTTAATCAAGCCAAGTTGATATTGCACAATTCATGATTACACACCCAGTGGTCTAATTTTCTTCCACACCTCCTAAAGGTTTCACCATTTCTCAAAAGCACCATCAGTTGGGGACCAAGCTTTTAACAAATGAGCTTTGGAGGACAGTATGATCCAAACCATATACTCATTGTATAAATGTTAGGATTTGTCAGCTGGTAACCCACTTCATTATTTATTATTTTGATTGCATAGTATACAAGAAATCAAATTCAAACAGGTAAATAACTGTTTTTAAAGATAAATTTTCTTGCACTTTCAGAAAACTTCAGTTAAACAAGGAGAGCAGGAAAGGCACTTTTCAGTAAGCACACAAAAATTAGTTAAGCCAACAACACAAACTATGGCATTGATAGTTTCCCATGTGTTAAGGTATGCAATTCAATTCCATGTGCCCATTATTTTTATGACATAATTTAAACAGTGTGTTTATCACCTATTAAAAGTTTCTATGACTCTATGAACTAATTAATTAAACTGGCAAATAAAAAAAGTACTCTGACTGAAATTGCCGAACCAAATAGTCACATGAAGTGAGAATGTCATCTAGCCTTACTTTATATCCAGCAGTACAAAGATCACCCTGGCAATGATACTAAAGACCACAGGTTTCATAGGTCTGTAATTGTGCCAAACAAGAATGGCTCCTGATGTGCATTACACGCCATCATCATGCACACACTTTGTTTCAGTGACCAAACTGTTAACCAATGATTTTATATATGGAGTTACCTATGATACAATTAGAAACATATTTTTCTTACCAAACTAGATTTTGTTGGAATTATCCTAGCAATTGCTCACCATGTTGTTGTTTTGTTTTGTTTTGTTTTGTTTTTTCTTTAAGTTTTGCTATGTTTTAGACATACAATATGATGACACTCATCACTGGGAATTTGTACCTTTACATAATATATCTTGGTTCTTATTTTTCCCCATTCCCCTGCCTTCCCTTCAACTCCTCCATTCCTCCCTATTTACAAAGACTTAAGCTTTCATTTTTTCTTTTCTCATATTTTTTCCTTTCCCTTCTTATCTTTCCCATATACCTCCCACTTTCTCTTCCCCTCTTTCACATTATCTAGTGGGCTTTTTTAATCAAACATTCTCTACTTCTACCAAACTTGAAAATGGTATCCACTTCTTTCACATAAAGACCACAGTTTGCAAACTTAGCTCACAAATTCAAATAATTGTGTAATTACCAATCACATCTTAAATTGTAGAATCTGATATTTTAAGACACACATGTTAAAGTAATGGGATTGATCACCATAAATGTTTTGATAACAAATAAACCAATAAAAGTGTTACTCAAGATAATGTCTGCAGTAAGAAAACTCATAGAAAATTTACACATATGCTTAAAATATCTATTCAGAACTTGCTTTCCAGGCACTTTAAATAAATAACAAACAGGCTACATTCCTAAAAATAAACTCATTCCATGACAACAAGAAAAGCAGCTGGGCAGGCGCACTTCACTCACATTTGCAGCTGTTTTGCATTATTAAAATTCACATTTTGCAAATCTTACAAAAGCAATCTAGACTTCTCGAAATGCTGTATGGATTTGGATTTTTTTTTTTACAATTTTCTTTTCTAATTCAAACATACACCATTTTAAACTCAAAGCATGAATTTTAATTTCCATCTTATGAGGGCTGTTCTTGTTCAAATAAAATGGAGCCAGTAGCTCAATACACTTTGGAAATTATATATTTGAATCTGTTTATAAGACTTTTCTTTCAAAAGATCCTGAAATGAATAGACAAAATCTTCACTATACAAACTGTATTCTTCTACATATTAAAGAGAAACTAAGGCCAAGCCTGGAGAGATCTATACACAAAGCAACAAATTATGTAAAATACGAGAGATGAAGATAAAGTCTGGAATGATTTACTTTAACAAATCTTATTGGACACCTACTATGCGTTGGGTCCTAGGGAACATACAGAAATTCAAAAGCCAATTCTTGCCTCAAAGTAGAAGAAATGGGCAAGGAAAACTGATGTCAAACAGCCTGGCTGCCTACATGTCTGGAATTTTCCTGTATCGTTTCACTTAGTTCTCACTCTGTGCATTTTGTCCTACAGCCTTGACCCTCTTGCTCCCTATCAGCTTTCTCATCCTGTTAGTTACATGTTCCTGTACAATTGTCCATCTTTGTTTTACTTGGATGTTTTTCCTTCCTCTAAATATACTATTTTAACCTGCAATCCCCTGCAATAAAATAATGAGGTTTCTTATTAGTTGATATCAAGCTAAACAGATATTTAGGATCAGCCCACAGCGTAACATCCCCACTCCAAGCTTCACTGTCCCTGCTGTGTTACAGCCCATCAATGGCAGTGACTGAGTGCCGCCATTACCACCCGCTTACCACTATGGGGTCAACACACACAGCTCTATACTGGGGGTCACATCATATGATTCCTATGTGAAATAAAACTGAACACATATGAAGGACCTTTCTCCCTGCAGTATACACCCTGGTGAGCAAAATGTTCCCCTAGGGCCTAAAATATGTTCTGTCTTCCAAAACCTCATACCTTGGAAGGCAAAAGCTGCATTGTGTATCGTTGTCTTTCATATACATAAACTGCACTTGAGTATAAAGCATGCACTTAGTATTAATCCAAAAGAAATGCAGATTTTACCTCTTTCCTTTATGGTCTTATACTCCTGCGGCCTAATTAACACATTACCTGTCTAACCCTGTAATTAGTTGCATTTAGAGCATCTTCAAATTCTTGAAACACAGACTGCTTACATCTGTTAATCTTGCCAATTTTTCAAATTCCCAATGTCATTTGATTTTAACTGAAAAATGAGGTATTTTTCCTAAGAAAAGTTTTGCCAGTGACCCTACATGCCCATATGTATCTTTTAAAGGATTGGGGGAAATATAAGTTCTGTTAATTGCCGTAGCTCCAAGAAGGCTTGTCTACTTGAGAGAGGATCCCTTTTCCAAGCCTAATATATTTCTTCCTTTCTGAGAACGTATACACATATCCTCATGCAAATTTAATCACTTTTGACCATCCCACTACACTTTTGAAAATACTTTTGATATGGCAATTATAAATTTGTTTTTTTAAAAAATGATTAAATTAGTTTTCTTTTAAAACATTGACAGAAAAGATTTAATAAACTTATTCAAGTTAACTGAATGTATTTCAAGTACCTTCATAAGTCCCCCCTTTGCATTAACCAGGTTGCTCCAGAGAAACAGAACAAACGATTTACATTAGAAAAGATTAATTATAAGGAATTGGCTCATGCAATTACAGAGGCTGAGAAGTCTTACATTCTGCCATCTGCAACCTGGAGACCTAGGTAAACAAAGGCATATTCAGTCTGAGGGTAAATGTCTACAAACCAGGAGTACTTAGGGCAGGAAAAGATTGATATTTCAGCTCAAGTAACCAGGCAGAAAGGGAAAGGGAGTCATCTTCTTCCTTCTTCTAACGTCTTCAGGTCTTCCAACAATGAAAGGAGATTCAGCTCCATTAGAGAGGAAAATCTATTTGATTAAGTGCACTGATTCAAATATTGCCCTTGTTCCATTCAGAAAAAACTTTCATAGATACACCCAGAAATAATTAATTTGGCCACCCCATACTATGTCAAAAAATTAATCATATTGTGAGCCCAGCCAGGATTTAGCTCAGTGGTGATGCTGCCTGCCTCACAAGTACAAGGTCCCAAGATCGATACTCAGTACCCCCCCAAAATAAAATAATAATCATACTGCTTTAAAACTATTCTAGACATTATAGTTAACAATCTTTTTCAGTTACTCTGGTATTTCAAAGTTAATAGGTCAATTACTGAAGTACCTTGATGTGACATCCTCCCCACCATAATTTCTGGGTCAGTTTTCATGGGAAAAGTAAACCCATTTTTATTCCTGTCTGAGGAAAATGCATATAGCTCTAACCAAAGGATCTGAGGGTCAGTAGAGTAAAATGAGGACAGTAGAGGATGCCCTAATCCAACATGACTTGATGGGGAAGTTTGGTGTGCAGAGGGAGGGCAATGTGAAGAGACACAAGGAGGAGACCAGCATGTACAAGACAAGGAGACAAGCTTAGGACAGGGCCTCCTCTTAGGCTTCAATATGTTGATTTGGAGTTGCTTAATAATTTGACCCTATATTAAAAAATCATTGTGAAAATATATGCTTATTATTGATAATTCTTATCTTTATCATTTCTGAAAGGATCTACTAGTAGAGTAATATATTTCTGCCATATAGAAATTCTTCCAGGGTTGATTTGCTCCTTAATCACCCAAATATGAATTCATATCAAGCACTGTCTTGACTCTACAGATAATCAAATTATTAAGCAAATTCTAATTAGGTAACCCCCCTTCTCCTTCAACTTGCTGGCAAAATTTTTCCCATCGTGTTAGCATTTTTTATGTAAGTAGTTCAAAATATTGTCCACTGCCCACTCAGGGGTAAGGGCAGAGTCACCACTCAAGGGAGCCCAGAGAAGGAGCAGACAGAGCATTCCACCAAAAACAATTGTTCTCAAGTCTTACAATGGAATTTTCTCTGCCAGATTTTGGACTTACTAGGGACCCATGACTCCCCCCCCCCTTTTTTTTTCTGATTTAGCCACTTCAGAATGAAAACGTCTACATTATGTTTTTTTACACCATTATATTTTAGAAGTACATGTCTTGGATACTCCTCTTGTTGCTGAGGCAAAACACTCAACACCCAAAGTTAAAGGGGGAAAGGTTTATTTGGCTGATAGTTCATAGAGGATTCAGTCCATGATCAGCTGACTCCAAGGCAGAGAGGTAAGGGAGAGGAGCATTACAGAAGAGAAACAGTCCACAGCAAGTAGCCAGGAGACAGCAAAGCAGGAAGCAAGTGAGAAAAATCAACAAGAGACCACACTAGCCCTCTTTCTGTTCCTTATATTTTTATTCAGGCTACCTCATGCTTGGGGTGAGTCACCCCAAAATACCACCCAGAACTATGCCAAACTGGTCATTGGACTAAATTACTAACCACACACTTTTAATCCCAGCTCCAGACCAAGGCACTTCTGAAAAATCCCACCTATGACTCCATGAGGCTTTGGAGAGACACCCAGACACAAGCCATGACAGCAGGTAAGTTGTCTGATCTCCCAGGATTTCATCAGGGAGAAGAATTTGACCCCAAGAAGAATCATATGCTCAGTCTCATCCATAATTGATTTAAATGATATTTGGATGACATGTTGCACATAGAGTTAATTTTATAATGGATTTAGTCTTGGGGAGATATTAAGATGAAAGATATATTTTGGGTGCAGAGAGAATGATATTTGAAGCATCAGTGGAGGAGTTTTGTGGGTTAAATTCTTGCTCCCAAAAACGCCTATGTGGAATGAATTTTAACCCCAAATGCTTCAAAACATGACCTTCCTTATTGGCATCTTTTCAGAGATACTCAAGTTAAAATAGGGTCAGCAGAGGAAGCCATAGCCCAAAATGCCTGATGTCCTTCAGAAAAAGAAAGTTTGGCAGTGTGAAGAGACACAAAGAAGAGACCAGCATGTCCGAGGCAAGGAGACAGCCTGGAACAGATCATTCCCTTAAACCTCTGAAGGAACTGTCACTGCTGCTTCAGAGTTATTGCCTCCAGTACTGTGAGGTGACAGATTTCCGTTGTTTACACACCCAGCCCTGGCACCTTGTTAGAGGAACCCTAGCAAAATTATATAATATCACTTGATAATAACAAATTGACATTTAAAAAGATGTGTTATGTACATGTACTAACTCCACACAAGGAATGCAGACATTATGTACTACAAGGATACAGTAATTTTAAAAAGTGTAAAAAGTTAACATTATCTAGCTTTACTGAGATATAATTGATAAATAAAAATTGTATGTCTAAGGTGTAATATGTAATATTAATATGTATTCTGATATACAGAAGACGTGAAATAATAAAAAACAATTGTTAAATTTAAATTGTCAATGTTTAAGGTATGCGATGTAGTGTTTTTATATACATAGACATTGTGAAAAAATCGTCGCAATCAAACTGATTATTGCCATATCCATAACCTTAAGTCGTGGGATG
Source organism: Fukomys damarensis (assembly GCF_012274545.1). Taxonomy (NCBI): domain Eukaryota; kingdom Metazoa; phylum Chordata; class Mammalia; order Rodentia; family Bathyergidae; genus Fukomys; species Fukomys damarensis. The sequence goes on along the minus strand of NW_022900950.1, from coordinate 63,676,848 downwards.
TGTGTGTGTATGTGTGTGTGTGTGTGTGTGTGTGTGTGTGTGTGTGAATTGTGAAAAAATCGTCGCAATCAAACTGATTATTGCCATATCCATAACCTTAAGTCGTGGGATGTGTGTGTGTATGTGTGTGTGTGTGTGTGTGTGGTGTGTGTGTATGTGTGTGTGTGTGTGTGTGTGTGTGTGTGTGTGTGTGGTAAGAGCATTTAAGATCTACTCTCTTAGCAAATTCCAAATATACAATACAGTGCTGCTAACAGTAGTCACCATGTCACATTAGATCTCTGAAACTTATTCATCCTGCATAACCGATACTTGGTACACTTTTGACTAACATCTTCTAAAGAAAGTTAATGTTTAAATCATAGGTGACATTTGAACTTTTGTTCAACAGCTCTTGGTCATATTTTTTATTATTAATTTTATTGGTACATTTAGGCATACAATATAATGGCATTCATAATTGGAAATGTGTAACTTTACATGATCTATCTTGATTCTTATATTTTCCCCATTCCCCTGCCCTCCATTCAACCCCTCCACTCCTCCCTATTTACAAAGACTTTGTTTCTATTTTTTCCTTTTCTCATATTAATTCCATTCCCTTCTTTCCTTTCCCCTACCCCTCCCACTTTCCATTCCCCTTTTCTTCCTATTTTACATCATCTATTATTCCTTTAGATCCTTATTTATACTTTCAGTTTCTCAGAATCTTAATCATATTTTGCAGTAAGATATTGATGAAGTTGTAAAACCCTTAGAAACATGTGGTGAAAGTAGAACTAAAAACATAGTTGTCATGTATTCCCTATTTATATTGTGTACTTTTATTATTAATCAAAAGGGGGAAAAGTCAAAATAGAATACCCAGAGCATATGCGAAAAAGAAAAATAAGAAGTTATTAGGGCCTGGGATTTAGCTCAGTGGTTCTGCCACCTGCCTTGAAAGCACAAGGACTGGAGTGCGATCCCCAGTATCAAATAATAATAATAATAATAATAATAATAATAATAATAATAAGAAGAAGAAGAAGAAGAAGAAGAGGTTATGGAATTTTTATTTAATTGGCAAATAAAATGACAGAGCATTTTCACAATTTAACTCAGCTTCACATTTTAGAGGTAAAATTGTGTTGGATAATGGAATACATAAAATATTAAGAGAGAGAAAACTGATTTATTTAAAATATATCACTTTATATTAGTTAAAACTTATATACTAATAAATAGGACTATGCCTAAAAATTTAGATTTCCTATTAACTCATTCAAATTGGATTAATGAAAATTCCCAATAATGAGCAAAGCAGTCATATTTTTAGGCATTTTAAGCTCAGAGTCAACTAAGTGTTCTAGAAAAACAAAGCCAATTGCATATCACTTTTTATCATGAGAGCTTTTGCTTCCAAAATTTAAACAGTTTTGAAGGTAATAAGCAGTGGGCCTAGCCTTACAATAAGTAGACAAAGTACATCATGTAGATTAGAAAAACTTGCAATCTTTTAGCTTTGTTGGTTCACATTTGTTCCTAGTGCCCTCCTTTAAAAAATAATGGTGTCTTCTTTCTTGTGCTGTATAATCTAAGGTTAAGAAAGTCACTTATTATATTGTAAATTAGTGCTGAAAAACCCCATGTGATCTCCCAAGGTTGTCTTCTCAACCAGGAGAGAGGAGTCCAAATTAGCTATTGTGCTGGTTCAGAGAAGCCATGCGGTCAGTCGCCTAAAGGATGTATCTTTCCCCCAGATGTCAATTCTTATCTCTTAATAGCAGGCAAAATACTGATTTTTCCCCTCCCGTTCCTTCTCCACACCATCTATTTACCAATCCTCTGACTTTCACATGAAGTCCCTTCTGTGAAGGGAAGCAAACAGGACACATAGAAGGAGCTCACTGGGAAGTGTGGATATGTGCTTTGGGATTACCTTCACCAGGAATCCTCTCTGCCCCTTGGATGGTGTCTGGGCTTGACAACCCGCTGTCGTGGGTAGAGGCACAGAGAACAATGGTGTCCATCCCACATGGCATGAGTGACCCCTTCCAGGGCTGCCCACCAGGAGACAGAGCTCGAGGATGCAACAGTGAGATACAGCTGTAGCCACTGAAGTCTTAGGAAACAGATACGACCACCTGCATGAGCAGCGGGGACACAATTGGCCCTGCCCTGACCCTGACAGGCTGTATGACGTATCACAGCAACATCTCCTGAAGCTACAGTCCTGACAGGTGACAAAAGACTTACACAGCCAGTGGATGCCCTTTTAATGTTTTCTTTTTACTTTCTTTTTCAACTGTGGTCACTCTGCCACACGTTCTTCAGTGTCTAAGCATTCATTGGTGGCCCCAGGTCAATCACAGTAAACCTCTAGGTAAAGGCAAAAATATAACAAGTACATTCTTAAGCTTTTGCAAGCAACTTGGTTTGAGGCATGCACCTCTTGTACTTAGAGCTTAAGACCTTTCCAAGATCAGCAAAGATCGGGGTGAATTGCTGGTATTAGATGTGCTGCCTGGGGAGGTCGGAATGGCTATCAGAGGATTTCATGGCTCTGGGTGGCTGAACTTCATCTCCTGTTTTCCATCACTTCTCCTCAAAGCTCGATGTGGCTTTTCTAAAAATGGATTGTCTCTGTGCCAAAGCACACACAGTATATTTGGACACAACGTCTGCTTTCTATGTCCTATTGGTGCCATTTATTCCATGTACTTCAGGGCAGAGCCAATAATTTATAGAGTCGGGTAGGAACGAAAGTCCGCCCCCCACCCCACGCACACGCACTGGAGTGTCAAGGTCACGTGATGAGGCCTTCCCTGAAGGACACACTTTCGGTGAGAGTAAGAAAATTTACAAGAGAAAATTTCCTACTTAGCTCCTGTAAATCTCAATTCCCATCTATAATTATAATAATAACTTACATCTGTTAAGTGCTGGCTGTGCACCAGGCACTATTCAAAGCATTTTATGTGTAGTCATTTATTTAATACTTATAATAGCTGTACAAGAGAAGATCTATTATTACATATAAATTAGAGAAAAGACACATAACCACCTTGTGGGTATTTTTTTAGGAATCACATAATGTAGAGCATATGAAAAAATCATGAGCATAGTGTACAGTTTATAGCCCCTTTACTTCCTGCTTAGCGTTAGTCTTGAAATGCACATCAGGTTTAAAGGATAAATTTGAAGTGATACCATAGCAAAGTACAATATGGGTAAATGAAATTGCCCTGTGAAGAGAAAACGATTGATAATATAAATGTCTGGCTAGAATCTGAATGTGCATTCTCTAAACAAAAATGTCACCAGCCCCTAATGAATTGGCATATTTTGGGCAAGGGAGGAAGTTATCCTTCACCTGTACTCATCCCTTCTGCTCAACACCTAGCCCTTATGATATTTCAGTTACTACTTCTGTTGCTCTTTCACTCTTCTATTCAGGCATTCAATCAATCAACCAATCAGCAAATACTTATTACATTTTGTCTGTGTGTTAGTCCTTAATGCCGGGTCTCAACAATGAGTAGCACACACTCCCTGTTCTCATGGAGCTTCAAGGCTAGAGGGAAAAGACAATTATCAACTGGTGCATGAATGGTTATGTCGTTGCAGACAGAAAAGTAGTAACATGGCATGGAGACCATACGGAAAGGGCTTCCTAAAGAAGTGGGACGTACAATGGGGGGTAAGAGGAAAACCAGAAGGATAGGGCAACATTGCCCATTGGAGAGAGCATCATGGGATTTTGCCACTGGAGGACACTAGTGACCGGAGCAGGTGCATTGGTATGACTTAGGAGGAATCCAAACTGAGGTACTCTCAGTGGGCAAGGGTTAAGAGGTGAAGAAATGGAAATAGGAAGGAAAGGGGACCCTGTGAGACAGTAGATGGTGAGGAAGTTCAGAGGGAAAGTTCACTGGAGAGGGAGCTCAGAAGACAAACATAAATATAGTGATTTAGCTTTCTGTCTCATCGGTTGCCCACCTCTGTCTTTTCCCCAGTGGAAATAACACATGAACAAGACAGTGGGCACAGGGTGAGTGGTGTTTGAATAGGAACCAAACCTACACTCACACCAGAGTAGTCACCGGCTAACATTTAATATGTACAGACTAAGAAAATTCTCTTAGAAAAACTCATCCTTTGAGAAAAGCAGTAGCTTTATGAAATACCTCTCACTTATGATGACATTTTACCTGTGTTTCAGTTAAAAGTACACTTTAAAATAATATTTCTGGAGACACTGCCTCATTAAGCTAAACATACATTATTTCAAATGTATGCACCTTAAATCTGTTAAATGAACAAATCTGTGCTCTCGTGATTTACACTAGCATTCTCTTTTACAGGATTGCACAGAACACAGCAGCATCTCATTAGGTGACTAAATTTCAAGTTTAAATAGATTAACTCTTTCAAACTACACCATTCACATTCTTGCTCTGAGCACTGGCTGCTACTAATGCAGCTGATATGGTCAATCAAATAGGTACCGCAACACAGTAAAAGAACTTCTATAAAAACTAATTCGGAGGAAGCAGTCTACAGATTTGTATTTCCCTTGATGCCATCTGTATCAATGCAATTTTGTATTCATTTGTTTTTATTGTCAACAAAAAGGCACGTCCACAGTAATCGTATAAGGAAGTACATCAACTATTTTATTTAGGAAAAGATTGCGCAGTGACTAAATTGACTTTGCTAACATTTGTAAAATTGAGATGAGGTTGTCCCCAACACCGCACCCACCGTGGGAGTCATCAGCACCTGAAAGCCTGATTCCAGGTGTTAAGTGGATTGTTTTACAGAGGCGATCCAGCAACTGCGGGTGCCGGGGGTGGAGGGATTCTCTTCGGTTTCCCTTGACATTCTCCCGTTTGGCTACGGTTTTTTTTTTTTTTTCTACAAAGAAAGTAATCAGGAGTCAAGTCTAATAAACTCACACAGTCTCTCAGATCTGGAAACCGCACTCTGAGAAAATAGAAGGAAGCTGACCTGCACGCTCCATGGCTTTACACGAGACCGGCGGACTAGAAACAGATTATAAGCGATTCAACTTTGCCAACATGGTTGCTGCTTCTCCCAGTAGCTAAGCAGAAGAAAAACGCGAGGCTTGCTTTGGAAGCACCGAATTAAAAGACTTGGAATAAGCTGTCTGTCAAACTACTGGAAAATCCTACTTGCAAACTAGCTCCTGCCAGCTTTTTTCAATGTCCTCACTGACATTCAATTTTGCAATAAAATGCACTCCCGCTAGGGGTGAAGAACAGGAACGATTTCTGTCCGCTCTGGCAGAGAGGTCATTCCCTGAATGCATGGACCACGCGAGCGGTGGCTCAGAGGCCAGGCGCAGATCTGACCCGGCGGGGGAGAGGCTCGAACGCGGGCGCAGAGGGAGGCCGGCATGGCGGGAGGTGGCGGAGCCCTTTCCCCGCTGCTGCACCTGGCATAACTCAAGGGCGGCGCTGGATCTTGCGGAATCCACGCCGCAGCTCCCGACTGGACAGCAGTCACCGCCTCCACCGCCTGATATCAAGCGGCTCCTCTCGGCACAGGGACCCTCCTCGCATCTGGCCATGGCCGGGGATTCTCCGCATCCCGCCTGCCCGCAGCTCCTGGCGCTAGCCTGACTGCTCCTGAGTTGTCGCGCACTGCGGGGAGAGGTACTCTTCCATGGGAGCGACCCCCACCAGTCGCTCCACCTGCCCCCCTGCGGAGCACTTGACGACAGCGGTCCCGCGGGTCCTGGCGTCCTGATCGCCAACCCCGGGCTCCGGGTGACCCCGGGCCGCTCGCTTTGGCTAGACCCGCTCCGGGACCTGGTGATTCGCGTGCAGCCCGGAGACCGGCGTGAGGTGACTGTGCTGGACGTCCAGCCCCTGCACCAGGCCGCGCTCTCCCCTTGCCGCCTGCCCTGCACTTTCGGGGCGCACCAGGTCCGCTACACCCACTTCGGCTCGCGAAGCCCCAGGCGCTCCAGGGTGCGGCTCCAGCTGCGATAGGAAGCCCCGGCCTACACGCGGGTGCTGCCCTTCGCCCTGGTGGTGAAGGCAGTCTTGTCCCCGCTGGAGCTGGTGACGCGCCGCAGGCGTTTGTGCTAAGGTGCGGGGTTGGAGCCAGGCAGTCGACAGGAGCGTGTTGGGTTTTCCTGCCCCAGAGACTGGGCTCATGGCCACCCGCACGTGCCGGCTCACCCCACTTCCTCTCGAGGGCGCCCCCCTGCCCAAGTTCTGGCACCTGGTGGACGCCTTGGGGACCCCTGTCCCCAGGGCCAAGCCGGTGGCCTGTGAGGCTTTTATCTGGGCTGGCGTGCGATACCAACACACCGCAGCCACCTCCTCGTCCAGTAGGGACTATGTGCCCATGTTGGTGGAGCTGCTCCTGCCACCGGGGTGTCAGTGAAGGTGCTGGCCCTGGAGTACTTCCAGCTGCTCATAAGGATCGGGAAAGGAGCCCCCAACACGGTGCCCAGGCCCAGCCTCGAGGCGTTGAGGATGCTGGAGGTCGATCAGTTTTTGCTAACTGCCTTGACCCCTGACGCACTGGCTGCAATGAGTCGGGCCCTGAGGAGCTGGTGTTCAGCATTCTTAATGGACCCGCAGCCCCACCAGGACACCAGAGTCAGCAGGGCTATGTGATCAGCACTGATGATCCCCTGGGCCCTCCAGTCTCCTTCTTCACGCAAAGAGAGCTTCGGGAGCTCAGAATTGCTTATCGGCCTCCCGCGGAGAGTTCCCTGGGAGAACTCGTCTTCCAGCTGGAGCTGGAGGTGATGGACGGCGCCACCTCAGATCCTTTCTCCTTCAAGGTAGTAGTGAAGCCCTAGAATACTCTGGCTCTGGTGGCTAGCTCTTACATAGGACTACTGCTTTTTGAAGGTCAATCCAAGGCTCTGTCCAGTGCCCATAACCTTCCAATCAGTGACAAAGATAGTCTGGAGGAGGTGAAAATGGTTGCAGTCGGGGGCTTGAGACATGGGCAGCTGGTGGTTCTTGGGGCACCTACTGGTTGCCAGTATTTCACTGCTGCAGACCTGGCAGCAGGGCGAGTGGTGTACTAGCATGATGGCAGTGACACCAACAATGACAACATCGTCTTTCAGATGGAGGATGGGCACCACTATGTAGATTACCTCCTCCCCGTCACCACTGAACCTGTGGATGATGAACCCCCCGTAGTCATTGTCAACACAGGGCTTTCACTGACCCAAGGGCAGGTGGCCCAGATCTCCCCCTTTGTCCTGAGTGCTACAGATAACAATTCTGACTACTCAGCCATCCACTTTGTGCTAGAGGATCAATTCCTAGACGGAAATGAGGGAGAGTGGCATCTGGCCTCTGGTTCCTGCCACTCAGGCCAGCACCTGGGAGACATTCTGCTGAGGCAGGCTGAACCACCCCTGTCCCCTCTAAATAGTGACTGGCATTATGTGGAAAAGAAGTACTCTATGAGATGGTGGTGACTGAGTGGCTGCAGAGAGACATCATGGAAGGAAGACTCTTCTACCTCCATCTTGGCCCACACAGCCCTCAGTTTGTGGTGGCCCACCTGTCCTTCCATGTGGAGGATGACCATGATGCACCCAATCTATCCAACCAGCACTACTTCACCATCCAGGTCCAGCCAGCGGATATGCTGAGTCCAGAGCTGGATCATGGAACTACTCTACAAATGACTGTGCATGAGTACCAGCTCACTCACTTCCAGAAGAAATTCCTCCAATATGTTGACCAGGACTCAGATGACCAGAACCTGTGGTACACCTTACTGACACCCCCGATGGACACACATAGCAACCACCAAGTCCAGGCTGGAGAAATTGTGCTCACTGATTCACCAGACCTACCCATCATGCACTTCACCCAGGCCCAGGTAAATCACCACAAGATTGCTTACCAGCCCCCACACAAGAAGCTGGGTATTATACCTTGGGTTGTATAGTTCACCTACCAGGTGCAAGATGCTATAGGCAATAGTGCAGTAGGCAAGTTCACAGTATTCCTGCAGCCTGTGGATAACCAGCCTCCAAAAGTCATCAACAACGGCTTCACCATCTCAGAGGGAGACAACTTTATCCTCAGTACTAATGAGCTAGATGTTATAGACCCTGACACAGACACTGACCAAATTGTCTTCATATTAATCTGGGGTCCCCAACATGGTTACTTGCAATACTTTAAAAAGTGTATGATTCCAGGGGAATCTTTCACATGACCGGATATTATTAATGGGAGTCTCTCTTACCAGCACAACAAAGACTGGGCTACCAGTGAAATCTTCCACCTGGAGGTAAGTGACAGGATGCACCATATACCCATCACTGTGAAGATTTCTGTGCATCCCACTATGGCTGACAAAAGTCCCAAGATCTCTACCACAGATAGTCCATCACTGGACATTTCCATAGATATACTAGAGAATAGAGCCACTGAATTCACCATAGGTGCTACTTATGGCAGAAAGGACATAAATGGTTTGATGCTGTCTTACATTGTGGAAAAGAGCCCCAAACTTGGCACTATTCTGGTGAATGATTTGCCCAAAGAAAGATTCACCCAAGAAGATCTCAACAGTGGGGCAGTAACCCATGTCTACACTGGAGGTGAAGTTGGTTTCCACAAGCAGCGTGATGCTCTCAGCCTCATCCTGTCTGAGGATTCTTATTCACTGGGTAACAGCAGACAGTGAAACGAAGAAGGTTCAGGTGCAAATGACTATGCTGCTGGTGGACAATGCCACTCGCAAGGTCTTAATGGGAGAGTCCTTCGCTGTCTACCAAGGTGAAAAGAGCCCCTTGACCTTACAGCATCGATGCAGACACTCCTAATGATGAAATCCTATGCACAGTGACTGGGCAGCCAGCCTCTGGCTACCTGGAGAACATTGCACCAGCTCCTGGTTGAGAAGTATCTCAGGCTGATAAAGCCATCAGTTCCTTCTACATCAAGGATATCTGAGAGGGACATATCAATTACGTACAGAGTATCCACAAGCAGGTAGAACCACAAGCAGATCCATTCACATTCCATTGCTCTGATGGCATCAATTTCTCCCCAAATGTCTTCCTCCCTATCATCATCTTACCTACCAATGATGAGAAGCCTGAGCTTTTTGTCCATGAGTTTCTGGTATTAGAAGGGATGAGCCTGGTCATAGATACCCCACTGCTCAATGGAGCAGATGCTGACCTGCCACCAAACCAAGTTCACTTTCAGCTCACAGCCCTCCCTCGCCATGGACAAATCATACAGCAGCTGACCACAGGTGACCAGCCTGTCCACAGTTTTACCTTACAGGAGATCCAGGAGGCATCCACCATTGTGTATGAGCATGATGACTCAGACCACTGAGGACAGTTTTGAGGTCTGGCTGAGCGACAACAAGCACACGGCCCACTCAAAGGTACAGATGGTGGTGATCCCAGTGAATGATCAAACCCCTCAGCTGACCATCAACACTGGGCTAGAAATAGCAACTGGACACTCTAAAGTTATCACAAATTGGGTTCTCAAGGCTACAGATCTTGACTCAGATGATAAGAGCCTCAGTTTTGTGGTCTATTCTGGGCCTCAATAAGGGCTTCTACAGCGACTGAGAAAACCTGGTGGAGAAGTGAGGAACAGTCTCACTTCGGGAATGAATTTTACCCAGGATGAAATTGACAGAGGCCTCATCTGTTATACCCTTACAGGCCAAGAAGGAGTTGTCGATCATATCAAGTTTGATGTAACTGATGGGGTCAATCCTATGACAGAGCAATATTTCTATATCGCTATTGGCAGCTTAAACAGGGTCTTTCTTGGAGTAGTCAGCAAAAGGATCACCTTGATGGAAGGGGACAAAGTGACTCACCAATGAACGGCTTAACACAAGTGACATCCACAGCCCTAGTGAACAACTTCACCTCAGCATTACCCAGGCTCCTGACCTGGGCCACTTGGAATGTTCCGACCAGCCTGGGGAGTCTATTGCCTCTTTCACTGAGCATCAATTGGCTAGCAAGAAAATATACTATGTACATATTTCAAAGGATGAGATAAGGAGGGATAAGTTTGAGCTCAGAGTGTCTGGTGGTCATGGCTCTGTTTTTAGGACCTTCAGGATCTTCATAAGGGATGTAGACAACAGGAAACCTATCTTGACCCTCCATAAACTAACACTGCAGAGAGGGGACAGCAAACTGTCCTTTTGAGTTGACAGTGAAAGACAAGGATATGCCAGATGATTTTATTCTCTTTACAATCACTGAGGTCCCTGTCCATGGTAGGATTTCATATAATAATAGCCATTCTGTGACAACTTTCACCAAGAAAGACCTGGATGAACACCTGATTAGCTACTGGCATGATGGCAGTGGGAGCACTGAAGACAGTTTCTCCTTGACAGTGACAGGTGACATGGACAATAATTTCTATGTCTTCCTGGACACTGCCCTGGAGACACACACACCTCAGGTAATGAGGATCCAGATAACCTCTGCTGACAACAAGGTTCCCCACATTGCCATTAACAGGGGTGCCCCAACCCTGCAGCACCTTCACAATGGACTCGTGGGCTTCCTCATCACCAGTAAGTCTCTGAAGGCAGAAGATGAAGACAGTCCTCCCAGGCTCCTGAAGTACAAAGTGACCAAGGGACCAGAGCAGGGCTTCATTGTCAACACTGGCCTCGAAGAGGAGCGCACTCATGTGTTTACACAAGGTCAGTCTCATTCTTCCCTGATGCCCGTACCTCCTTCCTTCAGTGGAGAGCTCTCAGCTCTGTAAAACTATCCTCACCCCAGCCCGTTTGCAGTAAGATCTGCTTCTTATAAACTATGGTAGAATAAAAACAACAACAAAAAAGGCAACAACAAATCTTTTTTCAGCTGTTTCATCATCACCATGCTCATCTAACAAGAACCCATAGATACTTAATAAAGCTTGTGATTTTACCTTAAATCTGCAAAACAACAGGAGGGAAGCCTCAACCTCTGAAATACTGGATGATTGCATTAATTTCTATAATATCAATTTGATTTTGAATTTTACAAATGACCTCTAGAAATTCTTTGTATATTTTGTTAGTGTTTAGATATTTAAAGATGCTTGTTATCTAGAGTCTGGCTATAAATGATTATACCACACATTTTTAGCTGTACTCCTCAAATGTAATTTCCATGTCTAAAAAGAAGCATAGAACTAAGTTTGCCTGTGTGTGAAAGACTATATTTTAAAGATAATTTCCTGTTATATGTTATACTTGTGTTACTACTAACAATGAACTAAAGGCAGGTCCCTCTGCTTTCCCAAGTTATGTGGCCTGATATATTCTGGCTGCTCCTTATGTTGTCTTACAACTTCTTTAAATTGCTCTGTGCATGATACATAAAGAGATGCAGAAAAATTCTCACATATAATACAGGTAAGATAGATGTAATCTCAGTGTAATACCTGCAGGGGGTGTTTAAAAAATGGCAGTTTACATTTTCAGAATTGCTTCTAAAGCAAATAAAATTATTTATGGTACTAGGAGAATTGTTCTCATTAATTTCCCCCAAACAAATTGTCTTTGAAATTCTAATAATTATCAATAAAATATAATTACACATCTAAGGAATAAATCCACAAAGCATTGAGAATAAGCAATAGATTTTTTTAAAATTCATGGTTTTATTTTCACTTTCTTTTTCCTCAAGATGTAGCAGTAACTCATTTTAATTCATTTTGACGAGATGTTAATAGGCATCTCTCATTATGGCAAATTCTATGCTTGTACGGAAAGCTTAACACAAGAGAGTGCTTAACACAAGCTTAACACAAAGCTGTCCGTAGAGAACCAGGATCCTGTAAAGCATGCACAGCCATAATGCTCCCTTTGTCATACATTGTCTTAGAGAACGTGAACCTAGTAGCACAATCAAAAGTTCTCCGTGAAGTTTTATTTTTGCCATTGCAACTTTAGGAAGCAGATAGATTCACGCTCATTTCATCATTATGTTAAATTTTATTTATTGCGGTATTTCCATGCATGATTAAAGCCCAAAAGTGGTTAATATCCTTATTTTTTGCAGACTTTTTGTGTGATGTTTGCTCTTTTTTTTTTTTTTTATTTTTTTTTTTTTTTGCAGCTGACATTGATGAAATGCAGATCTGCTATGTCTTGAAGCAGGGCAGCAATGCAACAAGGGATGTCTTCTATTTCTCTGTGGAAGACAGTGGTAAGTCAAGAGTAAAATCCTAAAAAAGACTCGTGGTGAGTTAAAATCAATACAAAACTGAAAAAAAAATCCCTTAAAATATACTCATGTAACCTTGAAGAAGTTACTTCGTCCCCTTTGTTACTCATTGCTCCATTTATGAAAAACTCATCCTCATACCTGATTCAAAGGAGTCCCTAAGTGGATTATGTGAGATAATATTGTTAATGACACGGAGTAGGTGCTCACTGACAGTTACAGTCTCCTGATGAGGCTAACTATGAACTCTGAGCCATAAACACCTACAAACTCTGAGCCAAATAAACTTCTTCTCTTGTAAATTGTGGTTGTTGGATATTATGTCTCAGCAATGAGAAAGTAACTAAGACACTAGTCAAGGTCTATTGTAATACCATATCCATTTTAGGATTGTTTTATACATTTTTATAAAGAGATACATCAGAATTTTGATAGAAATTACACAGAGTCATAGATCACATTAAGTAGCATGAACATTTGAACAATATTTTTCTTTCAATCTGTGAATACAGGATACACAAATCAATGAACATGACACCTCATATTAAAATGAAGAAAATTTCTTTCCAGATTTTTATCAGTACACGTTCACTGTATTTTAAATTATTTCATCTTCTCAGAAAAGAAATCTATATTTCTCCTGCATATACACCTAGGAGTTAGAACCTTCCCTGAAGTTTTGAGAGCTCAGGACTTCTTCTTTTTTTTTTGGTACCAGGGATAGAACTCTGGACCTTGTGCCTGCAAGGCAGAGGATTTCTTAATATTTACTCTCATTGCTATCTTGAAAACCCCTTTATTTCCATGGAAAGAGTAAGACTCAGTGGCAATTGATAGGAATGCAATTAAATTTCTTTTGAAAACGCATTTAGTCTTGGCATTTTCTAAGTATGCATGAATCGCTTATTTCAAGTTTATAATTATTACAAGGTAAAAATTTTGGGTGCAATGCACTATAAGAGTTCAGTAATCAAATGTTGTGATCTGTTCCTTTATAAGACTTCATCACTTCTTTAATACTTATTCTAAGTAAAACTTCTCATTTAATACAAGGTCTGGATCCATGAGCTAGGTATTGTGTAAAACTCAGAAAATATGACACATTTCCTGAGCAGATTTTACTTTTATATCAGTACAGGTGCTTATGTTATGAAAGAGAATATGAGATTCATAGGGAATTTTTAATATGTCTCTGAGACTTCAAAGCTCATAACCTCTAGCCACGCTCCAGGCCATGGTCTTTGTACCTCCTGAAGACAGTTTCACTCTTAAATGCCCTGAGGGATGTGTTGGGGTAGTTCGAGAGACACTGATAGAATTTTTCCTCGTATGGTCTTGATATGAGTTCAAAATATTCTAAGTGCTACTTTCTGGATAGAGTCTTACAAAACCAGCAGATAAAAGGTGTTGCAATAAAAGAAAAAAACTTATATTTAAATAACTTTGAAAAAATAATAATTTCAGCAAATTCATAGTTTCTCTGACAACTGTTCTCACAACCCTTGCTCGAAATGAAAGATCTAGGACTACCTTCAAATTGTAACTCTGTCAGTGTGACTCTTTCTCTTTTATCCAAAAAATTAAATTGTAAAGTGATTAAAAACCACTTAGAAACCATCCTTCATTTTAACAAAAGGACTCTCTTTAGGTACAAAACATTGTAATTTTATTAACCACCAAATACATTTTTACACAGACACAGTGCTTTTTGTCTCTCACGTTCTAATGTAGAACTGTGTTGGTTGGTCTTGTTAATGCTGTGTCCTAACTGTTATGAGAAACTGGGCTGTTTTCTCATAAAATGGCTTCACGATGGCAGGTATATTTCCTGTGATTAACTAGGCATGAAAAGATGATATGTTTTTACATAATTTCATCTTTCACACTTTCAATTGATGTTCCTCCTGCTCCAATTTTTCTCTCTTTTGAACTCATTTGTTAGGGAAAAAAAGTACTGTGTGTGTTTGTGTGTGGGGGGGTTTATGTGTGTGTGTGCTGCATTTAATGGAAAGCAAACATAACTACAAGATTGGTGTGTTAACCTTCTGTTACTGTTGCAAACTACTTGAGATAATCAGCTTAAAAGAAGGAAAGATTTATGTGGATCATGCTTTCAGAGATTTCAGTCCATGATCCCCCAGAGCTTGTGGAAGGTGACTGAATTACAAAAATGCTACAATTGGTTGGGAGGGGAGCCCTGGTCTGCAGGCAGGTTTGCAGGCAGGTCTCTGCAGCTTGTCATGAAAGGGTATATCTCCCTCCCCATATTTCTCCCTTTACTGTCTGCTTCCTGGACACTGTGTGGTGAGCAGCATTCTTTGCATTATACCCTTTGCCATGCTGTCCTGCCTTGCAGCTAGCTGACTATGGACTGAAACTGTGAGCCAAAATAAACTCTTCCTTTAAACTGTGGATGACCAGTATTGTGTCAGAAAAATGAAAAAGTGATTAAGACAATAAATGCATGCATGTATCAGAGAGGTGGGATGCGGAGTGATCTTCATCTTGCTATCTTGCTAGTGTGCACTACAACAGTTCTTCTCTGGCTTTGACTAACACATGGCCCACGTTGTGAACCATCCATCTACCCATGGAAAGATCCACACGGCAGGAGAATGATGGAAAGCTCCAGAAGCAAAGGGAAACCCATAGCAAGGCTATTAGGGCTCTTAGTTACACAGTCACAGAAAACCAAATCTGCCAAAATGTCAATAAATTTTAAGCAGATTTTCCCTTAGTTCAGTCTTCAGATATATGAATGCAGTCCAAATCAGAGCTTCATTTTGTCTTTTGATACCACGAGCCAAGGTTCCAGCTAAGCCACGCCTTGATCGGAATCCATTAAAGCTGGGAGATAACAAATTTGTGCTTTTTCAGCTTCTATGGTTTGGAAATTTTTATTTATCTTATTTTTTATTTTATTTTATTTTATTTATTTTTGGTGCTAGGGATCAAACTTGGGACCTTGTGCTTGTGAGGCTGGTGGTAACACCACTGAGCTAAATCCCTGGCCCTGGTTGTAGAAATTTTAATATGGCAACAGAAAATGAATAGAGAAATGATTCTGTAATAATTATTTCTGAACTTTTGCCCTATTCTGCCAAAGACAAACAATAAAGTCTTTTGTTTGCTAGACTCTAGAATCACTCAAATAGCTTTTTTTTCCTCTAAGATTCCCGTGCCACTATTGGGAGCAGGTAGTTGATAGTTGGGCATGGTGACACATACCTGTAATCCCAGCCCTCTGGAAGGTTGAGGCAGGAGGATCAGAAGTTTAAGCCCAGCATGCACAACTTAGTGATTTAGCAAGACCTTGCCTTGAAATAAAAAATAAAAAAGGACTGAAGATATGGCTCAGTGTAAAGGCCTTGAGTTCAGTGTTCAGTACTTAAAAAGGGTCACATGACAAAGCATGTATAATCTTTACCTCAACCTTCCCAACACATAAGACTCAGAAAGCCTGAATGGGATCTATTCCTGTATTCCATTTCATTTGCCAGCTCTTTTTCTATGGTTTATTCTGGCTTTTAAGAACTTTTATGTATTGTTCTTTTATTTTAAGGCAGGAAAAGCCCCTCTGAATGAATAATTACTTTAAAGTTTTTGTCTTTGGGACACAACAGAAAAAACAAATAAACAGGGTGCAACTAGCACAAAATGATGAGATGCTACACATGACTGGGGGCCTGTTCAGAAATACAAAACACAGAAAAATCTTTTGAACTGTTAGTTCTTCAGAGATTACAAAGTGTTGCTCCAGGAACAGATCCACTGAAGTGAAAAGAAAAATAATATTGCATTACAGCACACAATTCCATTGAGTACATAACTGATTCTTTTGTATGAAAGCTATTGCTTTCTTCTTTATCTCCCTCTCTTCCTCCATTTTATTGGAGCCATCTGTCTCAAGTCTTTGAATGTCTGAACATTATATTGTTCTGTGATGTCTTTCCACTAAGTCCCCATTGAATTCATAGGAAACCAAAAGTCCCTATGAACCAAAAGTCCCACAGAATTCTCTGCAACTGGATCTGGTGCGGATCTAACTTACAGCGGTGATGGACAATCTCCAGCTGATGGTTCATTCATTGCAGTTTATCAGCTATGCCTGGTTAAACCAACTGTAGGAAAATACAGCATTCAATTCAGCTAGTCCTAGGCACAAGCTGCTGAATGTGAAAGGACTTCCACAGTCCCTCCTCCTGCTGTTCATTCATCCTGGCAAAGGAACTTTTATAGGATAGACAAATTATCTGATTTTTAGGAATACACTACTATCTTCAATTGGAAGCTAATTTCACATATCTTTCTAAGAGTCAATTCGGACTCTTAGTTGTAGAATCATCAAATGCGTGAAGTAAATGGTGACTATGCAATAGTATTTATGATTTAAAACAGCTGATATGACAAAAGTAATGGTTAGCAACAAGGGTAGAGACCACATAGCCAGTGTTTATGGAAAGCTCACCCTCTAGCTTCCTGTTTTGCCAAGCACAAACCTTGAGAGTAGATGTCATGGGTTGGTTTGCTCAATATGAACAGTCAATTGTTTTAACACATTTTCTGCAAAGCTTCCTCCCTTGATCCAGAAACATTCATTCGGAGACAACAGAAGATGTTAATCAGTGTACAAACAGAAACTTGATTCATAGCAAGTTACCTGGAGAAATTCTCACATCTGGCGCCACCGTGCCAAGTGTGTGGTGACCCATTTGTCAGGACTTTAATGCTCAGGTAGTTTTACTTTCAATGACAGACAAGGTGAGAGAAAGATTCGACCCTAGCTTTCTAAGTCCAGTACTCCAAGCTAAGGAAGAAATATTATGAAAGGAGATGAGGGTCTTAAATTGATCCATAAAGACCTATGTGTCAGAAAAAGTATTGTTGATAGGTATTAATAATGCCTGGAGATAATAGGAAATTTAAATCTGGTGAAGTGAAGGTCTTGTTAATATTCTCAAGTTAATATTTCTCGTTTCCTGAGCCAGCATTAGCATATTTAATTTTTACCAGGGAAAAGTAAGAATTTATGCAGCTAGTGTAACCTTGTCAAGAGAAGCTCAGACAGAAAGGTGAAGAGCTGAGAAGGTTGTCTCATGAGGAAAATGAGCCAAAGGATGGAAGAACGAATGTGGAATACGAATGTGACAAATCTTGGTTACCATGAGGTGTCAAAAGAGCTCTGATTCAACATCCTACAGTTTCCACACCGATGAGGCAGTGTCCTAGTTACTTTTCTCATCGCTGAAACAAAATATCTGATACCCAAAGTTAAGGGGTAAAGGTGTAGAGGTTTCAGTCCATAACTGGCTGGCTCCAAAGCAGGGCAGCATGTCAGAGGAGACTGGCAGAGGAGGAACAGTCCCTGGCAAGGTAGGCAGAAGAGGAACTGCAGTGAGTCTCCCTTTCCCTTTATAGTCCTTCCAGACTACAAGCTTATTGATTGTTGCCACCCATACCCAGGATGGGACTTCTGTCTTCAATAAGTCCATTCAGCCACACCCAGAACTATACTAAACCAATTAGTGGACTAATCCAGAATCTTACACCCAGCATCACACACCCATGATCCAGCCACCTCCCAAAAGCCCCATTTGTGAGTGCATGAAACTTTGGGGGGTAAAGCTGGATAGAAACCATAACAGGCAATCCATGACCAATAGAATCCATTTAAGACTTTACAGTGAAAGTTGACAGATGTGAGGTCTTATACATTTTCTGGCTTAATTATGTTCTCTTTGTTTTGCTATCTATATAAAAATATGAAATTAGCTCTATTTCATAAAACTAAGATTTGTAAACCACAGAACTGAAGTTCTAAAAATGAATCCTTAGCTCCAGAAAATACATTGTCACATCCTAACATTTTAATTAATGTTTCCAAGTGCATCATTTTTAAAACTCAAGTTTTCTTTAGAGGATACTGAATGGATATTAGGTATATTATACAAAACCAGTCCTTAGCTTTGTTTTGTATTTCTAATTCTTCCTAGTATTTTCCAGTGATTCTAAATGTTGGATCAATTTAATAAACATAGAAAACATTTTCCCCTTCTGTACATCATGCCTTTTGTGAAGAATTGGGTTTAAATTTTGATGAAAGATCTTTGAGCAAATTAGATAAGATCAAAATTGTTCATCAGTTTCACTGAGAAAAAAGAAAATCTCCCTCCATGGAGAATTTCTGCTGCAAAAGCTACAACATTGTTTCTTACTGGATTAAAACATTAAGACCAGCAAATAAGACAGGAAGACAGGGTGCGAACATGTAAATAATGATTAACTGTAACTAAGAAGTGAAATATTATGAGGTACTTATATCCAGAGAAGTTTCTTTTTTCTTTTTTTTTTTTTTTTTACCGGGGATTGAACTTGGGTCCTTGCACTTGCAAGGCAGGCCACCAAACTACTGAGCTAAACCCCTGGCCCATGAAGTTTCGTATGTTAGAGGATAAAAGGGCAGAAGGAAATAATAAGGTGACTGTATTAGTAGGAGTTCTTCAGAAAAACAGAAACAACCAATATGTAAATAGATGATAGAGAGGCTGGGGAGAATAGGTGTTAGCTGGCTCACAGTGTTGTACAAAGTAGACTATCACTATCTGCAGGGTAGACTGAAAATTCAGTTAAGAGTCACAGTTACAGTCTTGAGTCTAAAATGGGCAGGCCAGTCAGCAGGTGGGAGAGTCCAGCAGACTTTCTATATGCCATCCCGGGGCAGAATCCCTTCTACTCAGGCAAATTCCAATCTCTGCTCTCAAGACCTTCAACTAACAGGATAAGCATAGCTGACTTACAGAGGACCATCTGCTTTACTCAGAGCCCACTGGTCGTCCGAGGCTAATCACATCTACAGAGATTTTCACAGAAATGCCTGTTCTGGTGTTTCACCACACATCGCGAACCACAGCCTGGTCGGGTTGGCGAACACCTATCACAGGAACTGCTCTGTCAAAACTTCCACTGGTTTTGAAGGAAGGAGGGGGATATGAATGAAAAGACAATCAGGGTTAATCACTGCCTCCTTTTTCAGGTTTCAGTATCAGGGAGGAATTTGTAAAGGCAAAGAAACGGTTCTAGAACAACGGATAGGCTCACTCGCTCTGCCCTAACACACCCTCTCTGCTTCTCCCTGATTATCTCACCACCTCCCAGAGCACTGGCTTCTCTCCTGTGGAGGCTGCAGACTTACTGTGAGCACTGCTGGGCTCCTAGCAGCTGCTCACACCTTCACTTATGAGACGGTCCTCTTCTTCTAGGGACACTTGTCCCTCTGAGATCACACAGTTTTTGCATCTTCATCCACGAAAGAAGCAATGCTCAGTGAATGCCATTGCTTATAAAATCTGGCTGTTATGGTTTTCCTCTTCAAACCCTGCTTTTTTATGTGGACTTTCATGCAGCGCCCCTTTTCCTAAAATTTCCAAATAACATTGCTACTGGAATTATCTTTTTAAGCACATTTACTCAGCAGATTTCCAGGCATCAACCAGGTTTGATTCCAGAGCTGTGGCAAAGACAAAAATATATTGAGAAGCCTCTTTGTGGATGCTGGTTACTAAATAAATACTCTTTATATGTTAAATCTTAAAATTAGAGCACACAACAAATACTAATGTGTGTTTTAGAAACAAAGGACGAGAAAAGAGAAAGGAAGGAAGGAAGGAGTGAACGAGCGTGCATACGGAAGGAAAAACAAAGCAGATGAACCATAGATGTGGAAAGGGGAACGATGAAAGAAAAGAAAGTCTTTCAGCAAGAAATTTGTCAAAACGGCATGTGGCACGCCTGCCACAGCATGCAAAAGGGATCTAACAAAACCTGTGGTCTTTACTTTTTTACATTGCTTCTATTTCATTGAAGAATTCTGTTTTAAGAAAGGAGAAGCAGCCTCCTGTGGGCTGACTGCAGTCCTGCCTTTTACACTGAACTACAGGAGAGGAAAAGAGCGAAGGAAAGACACAAAGGTCAAAAGCCCAGGTAACCTCCGTACAATTGCCCAGTCACATTTCCTTCTATACATGAATGCTTCTGATCACCGTATAATAATAGCATTCTAGGTCCAATAATGCAGCAGTATAATTCATAAAATCACAGATAACCAGATCTCATATGTGAGCACTTACAGTGAACTCCAAAGGAAAGTTCTGATTTTCTCAAAGGAGATTAGTTGCAGTGTACTTGATATACCTTTTCATTTTCCTCAGATTAATTTGGGCCATGATCAGGGTATCTCTTCATTTTATCATGAAACATCTGATTATCCATGCCAAATTCCTATCCAAATGTTACATCATTCTTCCAAAACTCAGAAGTTGAGATGTAAGAACACTTTTGTTAGAGATGAGGCAAATGCTTTCATTTTACCTACTCTGCCAGTTTTCAACCAGTGGTGAACTTTTCTTCCTAGGGGACATTTGGCAGTGTCTGGAGATATTTTTGATTGTCACATTTGGGAGTATGGAGAAAGCAAGGAGGGGGTGATGTTATCTACTAGGTAGAGGCCATGGAGGCCACCGAATATCCTATAAAGCACAGGGTGATCATTTTATACTAGACTTCCACAAGCCAATTCAAATACTTTTTTTTGCTTTTGTACCTAGGATTGAACTTGGGTCCTTATGCTTGCAAGGCAGGCAGCAGAACCACTGAGCTAAATCCCCAGCCCTTCAAATACTTCTTATTTTCTCTTCTGTATTAGTTTTGCCTTCACTTGCTCTCAAATGTATCTGCCTCCCCAAAATGCTCTTTTTATATTTTCTTAGTTTATAGATTCTCCCTCATTGAAGAATGTTGTGTCCACTACACAAAGTCCTTCACTTAAACGAATTAGACTTTCCTACAATCCAGAATCTGCATTCTTCTTTATTACACATCAAACCACCTCTCAGATGTGATATGACCATTCATGTTTCATCCACCTAGCTGCCTGCTGCTAGGTCTGGGGGAAGTTCAGTGGCAGACTCTGAGGACACAGTAACTCCCTGAGCAGTGACTCCTCTTCCCAGGAAGGATCTCAGTCACAACCCTTGCCATACTTCCCCGGAATTTCCTGATTTATGAAGCCGGGGAGCCTGTAACTGACCCTACCCAAGGAGTCTCCACCCTGACAGGGGTTACTTGGCCGAGCCCCCTCACTTTCTCTTATTCCATTCCTTTTCATCCTCAGCCCTTACCCAGCAAATGATGGCTGCGGGTCTAATGGAGACCAAGCCCTTTCCTCCATCTTGCTCCTGGCTTAGGGTTTCAAATTCCAGGGCTGGCTGGCTATCAACTAGGGCCAGGACCAGGTCTGAGAATGAGCAGAAAAAGGTAGCTGAATCAGCCATTTAAGGTCCTAGGATGCCTGATGTCAGCTATTCAGCTGAATATGGCTGAACATACTAGCTGTAGTCCTATCTGCTTGTGCAATTCCCTGGGATTTTGAAAGGCAGCGCTTGCCAAAATACAAAGACTATGTAATTAATGTATATATATTTCCCAACTGTTAAACTTTCAAACATTCTGTTTTTAAATTACCTATCTGAAACTTTCAGTATCACAATTGCTCCCAAACTTATATCTTCTTACCTTGCCTGATCCCTGGACCTTTGTAACATACATCGAAGTATCTGAAGAATTTTCCACTTGGACTCGTTACCGTGACTTCAAAGCAAAACCTACAACCAAATTCCCAAATTACCTTCCACTCTGACTTCTCCGCATCTGCTGTGAGTACATTTTTCCCACTAGACCTACACAACTCTTCTGGC
The DNA here is from genome assembly GCF_012274545.1 of Fukomys damarensis. Classification (NCBI taxonomy): domain Eukaryota; kingdom Metazoa; phylum Chordata; class Mammalia; order Rodentia; family Bathyergidae; genus Fukomys; species Fukomys damarensis. The sequence goes on along the minus strand of NW_022900950.1, from coordinate 63,654,882 downwards.
TGACAGTTCTGAGTCCTCCATGACAGTCTCACTGAATCTAGTTGTCCTCTCCCCTGCCAATTATTACTCCATTTCCTTCTACACCACCCTTTCTCTGTCCAGCTCCTCCTGGAATAAACTACACCTGAAATGCCTTTGATGTGCAAGTCTTAGAAAAATCCTTACTACTATGCCTGATCAAGAGTTTGACTTGAGTAATTATTTATAGGATGTGTAAATGACCAAATAAATGATTCTCTGTACCTCATCTATACATTAAAAAATATTGATCTGTTCTTATTTCCTCCTGTTTCTGCCTTAAAAGGTGTGTATTGGTATTATTCACTCAGTGTCTGTCTCTTGAAATACAGATAGATACCATTTGAGTTATCTCAAAATCTGCAAACCCTCTTCTCTGAGAACCCCTTCTTTCTTACCCCAGCACTACAGCAAGGTGCCAGATCAAGCAGACCGAAGCCTGGCTACAGATATAATGAGATGCTAATCTATCTCAGAGAGTCATGTGCACTAAAGATAATCAGTCCCACATGCATGGAGAAGTGGAGGAGGAGGCTGGCTAGTGTTCAGAAAATACAGAATGAGCCCAACACCCAAAGGAGAGCTCTAACCAGAAAACATGTGGCACCCAAACCCTCGCACAGCACACTTCTGCATCATAGCCTAGAGCTATGGGCAGGGCCTGGGTGACATGTACGGCCTAGCTGCAAGGGAGGAGAGTGCAAAGTGATGTTCTCTTCCTTCTTCCTAAAGGAGGCGGGACTCATTGAACCTCAATTTCTCCAAACATAGAAAAGGAGTTCAGACAGAAAATAGAAGCAAGTCCACTACATGGCCATAATAACACCCTGGGCCTGAGAAAGCTACCGAACCTGTGTAAATGCTGATTGACACACAAGGAACTCAAACACACCAGAAAGGGCTACAGCCCAAAGAGGCAGCCTGTTGTAACAGAATATTGATGCATTTTCAGATGTGGACACACTTATTTTGAGTTTGTTCTTCCCTTTGCCTGGTATTTCTTTCCCCCAGTCTCTAAGCAAATATCATCCCTTTAGAAAATCTCTATAAAATAGTCCCTTCTGAGCTGCTTGATCGTTCCTTATCTATCTTGAGTATTTTTTTATATCACTTATTAACACCAAAATATTTACCCTTGTTAGAAAATAAGATCCATAAGGAGAGACTTTGTCATTATTATTTCTCTACCCTCAACATGTAGAATAGTGAACAGTACAATGAGCATTTGCAGAATAATTCGATGGGTGATATAATTAATTAGTTGAATTTTCCAGAGCTGTTCGTCAGAAACTTAAAATATTACATAGGTAGGTCTAGGAGAAAATTGTACTGTGCATTTAATACATTTAATACTAGCTCTGGTTCTTTGGAACTGTGGATCATAAGGCCTATTATGAGCAGAAGACATCTGGCTTCCTCCACATTAACCTAGTTTATTAGGACTTAGGATTGTCCTCATGACATTCTTTTTGCTCTATGCCAAAAAGGAAAAACGAAAAAGGTGAGCATGCATTTTGAAGTCCCTGGCTTCAAAAGCACGAAGCATATCCTGATCATTAATTGTTTTTCCATCAAATACTCCCACTGACTTCTCTTTTACTCCTACCAATTACAGGAGGAGAAATAAATTAACAAATCAGCCTTTCCTTCTAAACTGGGCTTGGATTTCCTTGGGGAGAGAATACTACATTGTGGATGAAGACTCCATGTTCTTAGAAGTGATACTAATGCGTAGAAGACACCTTGGGAAAACATTCTTCGTCAGTAGGTAACTTGGGCTTGGTTGTTAACAGTGGGTCGTGGAAACATGAAATGCAAAAGAATCAATTACTGGTTTCAAAGGCGACCCTAAAAACTACACATGAAAATTGTGATGTGGTTTTCACTGTGTGTGAGGCTCATATGTGGGTCAATGTTTTGTCCTTCTTGATGTTTCCCTCTCTCTGGCATTTTACATTCTTTCTCTCACAACTCAGAGGACTTGAGGAATGTTAAGACATTCCTTTTCTATGCCACAGCCCATTCAATTTCTTTAAAAATTGCCTTTCAAAATATAATACATTACTACACTTAGGTCTGTTTCTTTTAAAAATTATTTATGAGTACATAATGCATTTTAGTTTTCAGTTCTAATTATTTCCTCTGGTTATGTATAATTGTTTTAACCCCACTGTTAGATTATAAATTCCTTGAGGGCATGTACATGTACACGTACATGTCTATATTTTACAAGGGTCTTCTACAGAAATACATCTCCTTGGGTAAACATATGTGTAATGCTTGCATAATAGTGAATCTCATTATTGTCATTGATAATAATAATTACTCTATTAATGCAACACATTTTCCTAGCAGTTTTCACTGTCAGAACTTTCAGAAATCTGGGCTGGGGACTTAGCTCAGCGGTTTGGTGGCCTGGCTTGCAAACACAAGGACCCGAGTTCAATCCCCAGTACCAAAAAAAAAGAACTTTCAGAAATGACTTTGTCTTTATTTTCGTCATCTATCAAGGAGACAAATGCAGGTGTGCTATCTTCATTTTACAAATGGGCTTGCTGAGTCTCCCAAACAAGCAGGACTTCACTCAGCATTTAGTGAACAGGTCAGAACTGTTGGAGAACAGCCAGGAAGGAAATGGGCTAGAGAAAAATAGGCGACCAAGGAAAGGTAAGCTTTTCCCAGTCTGGGGCTTGTGGAATAGGAACGTTCCCTTCAGAAAAAAATCAGTCAGAGCCTTAGTCAGCACCCCAGATTACCTTGTCTACTTCAGCTGAAAAATGCCTCCTTTCTCTTGTAGGACTCTGTCTCCACCATTTTGCATCTCAAGTCCTTCTTCTGAATTAGGGTTAGTAGCTCAGGAAGCATTTTTGTGTTCTAGTTGAGGAAAAAAATCTCTATTCCCAGAACCATTTGAATGGTCACAGAATAAAGCCCTCAAAGAACTTCCAGCTGTCTTAAACCAGTGCCTCTGCCTTATGGTCTCCCCTTGCTCTGCCTGTGCTCATTGTAACGCTTGCCATCCCTTGGGGTGTGTAATGGATCTGTGTTCTCTGTCTGCTTCTTCAGTAGATATCCAGTTCCATATAGTCAGCAACTATGTCTTCAGTTACTCCCAGCCCCGCCAACATGTGGCATATGGTAGTCATCCAACACAGGCAGTTGTGTGAACTACAGGCAGCCCTACTCATACAACACTACCCCAAACCACATGTACGCCAAAGAAGTGCACTTCCACGACACCTTTACTCTGATGCTTCAGACAGTCTTCCTAATGTCTCCATCCCACGGCAGGCCAGGGTTATGAAAGCACAAGATCTAGAAGACAAAGGCACAACTTTGTGGAGTTTGGCTTTCTGTTCTGTCACTTATTCTTTTTGGTAGTGTCCCCAAAAGCTTCAGTGATTCTATGTGCATTATCCACCTCAAGCATGGGTGGATGATACATGATAAATCAGCCACTCATGGTCCCTGGTACACAGCTAATGCTTCATGAATGGTAACTACCACTGTTGCTCCATGGCATTGGCAAACAGAACCAAAACCACCTGTTCTTCTGTTTTTCTCCCCAAACGTGAGAAACTTTTTGCGGATAATGGTGACTGGACCCAATTCTGTATGATATTTTCAGCACCTTGAGCAGACCCAAAGCTCACCAAATATATTAAGCAAATAGCCACATGCCTGCTCCATTCCTATAACAGTGATCTGATTCCTTGCTGTATTTAAGTTTCAGCTGAGGACATCATTCCCCCTTCCTTAGTTCTTCACTTCCAACCTATGGCCAAAGGAAGTTTGTCCTAAGTGTGGGCACTCACTTTCATGAAGACCATTCACTAGCATGAAAGCAGCAGTTTTGCAAAGAAAACACTAGCTATCTTCCCTTAGAAATTATTTTCCTCTTTTACAGCTGTGGGTATATTTTATAAGATCTCAGACTATTTGAGAAAGAGGCAAAGGAATTGCACAAAGAAGCTATTAATCTCACTTATGTGAAGAACTTCACCACAGCTAGTGTCAGCTTATAATTTTTGTTGGTTTTTTATCTCATTGAGTTTATTGGTACATTTTAGGTATACAGTAGAGTTACACTCATTATTGGGATCTTGTACCTTTACATGACCGGTCTGGGTTCTCATTTTTTCCCTTGTCCCTGCCCTCCCTTCACTCACTCCTCCCCTCCCCATTTTCAAATATTTTTGTTTCCATTTTTTCATTTTCTCCTATTTTTTTCTTTCCCTTATTACCTTTCCCCTACCCTTCCCACTTACCCTACACCTTTAGCCCTTTTCTTCCTATTTCACATTGTCAAATATCTCATTAGGATCTTATGTACTATTATACTTTTTCACACCAGAGAAACTATTCGGTATTTACACATATGTGACTTACTTATTTCACTTAGGAGTATATCCTCAATATGCATCCATTTTCCTATGAATGAATCTAATTTCTCATTCTTTATGGCTGAGTAGTATTCCATTTTATAGAAAAAAAACACATCTTCTTTAGCCAGTTTCAAAATGATGGGCAAATGGGCTGTTTCCAAGTTGTAGCTATTACAAACTGTGCCGCTATAAACATAGGTGTGCATATATCACTGTGGTATGATTCTTTTAATTCTTTTGGAAAGATACCCAGCAGAAGGATGGCTGGGTCAAATGGAACTTCTAGTCCCAGCTCTTTGAGGTATCTCCATATTGATCTCCATAGTGGTTGCACCAGTCTGCACTCCCACCAACAATGGAGAAGGGTTCCTTTCTCCCCACAACTGAGCCAACATTTGTTATTGGTTGATTTCTTGGTAGAAGCCATTCTTTGTGGGGTGAGGTGGAATCTCAGTGTTGTTTTCATCTACACCTCTCTAATGACCAGTGATGTGGAACATTTTTTCATATATTTACTTGCTGCTTTTACTTCTTTAGCTTATAATTTTTGAATTTACACGCTTTCACGACTGCAGATCCTAAACCTCCTGGTGAGAGCTAAAGTGGGGAGGCATGAGTATTCTTGCCTCACTGGGCCTTCATTTTGGACATTAAAATAAAAACCAAACAATGCTTAAATGCTGCTTGAACATTTTGTAGTTAGGAGAGGATTCATTTGGTATTAACAGGTGTTATGGTTTAGACCTGGGATATTCCCAGAAAGTCTCTTGAGTTTAGAATGGGGCTTTTGGAAGATGAATCAGATCAATAAGGTTCTGATGAATTTATGGCTAAATGTCAGGAGGTTAGGAGGTGGGGGCCTAGGCAGAAGAGGTGGGTTACTGGGGCATGAACTGGAAAAGTAGATCTCTGGCTCTTTCCTTTGCTCTTCTGCTTCTGGGCTACCATGCAGTAAGCAGCTTTCCTCTTAGCCAGGCCCTTCTGCATTTGAGCCCACCAAGCACAGGCTGAAACTTGTAAAACTCCATGAGCCAAAATAAACCTCTCCTTCTTTAAGTTGTGGGTGTTGGTATTGTGTCTCAGCAACAAGAAAGTAACTCAGCCAAGAAGGCAGCCATTATATTTTTCACTATTGTATCTAACATTTGCCATTTTAGCATGATTTTGTTTTTGTTGTACTGTTGCTGTCTGGTCTCCTAGCACATCTTGAATTCTGCTTCCTAACAGAGCTCCCGTCTACCCCTGCCTTTCCATTTCCACTAATCTAACTCCCAGGAAATTACTAAGATTTCTCTCCCAGCCAAAAATCACTAAAGAGTTGAGGAAATAAGCCACCACAAGGAAGAATCTGAATGAGAACACAACCCATAGTGTCATTCCTCCAAACACTGAAGAAATTGGTACTCAAGAATATTTATTGATTACCTACTGTGTGCCAGGCTCTGTCTCAGGAATTCATCAATGAACAAAGCAACCAAAGATTCCTACCTCCAGAAGAGCTCATTTTCCAGTGTCTTCTCTTTATAGTATTATCTCTAGTAACTGGGATTGTTTTTTATTCATCTCTGGATCCTGAGCACCTTGCAGAGTATGGTACATTCGGAGACCCTTGGTGTACATATGCTGAAATAAATAAGTTAATGACTTGTTTTTCTGTCATAACTCTTACCTGCTTTCCTCTCAATTCAGTTCACTTATGCTTATTTGAACTCTTTTTATCAGAAGATCATTTATTAATTTCTTGTGGGGACACTAAAAGGAGCAATGTCTATGTTATCTACTTCCACAAACAACAGAATCAACCTTGAAAGAATCTTTCTTCAGTCACTTGACTTTATATTCACAGTTTCCTGATTTTTTTTAATCCAGCCATTGGAACCAAAGATGAAACTTTAAAAAAAAAGATAAAGATTTTAAAGGAAGAGCCTTTCAAAGGATCAGATTCAGCCCTGGACAGACCACAGCCATGTGGAAGGTGAGAATCATACACGACGATGAGTACGAAGTCTCAGAAACTTTCCAGATCATTCTATCAGAACCTGGCATGGTTGCACTGGAGTTTCCCGAAACGGCAACTGTTGAAATTGTGGACCCTGGAGATGGTATGTGATGTGCATTCATGTGTCCTGTTGGTCCACACAGGTTTGTGGATCCATTTCCAGCATGCACACCTTCCTCAAGCTCTGTGAACCACTGGGTCAGTTCACACCCCACTTAAGATGTAGTGTGAAGTAAATTGCTTCACGGTAGTAATGTTTCATTGGCTTCCAGCATTTTTTGAAAAGAAATATAGGTGATTAAAAGAGAGAGAATCTGTACTAGGATTCCATTAAGATATCCACAAATCCTCACTTTAAGCTTCCAGTGCATGATAGATGTGAAATAGTCCTGCCACCCCGAAGGCTAATCCACAGAGCTTACTCCAGACCCAACTGCACACTTCTAGGAGTTTCTGCAGCCCATTCTGTAAATCAGGTGTAGACTTAGATAGCCATTGTCCTACATGTGGCTTCTGGGTGTCTCCTGACCTATATGTTTTAGCACATATTCCATGAAGTTCTGTTTTACATTTGTATGTCATCTTCTTGAATTCATCAGTGAATTTATGAATTCATTCATGCAGCAAATATCCAGGAAAATTAAACAGGAAGAAAATTCTCCTAATGATAGTATTTTGCTGCCTCTTTGGGGCAAAGAAGATTATTCTTTAATAGGGACCTTTAGAATTCACTTTTTAATTTTAATGAGACAGTGATTGAGAGAATTCATGCAGCACATAGAGCTGCAGAATTTACAAACTGGAGGTGTGGCTTTGCACTCCACTGGGCTCTACAAAAAATCCCCGGTATTATCATGTCCCAAACACTAGCATAATAGAATGTCAAAATCAGAGGCTTCCCATGGACAAGTAAGTCTAGGAACTATTACAACCCCCATCACCTTTTGGAAACAGCATAATTCTTATTAGCATATTAAGGATCTTGGAAATTTTTCCTATAAACAAATCTGATTAATTTTGTTTAACACATGCCAACCTGGAACAGTAGTGCTTTTAGTCATTTCCAAGGAATATCCTTTAAATGTTTTGCATTCTAGTTTTATTGGATGGAACATATTTTGATAATTACTATTCTATATGGTCTGCACTTGACCAATTCAAAAGAAGTAGGAAACATGGCTGCCACTGTCCAATGAACAAAGCATCAGATCAATTTTATTGGTTAACAGTGCTTAGATACAGGAACCAGTTACGAAACCAAATGTAAGATACATGCAAAAATGGTAAAGAAGTCAAGTGATAATCATGGACAAAGCAAGTGAGGGCCATGGAAGCAGCAGGCTTTGAGTTGAGTCTTGAAAAGCAAGTAGTTTTCAAGCTTGAAAAGCAAGCTTTTACAAGGCAGTGTGAGGAGCAGGTCTTCAAAACTGGGAAAATAGAGGACATGAATGAATAACTGAGTCCTGTGGAGCGACTTTTATCACACTTCATGAGAACTTTAACTTTATTCTAGCTTCTTCCTGGTGCCAACTTGTTGAATTGAATAATGCCAAGATAGTAGACCACACTAGAACATAGGATGGAGGAAAGAAAATCATCACTGGTCTTTTCCCCACTGGAACTCAAGACCACCGTTTCCCTAAAGGTTGTTACCAGTATTGGTGAATTTCATGGAGTCAGAAAAGTAAGAAGATAAAATTTTAACATGATGTGGTTGGTTAAGAAGATAAATTTTACATAATTTAACACCGAATTCTAATTTAGTAATAGTTCTGAAAGAAGAAAGGAAGGTCTCATACAATACTTCGATTTTTTGCTTGCTTTATCAAAAGGAAGAACCTATCTGGATATCTGGTATTGGAAGGGAAATAACTAATTATTAAAATTAATTATAATTTGATTCAGATATTCTCCCTTTAACATGAAGGATGGTAACAATCTACTTGGAGCTTTTAATTCTTAAACAGATACATTTTAGTTACATTGCACAGGCTTACTGAAAAACCTTGGAAAACATTAAAATCATAAACAATAGTGAGTGTCATTCTATCAGCATAACTAATATTCATATTGACATTTCAGTTAATGTTTTAATGATGTGCATGTGCACCTGTATACAGGTTTATGTACCCAGCTCGGTAACAGTTTTGCAGCATTTGAAAACACCAACACAGTACCTTATACAGTGTCTGCTAGATAAATATTGAATAAGTTGTGGAGTAAAGCAGGAAAATATTTCCTTCATTAATAATTTCTTTTGTCTGATCATTAAAAAGATTTCTTTATAAAAATAAACAGTATGTATTTGATCTCTATTAGAAGGCCTTGGGAGGAGAGAACTCTTATGGCAGGACTTTTCTTTCCATTTTTAAGCTTGTCATCCTTTCTAATCTTTCAAATGAGTCTCCTAAATCCAATTCCATGCTTTTATATGATTATTTAATAATACATATTGTTTCCCAGTCCTGTGCTTTTTAATACAGTTAATCATGTTGAAAAATTTAGCGTCCAAATACCATGTACATTTTCTTCTCAGGTGTGTTAAAATATTACCAACCAAATATAAATCTTTCTGAAATGTCTTCTACCGTATTTTTTTCAGAGTCAACAGTTTATATTCCAGAAGCAGAGCACAAAATAGAAGAAGATGTTGGGGAGCTTTTGATTCCTGTAAGATGGTCTGGTGATCCAAGCCAGGAACTAACAGTCATTTGCTCAACGCATCAAGGTATGTGGCTCTGGGTCCTTGGAGGCAGGTCCTTGATGAGTCAGATGACACCAGGGCAAGGCTGAGAGTAGTGAGCAGTGAGAAAGCCCGGGGCAGGGCTTGGCCACCTAGGCCAATCACGGCTTCCTTCCTTCTCCAGCACCTCAACTGCTCTGAACCAGACTTCTCAACCAGAGATACATTCTCACTCAAAACTGGGACAAAAGCATCTACTGTGACAACCTTAAAAAGTTTTGTGAGATTTAAATAAGACATTGTATATGGAAATAGTTTATATATGCTAGTGGAAAATATAAATGAGGCATTATTTTTGTGGGTCTTCATCGATTTAGGACAACAGTATAAAGTAGTCCGTATATACTTTTCAGTCTCTCATTTTATCCTTCCCATCTTATAACTTCAAATGTCCCCAGTCCTGAGACCAGTTATGCTCATACCCCCACATGAGGTCCCATTCTGACTTCTCTTTTTGGTACAGTCAAAATATAGCTGTCCTGCACCATGTTTCCTAAGGTCGTGTTCTCTACCTTATTAGCAATTATACAATAAACAAAAACTGCAGAAATAAAAAAGACCACCTAAATGAATACACACAAGAAGGCTATGAATTCAGATCTTGCTAGAAGCAAAGGAGTTAGTCACCATGGCTTGCACTCAGCAGAGACTCAAGGGCAGGCAAAAGAGTGGGAAGACTTCAGAGTGGAAAAAAGAGAAGGTATCAGGTATACCCTGATTGGAGGCTGTTGGCTTAGGGAGGCTGAGGGTGAGTTAGGAAGAAGCAGGGCATCCTATGTGGTTGGTTAAGGAGAGCATCTCTGGCTTTCTGCAGTTGGTCCTAGTTACAGGTATGGGTAGAAGTTAGGAAAGTTGACAGTTATTAAGTCCCAACCATTTGGTGTTGATTGGTAGCAGAGCTTGGGGCTTGGCCTGCTGGACTTCTTTCTGAAAAATGTGGGCCGGGACTCTGTTTTTATATATGGTCTGGGCCCTGTCCTTTCATATATTTCATTTTAAACCTATGCTTCTGCTTGTCATGTATCAGTAATGGAGAATGAATTCTACCAGTTCTTTCTCCCCCAAATAACTTTTTTTTTAATACAAAGCCCCCAGGTCATTGTCTAATGAGAGCACCGATCAGGGACATTTTGCCCAGGTAGAAAGTGCAGATGGAAATTGCAGTGATGGGAACATGAGGTCCCCATGAAAGCACAGCATGAAATTCATCACGTCCTTCATCTATCTGTGACAGCATTTACTACTGATGAATTATTAATAGCATACAAGCATGCATAAGATTTCCATTCAAATGTCAATACTGAAAATGCTCATATTTTTATGAAAATATGTAATTGTTAAACATTTATTTTAACAAGAGTTCTTAAGAGGTTTTAAGTAATCAAATTGAACCTTTGTCCTCTGAGACATTTAAGTATTCATGGAGATGAGGAAAAATACTACAATGGTACATGATATGAAATACAATTTTCATACCCCTACAGTTTCACAAAGTGATGTCCATGAGTCAGGATGCTACCATGTGTATGGCGTTTTAGTGTCCAGGAAGGGACCCCGACTCAGTTAAAAACTTTTTTCCCGCTTTTTGTTCCACTGAGAGTATGAAAATAGACTTTTGCATAGGAATTCTGGGTCAAGTCTTAGGTGCCACTTTTCATTTCTGAACACCTTATGGAAATTTGATCTTAGAGGAACCCTACGAGAAGCTCTCCCAAGGAAAGAGGTAACCTCTTTACCAGCTGACTCCTAGCAGGACACTCCACACTTCCTGATTCATTTCCATGGATAGAGAGATAGGCAGTCCTTTAGCGGACCCTTCCAGCATAGCACTTATAAATGATTTACCAAATTGGACCATTTATTCCCTTATTTCTCCAGTCATGTCTGGGAGACCCAGAACAAGAGCACAAGACTGATCTGAGCATCCTTAGCCATTCTCCCAGCTCCCAGGCACTAACCCAGTGTAAGACTCTATAGAGCCCTAGGGCACGTGTGGAGAAGCTGGTGAAGAACAGAGACCTCACTGACCACCTCATCTCATCTCATTTTCCTCCCTGCTGGAGAGATTTATTGGCTCATGGTTTCAAAGGATTTGGTTCATGTTGGGATGTCCCCAGTGCAGAAATATCATAATGAAAAGGCATATCACAGCAAAGTGGCTCAGTTCATGGAAAACAGAGTGAGGCAACAGCACCACAGATGAGGAGGCCTGGGACTCCAGGTTACCAAAGTCACACCTCCATGACACTTCCAAACACAGCCAGAGTGTGCTTCACTCCAAGCCAGTCAACTTTACAGTACAGCTTACCTGTCACAAGAAGCATGGTAAGAAATATTCTTATTTTCCAAAAATTGCTATCTATCCAGCATCCGTGTAAGCCCAGAACTGTGGGAGGATGAGTTGGGAAGACTACAAATCTAATTCCATCCTGGGAAACCTGGTAATTTAGTGAGACCCTGTCTCAAAATTTTAAGAAAGGGTGCTGAGGATGTTGTTCCGTGTGCTATGTGTGGTAATCACACACCAAAAGTGCTTAATATTCTGAATTATCTTATAGTTTTTCTTTTACCTAAATCTGGTCTGCCTAAATCATTTAAATTACTGTGACTTCTTTTTGCTCTTTTAGCTCCAAACCTATGCATTTTTTAATACTTTAGAAATGTATAGAAACCCATAAAGTCCATTCCTAAGTATATAGTACAGAGCAATAACATTGCATGCCCACTCAAACATGAATCTACCATAGTAATTAAAGTATTATTTAGAATAATTAAGAACTAGAAAGACCCAGGTATCAACTGGTAAATGAGTGAATAAACTGTGGTATAGCCACACAATAAGGATGAAAGGGAACAGTTATACTGCATGGATGAATCTCAAAATCACTGTGCTCAGTGAAAGAATCCAGATCTTAAAGGTATGTTTCCACTTCAATGAAATTCTCATAAAGGCAAATAAATATATGGTGATGAAAAGCAGATCTGTGATTTCTAGGGGCTGAAAGAGTGGGAATGAGATGGATTGTAAGGGATATAAGTCAACATTTGTGGGTGGATTCTTTTTCTATGTTATGATGGTTTGTGGTTACATAATTTTTGTATTTGTCAAAACTCATCAAATTGTGATGATTCTTTTTTTTCAGCTTTAATTGAGTTTATTGGTACATTTTAGGGATACAGTACAGTTACATTCATTGTTGGGATCTTGTACCTCTACATGACAAGTCTTGATTCTCATTTTTTCCCCTTACCCCTGCCCTCCCTTCACCCAATTGTGATGATTGTTAATGTAATAAAATTATTATTAAAAAGTTTCACGTGCACAGAATCTAAACCTAAATCCTCCAGTCAATGCTGCACTCCTTATACAATACCCAAGCCATTTTGTGGCTGTTTTAGGAAGTCGTACAAGGAACTCTAATCAGAGTATAAGGAAAAGGTTACATACACACTGCTCGTGGCTATGTCACTGTGGGCAAAACAGGGAAAGGAACAATTCTATCTACACCATTTTGATGCTATAGAGTTTCTGGTCTTAATTTTTCTGCCCCTCCGCTTTCCCATCTATAACATGAAGGATTTGGGCTAAGCGAGCCCTAACAGCCTATTTTCTTCACTTAACCTCTAATAAAAACAAACCTTATTCAGTATACTCTAAGGTCACCAAATCTGGATCATGTCAAAATACAACAAGATTTTAAAAGCCTTTCTTATGTGGTGGGCCTTAAATGTGCCGCCCAGCACTATTGCAAGATGGTGGAAACTTTAAGCACTGTACGGTCCAGTTGGAAGAACAAGATCATCGGACACAAGTCTTTGAAGAGTGTAGTTTGTCCCCGGCTTTTCCTTCTCTCCCTGCTTCCTGGTTGCCTTGAGTTAAGAGGCTTGCTTTCACCATGATGGCCTAAAAGCAATGGAGCACACCAGCCCTAGAGGAGACTCCTAAAGCTGTGGGCCAAAATAAAACTTTCCTCCTTTAAGTTGTTTATCCCTAGTATTTTGTCCCATTAAAAAAAGCTAACTAATACAGCCTGTTAATAGTACTGTTTGTAACTGGGAAAAATAAATGTTCCTTATAATTCAGACAACTACTATCTAAAAATAGTTTAAAGAACTGATGGGGAATTTTCATTTAGAATTCTAGGTTCTTCCACAGGCTCCATTCCTTCCATAGTGGCATCTGACTATGTCTCAGGACCAGCAGACCACAGCAGCATCCTGCACTTTGACAGGGATGAAACTGAGAAGACCTGCCAGGTCCTCATCATCGATGATTCTTTTGATGAAGAGGAGGAATCCTTTCATGTTTGCCTGAGCCTACCAGTGGGAGGACAGCTGGGAGCCAAATTCCCCACCACCCAGGTGATTATCCTGGCTGATCATGAGGATGGTAAGTTCATTTCCTGCTTCTTCACTCTTGGCATTAGCTGCCTTCTTCTATTCGTACTTTCCTCCAGCTGGAGAAAAGCAAATTCAGCTCTATTATCTTTTAAAGGAATATCTGATGCTCTCCTTTTTCCATACGTGTAAGGAACTTTTCAAAAAGAAAGATATCACCAAAACCAGGTCAAAATATAAATGTAAGAAGATTAAAATGCTTGTGTATGACTTATTTCTGAAGGAAGGAAGGAAGGAAGGAAGGAAGGAAGGAAGGAAGGAAGGAAGGAAGGAAAGATCAAACACAAAGAGGTTACATAAGACTTGGAAAGAAGCGAAGAAAAGGATCTGAGTCAAGTTTCCAAATTCCCAGTCAGGACTACCACACCTTAGCAGCACAAGGATTCTCTCTGACAACAGTCAGCGCATGCTTCTTCAACTGGCAGAGGATGAGCCAGGCATGGTGGCACATACCTGCAATCTCAGCCCTCATGAGGCTAAGGCAGGAAGACTACAGGTTCAAAGCCAGCCTAGGGTACACAGCAATATCCTGTCTCAAACAAAAAAAGAGTGTTTCCAATAGCACAGGATGCAAAGGAGATCCATGTGGAAACATCTGGACCTCTCTTCCTAAGGGACCTTTTCAGTTGGAAAGCTCAACTGAAATTGAGCTGGAGAAGAAAAGGGCTCATTTTTTCTCAACACACACCCTTCCCTCACAGGTGCCATAAGAAGTATCAAGCACAGTATTATTATCTTAGGGTGGCATTGCCCTTTCTATAAAGATTTTTTAAAGAAAATAGTAATAAAGACAAGACAAGGATCAGACTATTATATTACTAGTTTCAAATTGGATTGAAAGCTTCATCTCTCAACTACACTTCTGTTAGGCGCAAGCTATGAGTTGCTGAGATAAACAGAGGGAGCTGAGTTTGAGCAGTTTATGTGCTCTCCAGTGCATGGGGTAAATTTATCAGGTACTATAATGTTTTGTTTGAAATTGTGTCTTTAAAACAACCATAGAACAGGGAAAAATATGAGTGAGATCAAAAGTGATTTTTCATTTGTTTGATTATTTTTGGCCTCCTGAATGGCTTTGCTTGGTGTTATGGTACCTATATCCTATGGACCGGACCTCAGAAATACGTAGTGGACCAGTTTTGCTCCATTAAAAAAAAAGACATTTTTCAAAGTTTAAATTCAAAAGTTTCGTATTTTCTTCCTTGTGTACTCTTCAAAAAAATCTCCATTAGATTTAAGATAGCAATTTTTTTTTTCGTAGAAGGGGAAGGGAAAATGAATGAAGTAAAATTTGAAAAAGAATAGGAAGATGAAATGGAGGAGAGAAAAATGAAATACATAATCCAATTAAAAATAAAAAGCATTAATCGAATTAGGTAACAGTAACAGGAAAGAAAGAACAGAAAAATAACAATAAGGAAAAAGAATTTTTAAAAAGAGCAAAAGAGTAGGAAATAAAAAAAGAAAAGAGAGATGAGTCCCCCAAAATTCCTCCTTGTGTCTGAGTGAGTAGTTTCCTTCCAAGGCATGCAGTATTAAAATCCACCAGATATGGAGGAAGGATAGTGAGTAACACCTAGTGCTTATTTTGTTTCCATACCCACTATTTTTGTGTGTTTTCTGAGTCATGTCCTGCCTTTCCTGTTAAGCAGGATCAACCAGTGGTGGTTTGGTCGCATCGTTAGGGATATATTCACTCCAGCAGCTCTACATGTTTATTCCCCTCTTTACCCTCTGAATCACTGCTGTCTCCACCTAGGAGTGGGCTTGTGCGGTGCCCTCCTTGCTCCAGAGAGGCCGCTCTATTCATACGCCCAGGATGTGGGAACCATCCCAGCCAAAGAATATCCTTGATCATCTTGGTATAGGAGGAGAGCAAAGAGACCACCAACCTCTGAGCTAGACATAGGCAGCAAGGGGAATGGTGTAGAGGAACAAGCAGTCAGCTCGACTTAATGCCAATTATTTCAGAGCCAGCTCCCTCAGAAAACCACATTCAACCTGCCACATCACAGAAGGTAGGGTCACCATGTCCTTCCCAGCCTGAGCTCACAACTGCTTAAACTTCTCAGGACGGGGCCCTCTCTGTGACTCTCTTGTGGTCATCTCCCACCTAGTCACTGTGGCAGGGGGACCCCAGAAACCCTGAAGTATAGTTGTTCTGTGGCTTCTGATTCCTTGAAAGCTTAGTATTAAACAGTTAACTCCTTCCCAAAGTGGCTCATGATTAACCTTGCTCAAATACGGATTTCTTCTCCAGTTCTAGCATGCCTTGCAGGAGTCTCTTTCAGAATAAAGTCCTATACAGTATTTTCAGTTTGCAATAACCAGGGGCTTTCCTTAGGGCCAGTGCTGCCAGTGCATTGTTTCACCCTGGGGCTGCCTATAATCTCCAGGCTTACATTATATCTGGGGAGATGAGTTCCCCTCCCAGGGAGCAAGGATTAGTGTTTCAGATGCTTCATTCTTTCCTCTTCATTGTATTCAGTTTCTCAAGTTTCTCTGACTTTCAGTTTTGTGGTTGACTCTTTCTTATTTCTTGGGGCTCTTCTTCCTTCTCTCTTTGCTACATTATTGTTTCCAGGTGTCTCAATTCAAGGTATTGCAGAGGTTGTGATATGCTGCCAGCTTTTACTACATACTTCATAGTCTATAGAACCTAGTAAATATCTGACATCCGCTTAGGCTGGTTAATAAATAATAATTTTTCATAAGTATTCATAATTTATTATAACTTGCTACATTAAAATCATAAATTCTAGGCACTTGGTGCCTGTTATTTGCCACAAACTGTGCTGGCAACACTACCAGATTGTCTGTAATCTTCATAATGACCTGGTAACATAGCTGGACTTTTATAGTTGCGGAAACAGAGTCTCCATAAAGTCAATCCATTTGTATAAACAAATGATGGGCCAAGATTTGAACCAAATTGCATGAGGTACAAAACATCTTCCCATTACTCTCCTGCTTTGGCAAGGTTTGCCATAAGCCCATTTTGTTTTTCAATTAATGCCATTGTGTGATGAGCTTTAAAAATTAATCTCAAACTTATAGAAAGCAACAAGTGCACTGAAACACTTTTTCCTCTGCCATCAAGAGTAAATTTGGAACCATTACTCTGAAAACTTAGAGTAGCACCTACCAAAAATTCAGAATACCCAATACAAGCATAAGATTGGTGAATTCACTTCATGCATTTCAACAATCTATTCCTAAGCCTTTGTTTAAGTTCCACCAGTTGCACTCAAATCACTCTGCATAACAAAAGAATCCAGTCCAGAATCGTGTAAGGTAGTTGTTGTGTCTGCTTTCATTCCCAACAATCTAGACCAGTTCCTTTTCCTTTCTTGGTTTTTCACCTTGATGTTTTCAAAGGTAGTAATCTGTGTTCTGTAGCATATAGAATGTTCCTCCAATGTGAGTTCATCCACTGGTTTCCTTATTATTAGATTCAGCTTATATATTTCAACAGGACTATCAGAGATAACTATGTTCCCACTACATCCTATCAAATGGCAATTCTTTTTATCCCATTACAGTACCAGTGGTACCTCTGACCACTTGGGTAAGGTGATATCTGCCCATTGCAAAATTACACCTTTTTTCTTTCGCAATTCCTAAAAACTTTTATGGAGAAGTATTCTGAGACAATGTAAATATCTGTTCCTTTAATTATTTCTACATTTATACCCCTTGGCAGTTTCTGTTTTCTTCCCTGGGTTTATCATTGTTGCTATCATCACATTTGATGGCTTTTCAAATAAGTAGTGAAGAGATTTTACGATCAGATTTGTCAACTTACAAAAGTGATGAATAAGCCAGAGAATGGCAGAAACATCATGGCTGGATAAAACTGAGCAGCATATCTTAATATTAAACCAGAAGCCTGGCACATATGAATAAGTGACATCTACCCAAAGTCAAGTTTGTGAGTTATCTTCATGATTAGTAATAAAACAAATCCTTCTGTTTCAAATTGAAGTGGCCTTGAGCAAGCCAATCCATGGGGTCTGTGTGGACATGAGGGGAAAGAGATGGGCCTGCTTTCATAAGGTGGCTATGGACATGGGACGAGCAACAACTTAGCCTTTGATAGAATAAGGAAATTCCCCCTTTCTGAGGATTGAGACTCCAAAATACATGACACTGAGAGTTCTGAGTACAAAAGAGAATGCTGCAGAATTGGTGAGATCTTCCCATTTTTCTCTGGAAAAGTAAATTTACAGCAGTGAATCCTAGTCTCATGAGTGTATTCTCACTCCCTGCCAGCTGGAAGAGATTACGTTGGCATCAGTCAAAATCTGGACTTTGCCCCAGGAATGAACATGCAGACGTTCTGAGTGATGATCCTTGAAGACCAGGGACATCCCACCCTGGAGGGCCCAGAGAGGTTTGAATTACTTCTCCGGGTGCCTGGAGGTGCAGTGCTTCAAGAACCAAGTAGAATGACTGGACCGTGATTATAAAGGAGAGCACTGCTGACTTGAAAGGAGAGTGCTTGCAGTTCCTTGGAGTGAAAGATTTAAGAGAGAAATGAGCAGCCAAAATGTAGCTCCTAACTACCATTCCTGGAGCTCAGCAACTCTAGGAAGGTAATGAAAGTGTTACATTCTGCTGATATGTGCCAACATCATCTGTGACTGCATGGATATAGAGATTCACATGTATGCAATGACAGGACTGAGCCTATAAAAAATGAAACCATGCTCCTATTATCCTTTTTCTATTTTCTTTTACTTTGTTTCTAAGACCAGTGAAACCTGCTGTCATCAATTCAACCAATCACTGAAAGTAAAAGTGATGGCTTTCTCTTCACTGATTCACGCTAGACACCAAGCTCCTTACTGCAAACATGAGCACACAGACAGGCACTGATTCTGTTTTGGTTTTTTGGGTCATTTAGTGAGGCTTCCCTTACCGAAATTTGCAGAAAATCCCATGCTCCATTTTGCCAATTTTTGATTTCCTTCCACAAACTTTTTGTCCCTTTTTTGTTGCTGCATCCTTTTGTAAAAAGCATAATAAACACTAAAGTGATAAAATGCAAGTCGCAGAAAGAAAAGTTGAAGATGTTCATAGTTCCCAATGTGCTCAGTTAGTTCTTATTTTTAACTCACAATGTTTATACCTATTCGTATTACATAAATATCACTAATATCACATAAATCAAAGCTTATCAATTACGCAACACTTCTCTGTGGCCCATCATTTTCTTTAAGCTATGTCTTGTGCATGCCTTTTTAAAAATCTGTGTTTCAGATATGACTTAACATATTCTCAAACCAACATGGTGCTTAACAGGAAATCAGTACAAGAATTCTTGCTCAAAAATACTAAGGATGGGATAAGAAGACTCTTGACTGTGAGGAGACCTGCATAGTTAGGTTGAGAAGTCCTTATCTTCTACCAGCCAGTGCTTTGCTTCACTGCTA
>NW_022900950.1:63629012-63635404 GCF_012274545.1 Fukomys damarensis | reverse complement strand
AGCAATGCACTGACTGGGCCATTTCACCAAAGAAAGAAAATGAAGGAAGTAAGAAAGGGAGGAAGAGAAAGAGAGGAAGGAAGGGAGGGCTGCCCTATGATGTGCTCACTATGCTACAAAGGATTGAAGCAGTGGGGCAACCTCCATACAACATGGTTGTGAGCTGGGTGGATCCACTTCAAATTAGTCCTGACCAAAATTTTTCAAACTTAGCTAGCCATTTAGACAACCCTAGGAAAGATGGGCAAGAAACTATATCTTAAAACCAGAGCCAGTCCCAGAACTGGGAATTTGAAATTGAGTTGAGGCTAAAGAGATAAGCAAAGGATCAGAGGGAAATTTGCAATGCATGGCTTTAGGTGCCTTGTTTATGCTGGAACCACATCCTGAACAGCATCTCCACAGGTGCCACCAGGGAGGAGGGAAGGGATACCACACAGCTGGCTCTGCTTCCTGCCGGAAGGAAGCTCTTCTGGCCCATCTTCCACACCCAGAATGTATACACTTAGTGCAGCATCCACCCTGCAGCCAAGTGCTCATTATAAATTTGTTGGATGGAAGAAGGTAAAAAGAAAATTAAAGCATGAATGTAAGTATGCTGAGAAACTAGAAATGAAAAAGCTTCCTTCCTCTGAGTGACTGCCTACAGGCAGTAACATTGAATTCCTTAGAATTCTTTCTTTAGAATTTATGAGTGCCATATAAACTATGGGCACTTGACCCTTAGAAAGTCCTGGAAAACACTCATAATCCCACTAGGGACCAAGATGAGCCAACTACCATCGAAGCCCACCCACCCATTGCACACTGGCAACCAGAGGTGTTTCAGAGCTGGCTCAATCTCAGGAGCTGTGCCTCCCTCTCCAGCCCTTCTAGAATCACAGGGAGAGGAGCAGTGCTACATCCTCCAACTGACCCCACCACCACTGGGTCTGAGTGCCCCTGAGGCGGAAATAAGGAATCTAACCTACCTTTCTGTACCTTTCTGACTCCCCGCAGGAGAACAACTTCCACGATGTGTCAGTAAGAGGTATAGGGAGGATTTATTAGACAGAGATGCTAGGACACACTCAAGAATGGAGTGCGGGCCCTCAGAGAAATGAGGCACATTATAATTTGAAACTGGAAACATTTATATTTTTCTTGAAGGGTTGGAAAATCCCAGGAAAAGGTGACCCTCCCTCCAGAAGCATATTGACCCATTCTACAGGTAGGGGCATTTTTTAAATGGAACATTCTTTGGGTTTGCTCAACCTACATCTTACTTTGCTCATCCCCCCTTTCTTTAACCTTACTTAATCAATCAAGCCAATGTATGGGATTTTAGTATTCCTAAGGACTTTGGGGTGTAGTGGTCTGTTAGGGAAGGGATCTAAATTTAACCGAAAGAATGCTGGTATACTCTTCAACTTTGGTTGGTTCCTGGAAACTAGACTATTTAAAAGTGCAATTTTGGGTTCTTTGTTTCCTTTCCACTCATCCTTTGTTCCTCCCATCCTGGTTCAACTCCATCCTGCAGAGGGTGCTATGGTGGTCTTGGTTTGTTTTGTTCCCCCACTCTGCTGCAAACATTCCAATAGAGTTTAAGAGCTGTCCAGAGGGCCCAGACCCAGAAAAGAGGCCTGTTCTCTAGGCACAGCCTGAACTATGCTGGATGATTTGCCTGCCTCTTACACTTTGCTTTTGGACACATTTCCCATCTCCTGGGCTAATTTCCCCTGTAGGTGCACACACTACACACACACACACACACACACACATCTACCTGACCGTAGCTCCAGCATCAGTGAGGATTCCAGGGCATTCTTTGTCCTCAAGTGCTGAAATCTGGGAGGGACTGAAGGGCTGTACGACAACATGGCCTCTTTGTATTTACAAACTGGCTAAGATAGATGTCTGCTGAGTTAGACACATGACAAATGGGATTAATGCTTTTTAAACTGTGACCCTGCTGCCATCATAATAAGCCTGGAAGCCTTGAGGAGATTGCACCATTCTCCACTGGTGGCACAAAGTTGTGCAGTTTAAGGAGCTATGTGTGACCTGTGTGTGTATCCATATGTGTCAGATGCGCCTGTTATTGTTATCACAGGTCTTTGTTTTTACCATAACATCTGATGTGGTGCTACTTCCTGGAAGGAGAGTTGCTTTGTAAACAGTTCACTATAAGATGATAGCAGCAGCATGGCCACAAATTCCATATTGTCCTCCCCAGTACAACCGGGCCCAACTTGCACAGATGCTGTCCTAACTTGGGCGACTTACAACAGGTTTATTTGTCACTGTTCCAGAGGCTGGGAAGGACAAGATTTGGTTTTGTACAAATTCCATTCCTGATAGGGGCTCTCTAGTTGGCCTGAGGACAGCAGCCTTTGCATTGGAGGGAAGGAGCGAGGGGAGATGAGGGATATCAAGAACGGTGGAAGAGGGAGAGAGAGGAGAAATACGCTGGTCTCTCTCTTCTGATAAGGACTGGAATCTCATCAGATGGACACCACCTGCATGATGTCAATAGACAATTACAGGGCCGGTGATTTAGCTCAGTGGTGCTGCCAACTGCCTTGCAAGTGCAAGTCCTGAGTTCAATCCCTGGTACCAAAAAAAAACAAAAAAGGAAATTACATCTCAAAGGCCCCTAACTCCAAATGCTATACAAGTTAGGTACTAAACATAGGATGGGGCGGGGGCATAAATATTCAGCCCACAACAGACACTAACAAAACTAAAACCAGACATCAGCTGTGTTTTACTTTTCAAATTCCTGGGTCAGTGAACGTCTCATCCATCCACACCACTCCCCTGGGTGAGAAGTGAAGATCTTACGAACTCTTATATCATATGGAGTTAAAATCTATAGCCCAAAAATTCATAGGTAAAACTGTTTGAGTATGTATATTGCCTCCTCATGCTAAATGACTATTGTCTAAAAATAGCAGTATGATTATGGAAGGAAATTAATGATTTTCTTCACTTGGTTGGTCACAAACAGGCCAGTGTGATGTAATATAGCATTTGGATTAAAAATACCCAGGTCTGAATTCTACCTAACATTACACTGCTGAGTGTAGGATCTCAAGTAAGACATTTAGCCTGTTTGGCCTCCATTTTCCTGACTGTAAAATGAGAAGAATAGCTACCATATTGGTTAAAATGCAAGTAGCAAAATACTAAATCTCTTACCTTTATAGGTTCAGTATTTTCTTTGCATCATGGAATGATAATTACTAAATTATTATTATTAACTATATTGGGCTGAAGATGGATTCATATTAAGTTTAGTTTCAAACATATAAAACTATTTTCAGGATAGTTAAAGAAGCTTGGTGAGGCAATATTATTTAGGTTATCATGCTCAAAAAAGTATTTCAAATTCAAAGGCAAGGCAAGAGAGAGCAATATATAACATTGGTTTCATTCAGCACACATATTTATCAAATATATAATTAGTTTAGATGAAAAAATGGAGGCAGGGTAACATTCTCTGATGAGATCATATAAGATAAGGATTGGTCAACATTCCTCATGGGCTTCTCATTCATAACAAAAGATTTTGCCATTACTATAATTTGTTGCAGGCAGACATTTTGTGACATTCGACATTAACAGTACAAGGAAAACACAAGAAAGGAACTGCATCTGTATTGTGAAAGCAATTTCTGAACAAATCCATACTTGCTTGACCTTAGGAAGAAACCTATCTAGCAGAGTACAGATCAGGAGTATTCAATATACACAGTCATCAAGTTAATGGACTCTGCAGAAATAACTGAAATAACTGTTTTTGCAGCAAAGAAATGAGCAAGACTCTTCTCTCTAACATCCCAAGAGTTATCATGAGGCCAGTGAAAGAGTTTGGTCACCATCTGTTGGCACTTCTTTGATAGGTCTGCTTCCTACCTTCCCAATTAACAACCCTTATTTGAAAGACTGAGGATCTTAGGTAAATCTCTGAATTGGTCCTTTGATCCAGTCTTACTCCAAGCTCCTCATCCTTTCACTATCGTTTTCCAGAGTCACCTTTTTCTATCCCAAATCTCCACGGCCTGCTCACAAGTTCACATCACATGGTCTACACAAGACTTGCACCACCTGACCACTGCTTTTCTTTTCTCACCTCCACTCTCCACCTTGGCTCTGCTCTGACCCTTGAACCACGTGCATTTGGCTGAAGGCCCTTTGCAGCTCCCACTTTCTGTCAGGTGTAGTGGAGCACTTCACAGCTGTGCATAAGATATACTAGGGGTGGTGCCGTGCACTGCCCACTGTCCTCGGTACACAGAATGTTCTGCCTCAAATCACTGTCCCCCAGAAAATGCGCACCCATCTTTCAAGTCTCAGTACACAGGGCATAGAATTTCGGCCTTATCACTTAGAAACTAACCATGCTCAAGTCAGATGTTGATTTCTGAAAGTCTTCATACACCTATGTCTATTCGGCCAGGAGCTTTAAGGAAGAGGTTCCCATCTCTACCTTTGCTCATCCCTAACACCTGCCTAGCACCTGACACTTGCATAACTCATCTCATCCCAGCTCATCCTTTCAATCTACAACTACAGCCAAGAACAAAATTAGCAACAGAAAGCTTCATCAGACATAGCTTGGTTATTGATGCACAAGTTAGAAGTGAAATACAAAACATATAAGAGATCTGCAGGTCCGGAGAAATTCGTCAACGGCCTCAAATTGGGGCTCTCATTTCTGGCACAGGCTTTCTTCCTAACTACAATCAGGAAGGTGTGCTTCTTTCTATCTTGTTAAGCAACTAGTCAACCTGGCTACAAGAAAATCCTCCCTTTATCCTGAGAAGTGCAACAACTCTGGTGTTGTTTTAGTAAGTAAAGCTTTTGTTCCTGCTCCCTCTTCCCACATGCAGTTGAATATATCCATACAGTAAAATCCCTCTGCGCTATTTCCCAGCTACACATTCACATTGCTTCCTCTAAGTACCATGTGTCTGGCCCTCAGGCAGAGTTACTTGCTTCTTCTCTTCTATTCCTGTGGCGCTATATGCACTCCGTTACAGGTAGTAAAAAATAACACTAATTCCAATATTACTAATAAGACCACGAAACGGTAACAAGTCAGTGGATAGCATAGAATGAGCACTCGAATGAATGATGAATTAAATCTTGCTTTAATGATATGGAGTCATGACCAATTATATTCATTATGCTGCTAATAATTCCCTTGGCATTTAATGAGGGATCATCATCTTTGGACATAGACTTAATTCAAAGTGTTTCGGGGGCTTCTTTGCTGACTGCAATGCTGAAGTTTAAAAAGGTGCAAGAAATTTTATTTTTAAGAACATCATATTTTTAAGAAATTTATTTATTTAAACAATCACTACAAGAAGTGGGAGAACAAACCAACACAAAGGTGTTCTTTTCCTTGAGTGTGTGTGCTCACCCACGCACAAGTGTGTGCACACCCTCATGGAGTGCTAAGGATTGAACCCTGGGCCTTCACACTGAGCTGCTTTCCCAGTCCTTCTCCACAACTTTTATTCTGAGACAGGATCTTGCTGACTTACTAAGTTGCCCACCCTAGGCTTGAATTTACGGTCCTCCCTCCTCAGCCTTCCCGAGCACAATGGCTCTCATAGTGATTGTGTTTATAAATTCAGTATAGACTTCAGATAATTTTAGATGGCTGGAACGGGCCCGTCGAACACCTATATTCTTTGGTGTTGCCAATTAATGTTTTTAGCTGTTTAAAATATTTAAATAATTACATAAGCTGATTAAACATAAAGTATAATTATTAGTATACTGCAACTGAATTTGCTGTGCCTAAACCTCAGTTAAACTAAAAATCTACTCTGGAAATCTGCTCTGACTGGATCACAGGCTGACTCAACACTCTCTCTCAACGTCACTAATAATATGATTGCTTTATGATTCTGTAAATAAAATAGTCTTAGGGGCCAGGGGTTTAGATCAGTAGTTCCGCCCCCTTCCTTGCAAGCGAAAGGTCCCGAGTTTCATACCCCATACAAAAAAATAAAAAAAATAGTTTTAATATTTGAAATACAATTACAGCTTGGGGATTAATTTTTAGAATTTAGGGATTTCACAAAAGTGTTTGAAGGCTTGTTTTAACAATGCTGTCCCTCATCTCTGGTGTCTTAACAGCCTCAGTGGGATCAACTCAAACGCTTGGTGTTACTAACATGCTCAAAGACAGCAATTTCTTTTGGTCCTACTTATTGGATTTCATATAATAGTATCTTGAGTATCTGTACTAAAGACATAAGCCATATTTATAAATGAAATGCCAAAAGCTGACCAGAAAACAAATCTGCAGGCTTTAAGAAATTATACTGGACATTAGTAAATACTTCAAAGATAACCCTTCCAATGACATGTGTCTATAGATAAAAGGGCCTTGC
>NW_022900950.1:63625703-63628850 GCF_012274545.1 Fukomys damarensis | reverse complement strand
CAGTGTTATACATAGGGGCACACAAATGGAAAAAATTAACAAATTCTTTGTAAGTAAAGCCAACTAAATTGTTCAAATGTAATAATGACTAGATATATAATGGAGGTCATTTAGGTGAAAAAACAGATTTTTATACTTCTGTTCAGTTACTTTTTAATTACACCTAATTTTGCCAATATTTATTTCATATAATGAGAATATAATATTCTTGATTTACTGGGGAGTACATGTGATATGTGAAAAAACAAACTGAATTTTGGTGATTTTTTTTGGCTAATTAAGCATGTTTTCACTTGAATGAAGAAAAATGTTTTCAGTTTAATATGTCTTTCAATAAAGTAGAATAAACTTACAATAAAGTGAATGATCTTAATAAGTCTTCCGATCTTCAAATGTAGGCCTAACGGAACAATGATTACTGGAGAAAAGAAAACACACAAATAAATCTCCTGTGGCATCATCTTGAATATGATTTTCTTGTATAGCTGAATTCTTTCACAAGCTCTCAGATTTCCAAGGATTGAATGGTGTTTTACAAGGGAACTATGTGAGATTAGAAAATCTTTGTTCCTGGTATACAGTAAACATTTTATGTGATTCTTAATCACATTTTTATTCAGAACATAGTGTTATAGGTCACATTTTTCTTAACAATATTTATAGTGATTTGTGCTCTATAAATATAAACATATTTGTATACAGAATGCACTGATGCAGATATATGAAGTCAGCCAGATATCCACAAGCAGAATGGTATAAGAATCGCAGGAAAGGTAATAAATGATGCCAGGCCCATGCAGACTATAGACGCCAATCCCAAGATTGCTGAAGCAAGAACACTTCTCTGATCACGGATAATTATCTTCACATACTCACAAAACTGGAAAACAAAAGTTCAGAATATTAGGAAAGGTGAATGAAACTAAAAAGAACCACATGTACCAAATAGTAGAACAGTTTTCTCAGCCATTTTCTCTGTTAAGAAAGCTAAAAGTTCTCTGTTTATGTTTAGTTTCTTGATTCTATGTCCCATAGTACCTGAAATGATGCTTTAGACAATGAGGTTAGTAATAGCAGTTGCCTTAGTAAACACAGGATTTTCCAGACAATTATGGAATGTAACCACATAAAAATTATTCAGGATTAAAAGTTAAAAACAACATTAAATTGCACCAATACCACATTCTATAATTAGATGGGCAAGGGATCTTGTATCTTGAATTAAAAGAATGGAATTTAACCTATGATTATTGGTGGATTCAATTCTTCTAATTCATAAGTCTAAAAATTGGCAATACCAATGATAACTTTTGTACAATTCTCAGAATTGTAAAGGTTTAGCACCAGTTTCATTCTGTGGTCATACCCCATTCCTTGACTAAATCAATCAAATTCACCATCAATTTTATGACACATAATTGGCTCCTGGAAACAAAGATAAAATAATATCATTCTACCCTTGGCAAATGCATTCTTCTAATATGTGTTAATTCTTAGAAAAATGAATTTAACTTGGAAGCAACGGCTCATGTTTGAATGTCCCAGCTCTGTCTCTCTTGGCTGTGTGCCCTGAGGTAAATCACTTACCTTGCCCTGACTACCCTCTTCTTCACGTAACTCTGAGGTGGTTGTGCAGTCTACATGACATATAAATGGAAGGCACTACAATGCTCAGTAGCACTGCCTATATGTTGACAGGTATCTCTCGCTCACTGTCTTCACTGCCAGCATTTAAATCAATTGCATTTTTAAATGAGTCTTGCTGTTCATACTAGATTTAAATGCCTTTTCTTTTTGGGGGTATCAGGGATCAAACTTGGGTCCTTGCACTTGCGGGGCAGGTGGCGGCACCGCTGAGCCTTCAATGCCTTTTCTAGAACACTGAATTGTATATGCTTCTAGGTTCTCCTATCGTTGCATACATAGCACTGACTGGTAGGTTTGCAAATTCCTTTCTTCTTTCCCTTCCTCTTTGCTTTCCCTTTCTTTTTGGGTATCAGGGATCAAACTTGGGTCCTTGCACTTGCGGGGCAGGTGGCGGCACTGCTGAGCCACGCACACAAATGGAAAAAATTAACAAATTCTTTGTAAGTAAAGCCGACTAAATTGTTCAAATGTAATAATGACTAGATATATAATGGAGGTCATTTAGGTTAAAAAACAGATTTTTATACTTCTGTTCAGTTACTTTTTAATTACACCTAATTTTGCCAATATTTATTTCATATAATGAGAATACGATATTCTTGATTTACTGGGGAGTACATGTGATATGTGAAAAAACAAACTGAATTTTGGTGATTTTTTTTGGCTAATCAAGCATGTTTTCACCTGAATGAAGAAAAATGTTTCCAGTTTAATATGTCTTTCAATAAAGTAGAATAAACTTACAATAAAGTGAATGATCTTAATAAGTCTTCTGATCTTCATATGTAGGCCTAACGGAAGAATGATTACTGGAGAAAAAAAAAACAAACAAATAAATCTCCTGTGGCTATCATCTTGAATACGATTTTCTTGTATAGCTGAATTCTTTCACAAGCTCTCAGATTTCCAAGGATTGAATGGTGTTTTACAAGGGAACTATGTGAGATTAGAAAACCTTTGTTCCTGGTATACAGTAAACATTTTATGTGATTTTTAATCACATTTTTATTCAGAACATAGTGTTATAGGTCACATTTTTCTTAACAATATTTATAGTATAAGAATCGCAGGAGGTAATAAATGATGCCAGGCCCATGCAGACTATAGACGCCAATCCCAAGATTGCTGAAGCAAGAACACTTCTCTGATCACGGATAATTATCTTCACATACTCACAAAACTGGAAAACAAAAGTTCAGAAAATTAGGAAAGGTGAATGAACCTAAAAAGAACCACATGTACCAAATGGTAGAACAGTTTTCTCAGCCGTTTTCTCTGCTAAGAAAGCTAAAAGTTCTCTGTTTATGTTTAGTTTCTTGATTCTATGTCCCATAGTACCTGAAATGATGCTTTAGACAATGAGGTTAGTAATAGCAGTTGCCTTAGTAAACACAGGATTTTCCAGACAATTATGGAATGTAACCACATAAAAATTATTCAGGATTAAAAGTTAAAAACAACATTAAATTGCACCAATACCACATTCTATAATTAGATGGG
>NW_022900950.1:63621381-63624577 GCF_012274545.1 Fukomys damarensis | reverse complement strand
CTTGTTTTAGCACAGTGTTGACTGTGTGGTCATCTGAATCCATGCTCTAACACAATATCTGAACACCTGTGAGGCACCTTGTCAGAACACAAACATCTGCTTTGTGTCTTTATACTAAACGGATAGGACACCAAGGAACAAGTACTGGGCCTTAACCCTGTGATTACCAATCTAAGTGAAGTTTTCAGAGCAAGGAGGACATGTATTTAGGTAAATGAGTAAGTTGTCCTGGCTTATTTTATCTTTTCTCTGATTATTTTATAATGAAGGTAAAGTGACAATCATTGTGCACTGTCCTCCCCTAAAGAAAAGATTTCCTCAAGGAGCTTCTCCTTCTAACGAATGTCCCTTTCTCGCTCCCTTGGCTGTCTGCCTAGGAGGCATTTCTAGAGGTAGGAGACTTCTGAACTCCCAGAAAATAAACCAGCATTCAAGTTCGTTTTGGTAATAAAAAAACAGTATGAGTAAAGTCAGAAAAAATGTAGTAGAAAAAAGCATAAAGAATAGCAATTGTATCTAAGGGGATTAGTAATTTACAAAATACTAATGATCAAGAGCAATATAAAAATCTCTCAAATCGTATGATTTCTGGACTTGCAGGAAGAGAGAGAGAATATTATTCCAGAAGTAAAAGGCTCTTTTCCAAATCCTTTCAAACTAATTGTGATCTTTTCCAGAGGGAAAGCATTCTTGAGAGTTTGTGACTATAGCTATTTATATGGAGACCTCAGCAGTCAGAGCAGACCAAACACTGTATTTCCTTCTGCTTCTAAAAAGAAGAAACCGGTCCTCCTTCAGGATTCATTACATACTTCTCTCCGGACACGTCCTAGAAAACAGTTCTTACAATTAGAAAATTTGGGATGGAGACATTTCCCCCCTCTGGAAATCTAGTTTGGGGCCAATTTGTTTGTTAGACCATTCAAAGTGAAGACAAAAAACTCAGTTTCTCAAGGGGTGCTATGCAGCAATAGTAATTAAAACACTTCACTAATGTAAAACCTAACAAAGTTTCCACACATGGAAAACTACTCCAACTAGCTATTAGTGCAGAGTAACTATTTTACTACCTTTGAAAAGCACTTGTAGTAATTTTTTGGTAGAAATATAGAATAGAGTGCTACATGTGTTTCATTAAACTTCTAATTACTGGAGAGAAACACTTTTTCCACAGAGAAATAATTTACTTGGCTCTTAAGTAAATCTTATGTGTTTCCTTTTGAACACTTTTGGAGGCGCTGTTTGTAAATGTAGGGAAGTTCATTTCTAACCAGGCTTGGGCAGGGGCTGTAATTCTTGTATCACTGCACAATGCTTTGACTATATTTTTATTTTGCTTGGAAAAAAATTTATTGATTGAGTCTGTTTCACCTCTATAACAAAATGTACATGATATTTCATATACCAATGCAGAAAAGCATAACGCTCTCATGCTCTACTATGGAGGAGGAAGATTTCCCCATATGGGTCCAAGAAATGACACAAGGTGTAGAGTAAATTAAAATCTAAGATGTCAAATGTGGTTATATGAACTCGGAATTTTTGTTCAAAAAATACCTAAACATGAAGAGCGATGCTAAAGCTCCCTGTGTGATCACTCTTGCTTCCATTATGAAACGTGAATGTTAACAATTCTTTACCTACGTTGAAAGCTGAGAAAGCTTCCAATTGCAAATGGAGTTGCAAGCTTAAAATGTTAACTTTTTAAAAAATGTAAGAGGTTTCAAAAGGAAAGAATCCATTTTTTTCTCCTTGAATTTGCAGTTTGTTCAAGAACCTTAAATTTTAATACTTTCTTTTCTAAGAATGCATAAAAAATTGCCTTCCAACAGTTAAGGGCTCTTCTTGAAAATCAATTGTTTTGCCCTGTGGGGACCTTACAGTCTACCCTACCTCTGGAGAAAATGGGCAAGGGACGCTTAACAAGAAAGTTACAAAGGGAGTAAAGAGAACCTAGAAAAGAACTCCAGTACCAAGGAAAGGGGTCCTCTAAAGCAGACCCGGAAAGAAGCTACCACAGCTGTCCCCTTAGGGGAATTTTGATAGTTTACGTTAACAAAGGGAATTCGCTCTATGCAGCTTACAGGGGGAGAAAGCAGCCCACTCTCCTATTTGAAAGGCACACATGTGTTTATAATGTAGAGGAGGGAATAAAGACAACGGGCACCTCCTTTCTAATTGCAATTCCTGGGAAAGGTTGCGAGCGCAGGGCCACAGATTTCCCGTGACTCCTCCGTCGCCTGCCCTTGGTCATTGCACTAGTTGTGTGTGGATATCCTCATGACTTCTGCAGCCGTAACTGGACAGCTCTCTGGAATCACGGGAAGCCACCCTGCATGGCCACACCCTTTCACTGCACCTTCAATATGACCCTGTGTAGAACACCACCATTTATTTACCTACTTGGCCGTCCTTAGCAACACCAGAACCTTTGAGAAGTGCGCGGAAGAGGTGGGGAAGGGCTCCAAGAGGAAAACTCCCCGCTCCCAGAGAACGCATGCCCCACTGAGCCCACTGGCCCGGACCCCCGGCTGGTACCTTGTCGGCCTGGGGGCTGACTGCGGTGCCATATCTACAGTAAGTCACAAAGTGCTCGCAGTTGTTCCACAGCAAGCTGTAGGGGCACAAGCCCAGCCGCTCCTCGGCCCTCCGCGCCACCTCCTCGTTGAGCAGCGCCTTCTTCCTGAGAGACTCATCCAGGTGATTGACCAGGACGTCGGCTCCGTAGGCGAAGTCCTCCACGGTGTCCACGCGGATGCTGGCCACCTTGACGATGACGCCCAAGAGGAGGCGCTTGTTGGAGACCACCTTCTGGGTGCGCGTCTGGTCAGCGGTCAGGGCCAGCAAAATGTCAGGCATTAGGTGGGCGACGCGGTTGTCGCCCAGGTAGATGCCATAGTGGGTTAAGTGGGTCCGAGGCACCTCCAGCACATCACCACGGAGGAAAGAACTGACCTCGTAGAATCGGTTGCTTCTCCTGTCTTCTTCCGGAGCGCGCAGGCTGAAAAGCTTTAAACTGGACACGAAGAGCAGCTTCTCTAGCAGTAAGGACACCGCCTCCCCCATCGCGTTCTTCATCCCGAAGGGAAGAGAGGCTCTCCGGAGCGGTGCCACGGCGCGGTCCCGAGTCGGGCTGCAAGGGGAGCTCGCGGGTCAGCGGAGCCGCGCCGCTCCTCACCCGCTCGCCAGGCGCGGT
>NW_022900950.1:63501947-63620575 GCF_012274545.1 Fukomys damarensis | reverse complement strand
GGCAGGGGGAGGCCGGATCCCCAGTATTCTCCAAGGCTCGGCCTTTGCTCCCGCTCCGTCTAAGGTCACTGATGTGTTCCTTCACCTAAGGGGGCGGGGAGAACAAAAGCTTTTGTGAAATTCCTTCAGAAAACAGAAGAAAAAGAGCAGACACCTTTGCGTGGAGCCTCCTAACTACCGGTAGCGCTACGTGGACTGTTAGGGCCATGGGAATTAATTACCTCCTGGGAAGAAATTTCCCAGGCTTCCTCCCTGATAGACTAGGGAGGAAGGGGCCTCCCTCCTGCTCTTTGTCTCTAGAAGGATTAAAGGCTGCAGCCTCAATTGGTAGTGTGTTGTCCTTTGTCAACCACAAACTCAGAACACCGAGAAAAACAATTTGTATTTAGCATTATAAAGAATCATCCTCCAAATGAAGGCAGCATAACATAAGTGAACAGGTTGAAACAGCTCAGATCTAGAGATCTAGGAAGCAAAATCTGATTTTAAGAGCTGGCAGTGTCATTTACAGCTGGCCATCTCGGAGCCCCAACGGTGTCTTTTGAAAATAGGAGTATTTCAGAGGGCTGGTGTGAAGATTAAATTAATCCAGTTGTTTTGCAACCTTGTAGGAAACTCGCGCGATGCATCCTCTACAGGATGCTAAAGTTGAGAGTTGCAGGAGGCTAAAGTTGAGAGTTGTAGAAAGGAAGCTGAAGGGGTTTTGCCAGCAGTCATCCCAAGCTGCAGGGCAAACAAGAGACAAGATCCCCCAAAGTCCCTTCGAAAGACTCTACACAGAGCCCCAGAGTGAGGAGGCCCCAAGGCCACCCACAGGCAGGACCGTGAGCAGGCAGGTAGCTGAAGAAAATCGGGCTCTGGGAGATTTGGAAGCTCTGACACAGCTGCGCTCCCTGCTCCTGAAGTCACAGTTCATAAAATTAGGGTTAGTCTCTCACAAGGTGCACAAATCCCTAACTGTCCATATTAGAATGGTTTACATGGTAAGAACCAAAGAAAAGGTTCAGATGCTCACAAAATGTCAAAAACACATGCCGCCCTATAGACAATAAATGACAAGCCATGTTTCTTCTTAATAATTTGGAACAGATAGAGTAACTATTCTGTAAATTCATCTTGTTCCGTTTGGTTCTAATTTGACATTTTAGGTGGGTGTGATGGTGCACGCCTGCAATACCAGCATTCAGGAGCCTGACGCAAGAGGATCGCCCATGAATGAGTTGGAGGTCATCACGTGCAGCACAGAAAAATAAATAGCATAGTTTGAATTTAATTTAATATATTTTTTTTTGTACCAGGGATCAAACTTGGGTCCTTATGACTATGAGGCAGGTGCTTGGAGCCACTGAGCTCAATCCCCAGCCCTCCTTTTCTTGAGGCACAGTCTTGTTATGTTGCCCATGCTGGTCTCACTTGGTGGGCTCAAATGATCTCCTTCCTCAGACTTCCAAGGAGCTGGGACTGCAGGTATGTGCCATCATACCTGGTTTTATTTTAAAATTGCCGGTTACATGGAAACACTGTTTACATCAAAGGTAGTGTGGTGGTACACACCTGTGATCCCAGCACTCTGGGAGGCTGAGGCAGAGGGAACGCAAATTCAAGCTCAACCTGGGCAACTTAGTGATTTAGTGAGACTCTGTTTCAAAATAATAAGGGCTGGGGATGTAATTCAGTGTGAAGGCCCTGGTATAACAACAACAAAAAAAACTTTATATCAAAACACCCCCATACCTACATTGTTGAAGAATACCAAATTAAACATTTGCCTATTTTTGTTTGCTCTCGAGTAAGTACAGACAAAGGGATAGAACAAAACAACACCATAGTAACAGAAACAGATTGGATAATGGTGGCCAAATTACCAGGTTTCAAATTCTGGCTTTCTTACTTCCTAGTTTTGTGGCCTTAGGCAGATTATTTAATCCTCTGGTAATCTCCCCTTTCAAGTGAGGACACAGTACTCAAGATACCTCC
Source organism: Fukomys damarensis (assembly GCF_012274545.1). Taxonomy (NCBI): domain Eukaryota; kingdom Metazoa; phylum Chordata; class Mammalia; order Rodentia; family Bathyergidae; genus Fukomys; species Fukomys damarensis. The sequence goes on along the minus strand of NW_022900950.1, from coordinate 63,618,598 downwards.
CTCATAAAGTTGTTGTGAGCAGTAAACAAACTAAATACACGTATTGTTTAAGAGCAGTACCTGGTAAGAAGTGCAGAAATGCTGACTGTGTTATATTATTTTCTTCTGGAAGACATTTACCAATCCAGTCCCAGACTATTACTGTCATGCAAATTCACAAAATGTAAGAAAGACCCATGAGCAGCAAAAAATTCCGTAAACAGAAATGGGAGAATTCTAATCTCTACATGCAAATTCAAAATGTAAGAAAGACCCATGAGCAGCAAAAAATTCCGTAAACAGAAATGGGAGAATTCTAATCTCTAATTCATCTCAGTATTTATTGAGCATTTATTCAACTTCTGCATGGGCACCTAGAAATGTAGCAATGAGTGAGATGCAGTCCTCTCTCTAATGGAACACAGAGCCTGGCCACCAGAAGAGCCCTAAATAAACTTCTACAGTTCAGTGTAATAAGCTGAAAAAGCAGCATGCACTAATGGTGAGCAATTCATTCTCATTGAAGGCACAGAAAGTCAGGAAAGGGCCAAGGATGCCTTTGAAGCTTCTTGCTAGAACAGCTGAAAACAGAGTGAAACCATTCACCAAATGAGGAAGGTAACAGGAAGAAAACTTGTTTGATCTTGGGCATTTTGAGTTCTAGGCATCTATGACTTTTCAAGTAGAGATCAGAAATAGGCAGGTAAAAGATAAAGCAAGATATCCGGAGAGAAGTCTGGCCACTTCCTCTCAGGAGTCAGAAGTGTCTGTGGTCATACAATCTTTGGAGGATAAGAAACTGCGGAGGGCCAGCACACAGAATGTGCAGCAAAGGCAGCCAGGACACTGCTGTGCACAGAGGGAAACCCACGGAGTTAGCCAAGGTGCTTGGCGGGGGAAGTGGGAAGCAGGTGACAGCCAGGCCAAAAAAAAGCGCTAACTAGGAGGGCACAGTCTGCATGGAGAATTCTGAGAGACTTAGTAAAAGGGTCAGGAGACCATTGGATGAGGCAGTAAAGGAGGCACTAAAGTGATTTCTTGTGAGCCTGACAGCTGAGGAGTGAGGGAGGGTGTAAGAGGCAAAGGGAAGGACAAGGCAAAGAACAGAGAGATGGTTCTTTCAGTTTTGCAGAAAGAACAGGAAAAACAAACCAAATATAAGGTTTTTGTTGTAGCTTATTTGCTTTTTATTTGTTTTCAGTGGGTAGCACACATGCACACACATAGGTATTAAATATTATGTGTTTATTATATATATAGGCACATTACCATCAGCCTTATAATTCAATTTGTTTTGCGGGACTCAAAATTGGTAGTAGACAACAAGAAGTCCATACACATGCATAGCATGTATTATTAATCATGATAGTTAATCAAGATGGACTTTTCCCCCTCTATAATCTGTTTGCCTTGAAGGACCAGTAGCCTTTAATCATGGTCTACACCCATTACTACAAGGTACATGCTAACGTCCAGATCATCCCAATAGAGGCATCGTGAATATGTTCACAGCAAGATTTACTAGTGATGCGGTAAAGAGCTGTGTTATTCAGTGTTCACTCTGAGTATGGGTAAGATATGTACGCATACACACACACATATAACCAGTAGGTCTTAGTGAAACTTTTGCATATAGGTGCATGTGCACAAGGAATAGTTTGTAGACTCTCAATGCTGACCACAGCAGAGTGAATTGGGTATCATAGTGCTAGAGCCTAACTCAGGTAGAGCCTGTGCTTTAGCATGAAAAGAGCTAGGGTCTTGTGATGACAGATGCTTTGTGAGACAAAAGTAGGGTCTTGTGATGTAGAGGAATATCTGTAAAAGTAGGAGAGGCAGAAATGTGAAAATTAAAGGAAAGTTAGCAGAGTTGCTTGGATATAATGTGAAAGTTATCTAGCCACATCTTCCTTTATTATAAAATGTTTAAATATTACTTTTGTTTATGGATAGTACTATGAAAACAAATATAACTAAAATAAACAAGGATATATAAAAACAAAAATATTATGGTGGTAGCATAAATATTCTGAATGTGTATAACTAAATGGAATGTAGATTTAATAAGGAGACTTAAAATTGTATGAGAACTATTATGAACCATATTTTTACAATGACTGCAATTCTACTGAAAAAAAATGTCTTCCTGTAAATTTCAAGTGATAAAGGAATCTCCCTAGATAGTTTTCATTCACTTCTCCCTTTACTGGGCCAATATTTCTTTTTTTTTTTTTTCTCGGTACTAGGGATCGAACTTGGGTCCTTGTTATTGCGAGGCAGGGGGCAGAACCACTGTGCTAAATCCCTGGGCCCCAGGCCTGTATTTTTACTCTGCCATACAAGATAAATACCAGCCTTTCATAATAATCAACAGCAATATATGACAAGAGCAAGAGAAATTTGCTAAGAGCCCAAGAAGGATAAAATGCAGATGGGGACTCATGCATACTGTTTAGAGTTGAGTTGCTTTAAGCATATAGATCCCTACCAGGGCTAAGTTCCAAATCTACTTGAACTATGCTTCCCATCTACAGCCAGGAGGGCTCAGAGTCCAATTCTGGAAAAAGAAATAATATTTAACTGCAGAGAAAAAAACAATAGTAGGAACAATAATGTCTTTCCAAATATTACAAACAACTAAACTTCAGAAGAGTTGGAATGCTGATCTTAGTATTTTAAAACTATGCAAATATTGTACTAGAGCATAAATAATTATGTTCTAACTAGAATCAAACTAAGCTATGATATTCTCACTGTTAAAACTTGCACCACTTTATACAGATCAGCGCTCGATAACAGCAAAGCCACAAACCCTCACACAGGACCTGTTTTATTTATACTGGGGTCAGACAGATTTTCAATAAATGACACCAGTTGAATGAATTGATTTGCTCAATGTCTTTCATGCAGGGCATTGTGCTTGGGGTAGATGCTACTTCCTAGGATTGTTAATATGGTTGTTGTGAAATCACCTGGCAAACTTTAATGAACTATGAGCCAACGACAATTTTCTTTCCCAACCAACTCAGGTCCTATCTGCCACAATAAATGGCAATACTTTTTTATGCTATAGAAGTGTGGACATTCTCTTTGCCATGAGGAGCTTAAATTGCAGTAAAGGAGATAAGATATAATAACAAATGATCACCAAAAGGGGAAATACCAAGTACCAGGTAATAACTCCATAGCATAGACAGCAAATGTATTTGTATAAGTACTGACATCCAGGTGGACAGTTGTCTGCTCTCTTTCAGTTAAGCCTGGTTAACTCAAATTATCCACCTTTGAATTGCTGTTCCAATTTTAAATTGCTTTTCAGTGCTTGGTGTTTAACTGGTCCACTCCAAGTCCTAAATTTCTATTTTTCTATGATTTTGTTATCATATTATTTACTTTTGTCCTCTTATAGCACTTCAAAGCAAGTTGTTTGAGTGCACATCTTAATTTTTTGTATCTGTAGCTCACTGTGCATAGTATGTTACATGTACATGCTAAACAAATATATCTTTTTATTTAATAAATGTAATATATAGGAACAAACAATTATCTGCACAACAAAGTCTGAGTTAGATAAGTCCCTTTCCAATTCAAAATATATAAAGATACTGCCAGGCTTGCAGACATACCTTGTAATCCCAACTACTCAGGTGGCTGAGGCAGAAGGATCTCTCAGAGGTCAGCTGAGTAATTTAGAGACTGCCTCAAAATAAAATTTTAAATGGGCTGGGAATGTTGCTTGGTGTTAGAGTGTTTGCCTATTTGGTTCAATTCTCTGTACTACACATTCACACACACACACACACACACAAAATCTTACTAGAATATAAAATAAATGTATCACATTTTAAAATAAATAAAATATGTAGCTCATTTAATTTTGCATATCTACAGAGGAGGAAAACATACACATGTGGTAGAATGAATGCAAAAGAGCAATAAGAATGATGAAAGTTCTGACAAATAGACTTTATGAAAAGCTACAAAGTAAATGGCTGGGTACTAATAAAAGAAAAATTAAGAGTGTCTATGGGCTGAAACACATACACAGGAGCTAAAAGGCATTAGTGTAACTTGGTCTTTTAAAAAATTTTAAATTGTTTATTGGTACAATTTAGATATACACAATGATCACATTCATCATATGGAATTTGTACCTCTATATGATATATCTTTAGTCTTATTTTTTCCCATTCCCCTTTCCTCCTTTCAACCCTTCTTCCCCTCTTTTGCAAAATTTTTGTTTCCATTTTATCCTCCTTTCCCTTTCGTCTTTTTTCCTTTCTCCTCAACCACAGTGGGAGGCCTTCTTAATTACTTCCTCTAATGCCTAAACCTGGTTTCAATGTTCACCATAGATCAGATTCCTAGAAGAAATGCTTGTTAAATTTGGCTAAATTATCATTGATGAATTAGAAAGAAAAATAGAATATATCAATCAGTTTGAGGTAATCTTTTGAAAGTTTTAAATGAAAATTCAAGAAAGAATGTTTTCATAGAATCTAGTAATAGAGATGATCAGATTAAGTCTGGCCACATCCTAGTGAACACCATAGTGAAATTCGACTCACTCCTTGGGTTTTGGTTAATGACTGGCTCCACATGGTCCAGCAAACAACTGGAAATATGCTTACTCTTTCCTACTTTATGAAGCTACCAGATATCTCAAGGGAAGAAATTGACTTATTCTTCGATTTTGCTTATCCAAAAAACAAGGGTCTTGTATTTAAATATAGTTTGCATGACTTCATCATGCTTGAAACACACCTAAGAAATGACGTTACCTGCAGAAAATCCTAGCCATTAAGTTACTCAAAGATAGTCAAAGAGATGATTTTGTGTGTTGTTCCTTAGTACTCATAGGACACATGTAGACCACCTTTCTCTTTTTGTGGTGAGTTTATTAGGATGAATGACAAATCATGCTCTGTTCTCAGAAAAATGTCAGAATTCTGGGGAGGGCTCAGGGAGGGGAGTAGACAGTGATGACATTGCTGACCAGAAGGTAATGCATGTGGTGGTCACATGCTTCTCCTGGTTGACAAAATCAGAAATTGCATTTCTAGATCTACATATTTTGTAGGATTTAGTTTTTCAAGTATATATGCCAAGATCATATAAATACTGACAATGGCCATTCTATTTTTAAATGATTGTATTCTCAAAGTAATATTTTTTATTAAAGATTTCAAACGTCCATGACAATAAATGAAGATACTAAATAAAAATTTCAAATAAACATATATATGACAGCAAAAAAGGATATGAATTAAACAAAAATTTATGTAACACAGACTAATAATGTAAATACATTAGTTTGATATGATCTTCAAACATTATATGTTCTTTTTCATTTTCTTATAATATTTTTGAAATAATTTAATTACAAATAAAACAAAGTTACATATTATAGTTGAGAAACTGTCCTCAAAATTTTATGATTTATAAACTCCTTGGTTTTATTAATTAATAAATATCATATGCTTGTTGATTGTACCACCTACATTTTCTAACAAAACTTTCCACAGAAAAAAAATATACTTATATTTGAAATCCAAAAGCAACTAAAAAAATTCACATTTTTAAGATCAGATGTTTCTGTTTCTATTTTATTATATCCCATACTTATTTTTATTATATTTTTATAAGCATGAGACAATTTAACACCAATACATATGTAATATTCTTCCCAAACAAATGACTATGAATTAAATCAAGCATGTAATTTAGAGAAATCATGAGTTTGCCAGAGAAACTATCAATATGCCAAATGTGCACAATCCTACCACATTCATTACAGTGTTTCTCATTTAATCATGCACACATATGTGTAAAAACATAACCCCCACACATATACACAATGCATATTTTCTACAATGCAATATATACTTAGGTATAATAAAATAGTGCAGTGATGTGTGGAATGTTTGTGATTTGTGTGATTTGAGGAAAAACAAATATCATCTTTGAGGGAGTTGGAGAATTTGTAATATGTACCATATACTAAATGATATTAATGATTTAAGTATAGTTATGATAAAATTTACTTAAAAATTAATATTCATCATCAGTAGAAAATAGGTACAAAGATATATTGATAACATAGCAAAATTTGTCTTAACAAATTTCCAATCAAACAAGCTGTAGTGACAGAAAAGGAAGTTTGTAGAAAGCAGAGATGAAAGAGGAAAATGACAGATGGGCCTTAATACTTTTCATACTACTCATATATACAGATTTCATAAATTCTCAAATAAAAATGCAAAGAAAATGAGAACCAAAATAACTCATTAATTTGGTAGACCAACATATAAAGACAAAGATTAATGTGTTGATAAATTTTAAAAATACGAAATGTAAAGCTTGAGATTTAGCTCAGTAGTGCTGCACCTGCCTAGCCAGAACAATGTGGTGAGTTTAATCCCCAGCATCAGAGGAAGAAAAAGAAAAAAGAAAAAAAGAAGAAAAGAGAAAAAAAGCATATGTACTTTCTAACATACTCAATAAATTAAAAATAAATTATTTGTCATCTCTTCCTCTTGAATTGTTCACAAGGATGTAGTGAACTTCTTTGTATCTTTCAATCAGTTTAGGTTTGAAACTTACTTTTTCTGTGAATAGGATTTCTACCCCTGCTTTTTTTCTGGGCTCCTGTTACATGAAGAAGTTTTCTGTCCTTTCACTTTCAGTCTATAGGCTTCTTTTTGCACTAGATGTGTCTTGTATACAACATATTATTGGATTTTGCTTCTTAATCCATTCTGCTGGTCTATTTCTCCTGATTGGTGAATTGAGGCCATTAATATTGATGGTTATAACTGATATATACTAATTTATTATTATCATGTTTTTTTCACCTTCTCCTTTTAGTTTCTTAGCTTGCCTATTTAATTTGCTCTGTTGGGCCTCATTGTGTTGTTAACTTCATTGTCTTTTTCTAGGATATTATTTAGAATTTGTTGTAGAGCTGGTTTGGTATTCATAAAGTTTGTCAAGTTCTCTTTATCCTGGAAATAACTTATTTCCCCATCCATTTTAAACGAAAGTTTTGCAGGATACATCAGTCTAGGTTGGAGGTTGTTTTCTTTTAGTACTTGAAATGTCTCGTTCCAGGCTCTCCTTAATCTAAGGGTTTGTATTGAAAAGTCTGCTGTAATTCTAATAGGCATTCCTTTGCATGTAATTTGTTTCTTGTTGGGTCTCTAATGACTCATAGACATTCTCATTTTCATCATACTGAAGAAAACAGCTCATTGACTCAATCATAATCCTTTATCCTAATTGATACAATCAGCACCACAATATAATGAAGCACAATTTGCAAATTGACCACTTATGGTAGTCAGCAGTCTATCACCTTGAAACCATGTGAATTAAAATCAAGAAGCAATCCAAAATATGCTTACAGTGAATAAACTTTTCAATAAGGTTATTTACCATTTAGAATGGGGGCTTAAGACAGAGTTAAGACAAGAGGAGTAGATAAGTAAAAAAATTAGAGGCTTCGTATGAAGCCAGAAGACAGAATGACCAGACAATCATCAGGAAAATGTTAAATTCAAAAGGAACAAATAGAAGTATAATAACCCTTGAGTGAGGTAGAACGACATAAGAAAATAACATAAAGAAAAGAGAAAAAAAATAGAAGATATCTGAGTTAGGATAAGAGCAGAAACAGAAAGGGAGATGAGGGATAATATAGTGGAGCAAGAGACTGAGTTGGAGAAAGAGGACAGAAAAAAAAAAGAATTTGCAGAGTGAAATGGAAAAAAAATGCGTTTGAAGGTCCTCTTTCAGACTATATCACTGCTGTCATAATATACAATATGTGCAGCCATGTGCAGAGCCGAGTCCCCTAATCTCAGGTAGCTGGTGACAGAACCCCACAATGCAGACTGACCTTGGACTGCAAGGCCCAGACTGAGTTCCCTGACCTCCTGAAGGGTTGAACTCCACTCAGTTCTACTATGTTTCCCCCACCCCTTCTTTATAGATGTTCAAAGTTGGAAGCACCAGGAAAATACTCTTTATGATCACCTCTGCCTCTACAGAGTAGGTCCAAATACTGGCACAATCAGGAGGTCTAAAAGCGTGAGGGGGAGGTTGGGCGGGGGGTTGAGGGTACCCGTGCAGCTACCTTTTGGCGCTGAAGATGGCGGGAAAGCAGCTGGCAGAGGAGGGCCCAGCCGAGAAGACCCTTTGGAGCTGAAGATGGCGGGAACCTCATGTCTAGTTTTAAACAATTCAAACATTTGGGAAAGTCATATACAATGGAATTTCTAAAGTTTTGAAAAAGTTTTTTTTTTTCTTAATGAAATAATCTCAAGTATTTCTTCTGGAATAGATACATAAAAACTTACACTACATTGATAAATGAATTTCATCTTCCAAAATCTTCTAAATCAGACCAATTCTTCTGGCAAACAACTCCATTTTCTAGTATCATTTCATGCTCTGATGCATTCCCCATAAATACAGCACCTGTATTGATTTCTGGAACAAACAACTATGCAACGCTAACACTGGCAAGTGGCATCACTTTGTTCCTCTTCTCCAGGGCCACACCCTGTGTCTAATTAAGATAAATGCCTTGCTTTTGATTAGTTCATCCAGAATTTGAATTCTCCAGTAAATGAATGGCTTTCTCCAACTCATGTATTTGCCTTTGGTATAAGCATTTTAAATAGACATTATCCTTGGGTTTGCTTTCTACATAGGGGTATGACTATCCTTTCTATCACATTTGTCTTCTTGTGATGTTATTTCCCTTGGTACCTTTTTGCTTCCTTTACAGGTTTCATTGCAGCAGCACCAAAATATCTAGCACGGAGAGTTAAGTCAACATACTACAAAGTATTTTTTTATTGAGTTTATTGGTACATTTTAGGTATACAGTACAGTTACATTCATTATTGCGATCTTGTACCTTTACATGACAGGCCTTGGTTCTCAGTTTTTCCCCTTGTCCCTGCCCTCCCTTCACCCCCTCCTCCCTTCACCCTCTCCTCCCCTCCCCATTTACAAACACTTTATTTCCATTTTTTCATTTTCTCCTATTTTTCCTTTTCCCTTACTACCTTTCCCCTGCCCTTCCCACTTTCCCTACACCTTTAGCCCTTTTCTTCTTATTTCACATTATCAATTATCTCATTACGATCTTATGTACTATTAATAGTTTTTCACACCAGAGAAACTCTTTGGTATTTACACATGTGTGACTTCTTTATTTCACTTAGGAGTATATCCTCAATATGTATCCATTTTCCTATGAATTAATCTGATTTCTCATTCTTTATGGCTGAGAGGACTAGTAAATTCTTGGGAAAAATGTACTTTGTTCAAATACTGAACAACATTCACTGGAGAAGAAACTACAGAACAATAGAATATACCAGGTTTGCTTCTTCTTTTTTTTTTTTTTCTAATTTTTTGAGACAGGGTCTCACTATGTAGTTGAGACTGACCTGGAACTCACTACATAGCCCAGGCTGGTCTCGAACTCCCAGAGATCCTCCTGACTCAGCCTCCCGAGTGCTGGCATTACAGGTGTGTGCCACCATGCCCGGCTTCAGGTTCACTTTTTTGAGGGGAGGAAAATATTCTCCCCTCCATCCTTCAAGTTTCTTTGGCTGTGCTACAAAGTGTCATAAGACAGAGGCAAAGATGGGATGGATCAGGATAAGATCAGATTTAGGAGGAGACAGGAATGGCATGATCTTGTGCGTGTGTTAGATTTCTGTCACTATGACAAAAATACCTCCGATAAAAATAGGAAAAAGTTTCACTTGGCTCATTGTTGCAAAGACTTCAATCTGAGGTCACTGGCTCCATCACTATGGACCTAGAGTGAAACACTACATCACTGATGGGGAGTGCATAGTGGAGCAAAGTTGTTCATCTCATGGTACCTGGGAATAAAGACAGAGAGGAAAGAGGCTGGGGCTCAGTATGCCCTTCAAGGCCATGCTCCCCAGAAACCTAACTGACTTCTGCTAGGATCTGTCTCCTAAAACTTCCACTTCATCCTAGAGTGCCATGGGCTAGCAACCACACCTTTGACACATAAAATGTAGGTCGCACCCTAAATCCAAACTATAACACAAGGAATGACAGGCCAGGAGGGGCCAATGTGAGATGGGTTGTGGTAAAATGAGATGAGATGGGTTGCAGTGGGGTTGGGTGGGATAAGAAGAGGCAGGAGGAAATGAGGTCGGGTGGAGTGGCATGGGATGACACAAAGCCTGGGTGCAGCTGCTGCAATCTTTGGAAAAGAGATTATTTTTTTCTCTGACAAGGGAGAAGTATGGACACAGGCAAAGAATAGCAAAAGGAAGAGGGAGAGAATTCAACTAAGTTTTTGTGGACCATTATGAAGACTCTGAAGAAACAAGCATATGAAATAATTTGGAATAGCAAACAACTTCGAGCGGGTTTGAGAAGAGCGTAAAATGGTTATCTGTACCTAGAAGGCATCTGGGACCTGACCAAAGATCAAGCGAGTATGGTCAAAGCTAGGAGAACTTTGTGGAGGGTGATTCTTACTGTGGAAGGTTCATGCCCTGTTCAGGCAGTCCCACATCACTGGCTTCTCTCCTAGTCATTACCACTAGTGTTCCCCATCACTGTGACTACCCAAATCACTCCCACTGATTTCCAAATGCCAAGGTCAAGAATCACTAAGCTGACATGAGATAACCTTGTGACACAGCAAAATCAAATCATGGTAGTACATACATGGCCTTCCCTGGGAGCATTTGGGGATCTAAGATCACAATTCAGTAGGACTAAAAGCTTTGCTAAGAAAACAGTGATTTAAACATTGATTAAAACGTTGATTTAAAATATATCATCACCACCCTACTGCCACAGATCTATTTCCAAGAAACAATTCTTAAGCACACCGCATTTTAAAGCCAAATGCAGTTGCATGGGTTAATTATTGTTGATTCAAAGACATTTTATATATATCTCAACCCTAACACAAAGCCTGGTTTTGTAAGCCTGGCCCTTTGACCAGGACGTTGGAGGTGGGGAGGACCAGGGCAGAAGTACTACAAGGGAAGCTAAAAGGAAATCAGAGCACTCAGCCTCCAAGAGCATTCCTGCTGAGGTCCAGTGGCAGAGCACCTCTGTCCTGCACCATCAGGATCTGGAGAGTGGGGTTTGAAAATACATCTGCTGACCTGTCACAACACAGTCCTGGAAATTCTGACAACAGAGTTGTCTATGGAAGACAAGGAAGACTTGTCCCTGACCACGCAGAGAAAAAGTCAATGGCAAATAAATGTAGTCTCTTAGCTGGTGGGGACTGGTACTTAGTACTGTTGCTGAGCTAGACCTCAGTTTCTGCTGGGCTGGCTGTCTTTGATCATAAGAATGTCTAGTCCGCCCTGCTAACTCATCTAACAATGACCTCAGCCTTTCCTGCATAGTTCAGCCAAAGGTCTTTGACCTGCAAGGAACTTTGCCCTTTCTGACTCCGTCTTATTGGATCAAGGGCCTCAATTAAGCTTTGGCAGTGAATCTGCAGTTGCAATCAGAGCCAATTTCAAACACCTCTTCTCATGAAACACAGGTGGTAATCTGTCTGGTTTTGGTACTTGCCTGCCTTTCCAAAATTCTTGCATAAATCCTCTAAATGCAACACCAGTCTTTGTTCCCCTTACTGATCAAAGTGTAATAGCATAACTCAGACCCAGTAGTAATTGACTTGACATTTCCAAATGTCTCAGATAGCCATAGTGCTCCATGATACATAGTTTAACATAAACATGGGATTTTCAGTGGCTTTATTTTGGGGTGGAGGAGGGTTAGCAGTCACCAATAGCTTTACTGTTGATTTCAGTCAAGCAGAAAACATGAATTGACTAAAAGAAAACTTGCAATGTATTTAAGAAGGACCATATTACAAAATCAAAGATTTTTATAAAAAAGATTTATAGTGCTCCATGATACATAGTTTAACATAAACATGGGATTTTCAGTGGCTTTATTTTGGGGTGGAGGAGGGTTAGCAGTCACCAATAGCTTTACTGTTGATTTCAGTCAAGCAGAAAACATGAATTGACTAAAAGAAAACTTGCAATGTATTTAAGAAGGACCATATTACAAAATCAAAGATTTTTATAAAAAAGATTTATATAGAGGTAGTAGCATTTATTATATCACCTTTAACATTGAATGTTATTGTTTATTCTAGAATATAAATTAATTCATCTAATTTTTAATCTGCTGATCTTTAATGAAAATGTTAAGATGTATGAATTTCTAAAGTTAGCTATCAAAATGAAGTTAAATAATAATGGAAATGAAAATTACAGTTCTCTGAAAAATGAGATCAAAGAGAACATCAGAAAATGGAAAGATAGGCAGAACCAAAATAATCAAAATAGCAATACTTCCAAAAATGACATACAGATTTAATGCAATTCCAATCAAAATACCAAAGGCATTCCTCATAGAAATACAGAAAATAATCTTAGACTCCATATGGAACCAGAGACCCAGAAAAGCAAAGCAATCTCAAGCAACAAGAGCAAAACAGGAGACATCACAATCCTGAACTTTGAGTTATATAGCAAAGCTATTGTGATAAAATCAGCACAAAAATGGAGATGTGGATCAATGGAACAGACTAGAGGATACAAAAACAATCCCAGGAAGATTTAGCTATTTTATCTTTGAAAACAAAGGGGTGAAAAACATTCACCAGGGGAAAGATATAACAAAATAGCGATTAATAAATAGCGCTGGGAAAACTAGCTATCTGTAAGCACAAGATTGAATTCGGACAGAACCATGTCTCTCACCACATACAAAACTAAAATAAAAATAAATCAAACATCTAAATTTTAAAACATAAACAATCTAAAGTAGAAGATAAAATAGGTAAAGTTCTTGAAGACATAAGCATAGGCTTTTGGAACAGAATCTTAATTGCACAACAAATAACATCAAGAATCAACAAATGGGACCATGTGAAATTAAAAACTCTCTGCACAGCAAAAGAAATAACCGGCAGAGTGAAGAGACAACTTATAGAATGGGAACAAATTTTGGGCAGCTAGCCTTTAGAAGAGGACTAATAAAGAACTCAAAATTTTAGAACACTTCCCCAGCACCACAAAACAAGAGCAAAAATAAAATATGGCAGCATTACTCCCAACAGCTGAGATGTGGAAACAAGCTAGCTGTCCATTAGTGAGCAAATGGATAAAAAACAATAATATATATTCCATTATGTAATATATTAATATCATATAATATTCCATTACATATAATATTCCATATAATGGAATATTCAACCTTAAAAAGGAGATCTTGTCATTTGTAGAGTGCTTAGACCTAGAGGATATTATACTGAATGAAATAAGCCAGACATAGGAATAAAAATACTACAAATACTGCATTATTTCACTTATATGTGGAACTTCCAAAAAGGTCAAATATACAGAGGTAGAAAGGAAAACTGGTGTTACCAAAGTTGGGGAAAGGGGAGCTAAATCCCCAGCCCAACACTTAACATTTATGAGACATAAGTGTATGAAGAAAAATCATTTCATTTTTATACAAAACCAGTAATAAAATTAAAATGAGAACAAGTAAAATAGTAATTAAGTATTTATGCCATATTAAATGAGTGGCTGTGGATAATTGCTAGAATGGAAAAGATTGCTAGGTGTGGTGATGCACGCCTGTCATCTCAGCACTCGGGAGGCTGAGACATGAGGATCATCACAAGTTCAAGGCCAGCCTGGGCTATACAGTAAGTTCAAGACCAGCATGAAGTACATACTGAGACTGTCCCTCACAAAAAACGAGGGGGGTTTCAACATCCATTAACGAACGAGAAGCAGAATATTTGAGGTATTTTTCTTTCTAATGATGATTTTGTGGGAGTAATACACTTTTGCTTTATTTAGATTCCAAAGCCACATGTTTCTCTCATGGAAGACCAAAATTTTGAAAATAGAGAGTCCCTGAAACTGAAAAGCATTCAATTTAATTCAGGGAACCAGGTAGTTCACATAAGTTCACCAAGATAAAAGTGAAGAGCATGCAAAACCAGCAAGATCCCTTTACTTTGAATTAGTAATAAGATCATTTCAAACCAATGGGAAAACCCATCCTCAACTCTAAAATACTCTTAAAAAGAATTTCATGAGCATAAAAAAACTAAAACTCGGCCAAGAAGCACATGGCGATTACAGCATTAGTCTTTTGCATATACAGACAATTTTCCCTTGGCATAGTTTCATCATGCATGAAGTTTAGTTGCTAAAATTATTTGAGCAACACCAGTTCCCCCCAAACAAAGTCTGATTTTCAGTTACCCCAACATACTTAACAGGTGAATTATTTTTCAGCAATGTGTATAACTGCGTTGCCTCCTTGTCTCCTAGTGATAACTTGCATGACATTCTACAAAGAGTTATTGAAAGACAGAACTGGCCAAGAAAGATGGAAGTACATCACAGCCATGATTAGCGGTAATTCTGGAGGTAGAATTCAAGTCATCATTAAAAATGGGGTTCTAGAAGAAAAGGAGGAGAAACGAAATGTTGACACTGCCAGTTTGAGAGACTGCAGAATGAAGGCAAATTTCTCCACACACATGAGGAAAGTGGTTATAAGTAAGAGGATGAAGATATCTCCAAGAAAGCATGCCTGCAAAAACCAAAAAATTTATATTAATGGACTTCCTGGTAATATTTCACAACACTGAAAGTAAAAAGGATAAAATCTTGTGACTTGGCCCAAATGTGGAGAGGAATATGGCATATGAGAATAGAACTATGGTTTTATTTTAGCTTCCTGAAGCTGACTCTCAAGAGGGTTGAGAGCTTTCCAAAACTCTCCCTGCTTTCTGATTAAAATACTGTGAGTATTTTCCATAACGTGATTGCCTTTAGTGTAGCTTTCCCACCTTCACTGGCATTTTAGATCTCCCCAGATCTCCTGGAAAGTCTATCTCTAAATGTGGGATAAAATGTGAGGTGTAGGCCCATCCTCAATTGTGCAATGAAAATTTTTAAGTTTACTTTAACCAAGTGAAATCGTAAGATCATCATTTTGCTGCATGCATCTTAGTTTAGTCAGCGTCTTTCATAGAATCAACCCATAGCTCACTCATGTGCTCCACACCCAGGTTTTTAGCATGCCTGGATCTCTGATAAACCACATTAGTACTTCCTGCCAAAACGGTTTGCCGTATCATTACCATATCATTTGGTATAGCTACCAAAGATAGATACACTGAAAGAAAGAATAAGTGAGCTGGGCCGGGGATTTAGCTCAGTGGTTCGGTGGCCTGCCTTGCAAGCGCAAGGACCCAAGTTCAATCCCTGGTACCAAAAAAAAAAAAAAAAAGAATAAGTGAGCTGATTTTGCAGAAAACACCTGGTGGAGAAAGTGAGCATAACATTTAGGTCATCATCTGTGCTGGATAAAATTGTTGAAGCCAATGTCTGCAGTGTAAAAGTGAGTTCTCTGTGAAAAGTTTCGAACTGTTCTCTATTAATGTGCTTATCAATCTGAACAGAAACGTATTTTCTTGAGCCAGGAATCAGCAGCAAAAAGATTTTATGAAGTCTCAGCTTACAGTTTAGAACTCAGTTCTGCTTTTAAAACTACGTGTAGAATACTGCTTTGTCATTTCACTTAGTGTGAAAAAAGGAGTAGCTGGTTTCTCAATTCTCTGCTGCTTCTGGCAAGCACTCCTCAGGAGGTCCTGTCTGTGCTTGTTGATGATGAGTGTGGATGACTGTAAACTCTATCTGGTGTAGTCTGAGGCAAACTAAATAAAAGAAGTACTACTAAGTATGGCCCTGAGGCTGGTCTGCAGTCAAAGACTCTTTGTTTCCTGTTGACTAGTGACTGATGGCTGTCTAATTAGCCCAAACTCCCTAGAAAAGCACTTCCAGCTTCTGTGCCCTGTCCTCTGAGAATTTAGCCAGAACTGAGACATGCCTTCTCTTGAGAGCCAGATCCTCACAATGGAGCTTTCTGTGTCTAAGGGATAGCAGCTTCGTGGTTTTATCAGGGTGTGGTAAACCTGGCTCACACAGGCAATCTATAGCAGTATGTCTCTTACAGTGATTTACATAACTGTATGGGATATATAATTATATGAGGGCACTGTCAGGTCTTTTTCTTCTGTGTGTCCTAATACCCAATAGTCAATAACTTGTAACACATAATCTCTTGGTAAATATTTTACTAAACTGTATGATTTTTATTTGTTATTTTACAAGAGTGGTCTTTGCAATTTATTTTCTATCTTCTTCATGACCAATGCAAGTACTGTGAGAAATGGAGCCAGTATGCACAGAGTAGGCACGCAATAAATATTGGTTGGGTGAGCAGAGCATTTCTTTTACTATTCTGTGCATATGCTATGATGATGATGATGATGATGATGATGATGTTGATGATGAATCTCTGAGATGTACCACCTGTACAATGATATCCTTACTAGTCTTCTTTCATCCTAAAGTCTAAAATGCTTAAGACTAGTGCTTAGTTTTCCTTGGTTATGGTTAGTAAGCAACATTGGTTGACTAAACGTGTGCCACTGTTATTTTAATATACAGAGGGTCCACAGCTTATACATGTTTCTGGCCATCCCAACTTCTGTACAAAACTGAGATTCCTGGTTTATAGCGTCAGTTTCACTCAAGTGAAACTGAGCAAAAACCTGGCAATCACTATAAATACTCTTTTTCCATTCCAAATGCTAAGAAATTTACTGAAGCAGAGGCATTTGAATATCTTCCCTGAGAAATTATCTTCTAAATATATGCAGATGGAGACATTCAGCAACTGCAAATAATATTATTCATTTCCCTACTTATGACTTTATAGTGATGGTTCCTTTACATTAAAGGGTGAAGAGAAGCCTTATTTTAAAAAAGTCAAATGATGTAACTGAGTTGTAAATTCCTTTGAAAAGTTAACTTTATGCTCATGTTTTATTATTGACAACTTAGAGATTCCTAATTAATTTGTTATGACTCAAATTTTCATTAACTATATAAAATGCCTGCAATTGGCATTAATCAACAGAACATGGATCATATATATAATTTGCCATTACCAGGAGACAGGATCAGCTCAAATTTCTATTATATTATAGACACCCCAGACAGCATTATATTGCTGACAACCAAGTTGCCACTAATCTCACTAATGAATCCACTTATGTTAAAGGTAATATTTCATCATTATATTTCCTCAGATTTTAAGCAATTGGCCTTTAGCAACAGAAGATAGTTCAAGAGTACCAGAATTCCAGGTGGGTTGTGAGGACAAATCCAGAAACTTACACAGGATATATTTCCTATGGCCTTTGATAAAGACAAAGTAATTCTAACAGAATTACTTGAAATACTTCTAAATAAAACTTGAAACACCTCACTCCAGGCTCTCCTTGACCTGAGGGTTTGTGTTAAAAAGTCTGCTGTGATTCTGATGGGCTTTCCTTTGTGTGTGTGATTTGTTTCTTTTCTCTTATTGCTTTTAGTATTTTGTACTTCTGTTGGTTTTCTGGGATCTTGATTATTGTATATCTAGGTGTAGCTTTTTTTTATAGTGGCTAGTTGGAGTCCTATATGCCTCACTTATTTGTATGTCAAATTCTCCCCCTCTGTTTGTGAAGTTTTCTGTCATCAATTCTGTGAAGAGCTTTTTGAAGTCATTTTCATTTTCTCCTGCTACTTCATGGATTCCTATCAGTCTTAAGTTATTCTTTGCATCATCTAGGAGTTGTTGGATCAATTTCTCATAATCCCTTACTGTTTTTAAGAGACCTGTCTTTCCATGGTTACTGTCTGCAATCTTATCCTCTATATCTGAGATTCTATCTTTGCAATTTTTTATTCTGTTGCGTACACTTTCAATAGAGTTTTTAGTCTCCTGGATATCTGAATCTGTTTAATGGATTACATTTCTTTCCTATGTTGGGTGCTCATTGCTTCTTTATCTTTCTTATTCTGGGACTTCATGGTTTTGATTATGTTCCTCAGCTCATCTATTTTTTTTGTCAGTTTCTGTTCTAGAGTCTTGAATCATGTCTTTCATTTTGTTTACCATCTCTATAGTTATTTGCAAAATTATTTCTGATTTGAATTTTTCTAGAGCTTGATTGATCAGTTTTGTTACTTCCTGTGCTGTGAGTTCTGAGTGTCCTGGAGATTCACTATCAGCCTTTTCATCCTTCTTTGCAATACTGTTTGCCTTTGTGAAGTGGAAGTCTGTCTTTGTAGCTTGCTTAAGTGTTTTTTCATGTTTATTTTTGCTGTTGGGTTGCCCTTAATTCAATCTCTGGGTCATTAAATCTTCCTGATATCATTGTTTCTCAGCCTTTGATTCTCTAATGCCTTATAGACATTTTCATTTTCATAGTTGAGACAACAACTCGTCAAATCCTTTATCCCAATAGATACAATCAGGAACACAATAGGATCAATCACCACCCTTTATAGCCAGCCATGCCTCTGTGGAGTGCATCTAAGGACTGGCATAATCAGGGGATCTGAAAGCTGGAGTGGGGGGTGTGGTGCTCAGCTGCACCTACGTGGCTACCGTCCTGGCACTGGGTCTGGAGAAATCAATGGCACCCGCAAGGAAAGGTGCAGCCTGATCTGTGGAGGAAGACCTGAAGTCCAAGCCAGCTGCTTTCCCAAAACTCACCCTCCTGGTGCTGGGTCCAGAGCAATCAGTGGTGCCCACAGGGAAAGGCATGGCTACGTGGGCCTGTAGATTGGGCCCAGACAGTGGAGGGAGATCTGAACTCCACACCAGCCACTTTCCCAAAACTCACCCTCCTGGCAATGGGTCCGGAGCACTCAGTGGCGCCTGCCTTAATGGGTTGTTTTCATCAAGTTCGCTTATTTCAAACTCTGTTTGATTCTCTACTTTTCTTGTAGACATGTGACCACTTGTGTGTGATTAGTCTTGACCATGCTGTGCAATCTGGATCCTGTTTTGATTTCAGTCTGCAGGCTGCACATCTGTGAAACAATTGTCTAACTCCATAGTCAAGTTCTTGAAGTTACTTGTGTGTACAGTATGTGAGTAGGTTGAAATTTGCGTCTTCTCCTTTTCTTTCTTTTTTGAGGTTAACTACTACCACCATCTTCATTGTAGTACCTTCCATGGTTACTTTTTGTGTATTAGCTGTGTTGGTTGTCATTGTTTTGTGTGGCAGTACACTGGTGAATGTCATTGTCATTTGGGTCAATAGAATCATTGCAAAAATACATCCATTAAGCATACTGTGCTGTTTACTATATGTGAGTAGCCTCTTGCTCTTTTCTTGTTTTCTGTCCAATTCCAAATCTTTTGGCATGTGGACTTCCATTTGTGTAGGGTTATGGAGTTTATCAGCACCATTGCACATAGCAATAGATGGTTATGATTATGGCTTTCAGGATTGATGAGCCTCTTCTCACATTTTCCATAGCAGTGCCACATTCCACTCCTCTGTAAAGAGGATATTGTGATTTAGTATATGGCTATGCTATATCATCTATTCTGACTTCTTGTAGCTTCCCTTTTCTATTCATTGTCCAGACTGTGTTCCTTATGCTATTATTTCTGTGTTTTCTATTTTGTTGTTATGGTCCTTGTGTATTGCTTTATAGTTCCTATCAAGGGTGTGTCTGTTGATGGGATGTGTGTCCAATCTACTCTTTTAGTTCCAAACGCTTCTTCTATGGGGCTATCTCTATTTAATCTGGGTCTTTTATTTAATATGGTTAAGGTCTCTGCTATTTGAGTTTGAATGTTCCCTGTTGTACTAGTTAGTGCTGTCTTTAGCAATACATTGAAGTGCTCAATGGCTCCACTTGCAGTTGGGTTATATGTGATATGGAAATTCCACATTATTCCATGAATTTCTGCATATTTTTGTACTAATTTGGCCTTAAAATGGCTGCCTTCATCTGATTATATAATCTGAGGTATGCCATAGTTTGCAATCCATGTCTGCACAGTTAGTATGATAAGTTCCTAATTGCATGCCTTCCCACGTCTTGCTAAGCTTAATCCAGTAGTGGTGTCTACTATTGTGCACATATATATTTCTATCTTGTTACTTAGTGGTCCTGTAAAGTCTATTTGTACTGTTTTGCTAAATCCAGGCCTATTTATTAAGTCTAAGGTTGTGTGATGGAGTTTTTGGCATAGTTTTATGGCTTTATTGACATTATGCCATATTGCTATCATATTTCTATCATCAATCAAAGACCTCCCAATTCCTTCTGGGTGCTTCCGATGGGCCCTCAACTTCTACTAGTTCTTTGAAGGGATTATTGTCCTTCAATCTTTCCACCACCTTTTGAGCAGTGGCTTTTCCTTTTCTCCTGTTTTCATCTAAATCACTTATGGTCTTTAACAGTATACTGGGTACTTGTCCCTGCATTGCTCTCTCTAGTATGGGTTTTACTACATTGGGATCTGTCAGCCTAATCTCAATTTCAGCATTAGTATATTTGCATTTTTTTCTTAGCTATGTCCGTGGCAAACTGCCATCTGTTTTTCCAGTTTCATCTAGTTCAATTTCATTTTTATGGTGAGTCTTGGTCACCACTTTCTTAATTCTTGTCCACATTATTAGCCAATTGGAGCAGAAATTTAGTCCACTTCTTTTTGCAGTACCACTCAAAATTATTCTTAATTCGTCCACATTATTAGCCAATTGGAGCAGAAATTTAGTCCACTTCTTTTTGCAGTACCACTCAAAATTGTTGTAGTTATATATGTTTTGGAGCAATTCACTATATTCTTTTTCAGCCAGATTAAACACCCTTTTTTTCTCTCCACCTTCGCATCGGTATAGGATCGATCCAGTTGCACACACTGAAAGATGTGGCTTCTTCCTCCTTCTAAGCACCAAAGCACTCCAGAGTTGTCTTTCTCAATCCTTCCCTTTGAGAAGGGGATATGGAACACAAGTAGTGTTGGTCCAGGTGCACACACAGAAAGGTGTGGCTTCTTCCTCCTTCTAAGCACCAAAGTGCTACAGAGTTGTCTTTCCCAAACACTACACTCATTCCTTACCCTAAATCCATTTCAATTTGGAGTCCTGGAAATGAAACTACAATCCTGCAAACTACGCCATCTGTCATGAGCAGGAGTGTGCACTAACTGGAGGTCAAGACAGTAGTAGTTGCCAACTAGATTCTTTTATATATTATATATATCACACATGAAACATGTTAATTCATACCCGCCAGTCACACATCAAAGAGTACACCAGAGACCCTATCCTTATCAGATAGTACTGAGAAAGCAGGAAGCCATCATTATTGACAGTGCCCATTGGTTTACCTCAAAGGATTCAGCCATCTGTTTACTGTAAACTACTCAGCCATTTCTCTTAAACCAATTCTTCTGCACTGTCTGTGAAGTCATCAGGTCACAGCATCTCTGAGTTTGAGCAATGGTTAATCAGAGAACTAGGGAGACATATTTTTCTCTGCCAGTGATGTTTTACAAAGCATTTTCTGTTATCTATTGCTAAAACTATAATTCCCTTTACCATTTCCTACAGATCATATTACTCTCCCTGGATCCTTCCTTCTCACTCTGCTTTCTGTCATGAAGTGAGCAACTTTCCATTTCATGCTCTTCTTGTATAATGTTTCTGTCTTGGAGCTTATTAACCATGTACTGAACCCTGAACCACGAGCTAAATTAAATTTCTTTAAATTGCAAGTTTCCAGTACTGTGTCTTGCAAGGAGAAAGCTAATTAATACAGATAACATTTTGATTTTTTAAAATTTAGTAGCAGAAAAACTTGTACAAATGAAAACACCTATTTTATGAGAAAAAATGCAAAATTAAAATGTGGACCCTTGCCCAGGGATTTAGCTTAGTGGCACAGTGCCTCCTTCACAAGCACAAGATCCTGAGTTCAATCCCAGGAACAAAACAACAACAAATAATAAAAAAATTTAAAAAATAAAATAAAATGTGCACCCTTGTTAAAAAAAAAAACTTGTCCCTGCATTGCTCTCTCTAGTATGGGTTTTACTACATTGGGATCTGTCAGCCTAATCTCAATTTCAGCATTAGTATATTTGCATTTTTTTCTTAGCTATGTCCGTGGCAAACTGCCATCTGTTTTTCCAGTTTCATCTAGTTCAATTTCATTTTTATGGTGAGTCTTGGTCACCACTTTCTTAATTCTTGTCCACATTATTAGCCAATTGGAGCAGAAATTTAGTCCACTTCTTTTTGCAGTACCACTCAAAATTGTTGTAGTTATATATGTTTTGGAGCAATTCACTATATTCTTTTTCAGCCAGATTAAACACCCTTTTTCTCTCTCCACCTTCGCATCGGTATAGGATCGATCCAGTTGCACACACTGAAAGATGTGGCTTCTTCCTCCTTCTAAGCACCAAAGCACTCCAGAGTTGTCTTTCTCAATCCTTCCCTTTGAGAAGGGGATATGGAACACAAGTAGTGTTGGTCCAGGTGCACACACAGAAAGGTGTGGCTTCTTCCTCCTTCTAAGCACCAAAGTGCTACAGAGTTGTCTTTCCCAAACACTACACTCATTCCTTACCCTAAATCCATTTCAATTTGGAGTCCTGGAAATGAAACTACAATCCTGCAAACTACGCCATCTGTCATGAGCAGGAGTGTGCACTAACTGGAGGTCAAGACAGTAGTAGTTGCCAACTAGATTCTTTTATATATTATATATATCACACATGAAACATGTTAATTCATACCCGCCAGTCACACATCAAAGAGTACACCAGAGACCCTATCCTTATCAGATAGTACTGAGAAAGCAGGAAGCCATCATTATTGACAGTGCCCATTGGTTTACCTCAAAGGATTCAGCCATCTGTTTACTGTAAACTACTCAGCCATTTCTCTTAAACCAATTCTTCTGCACTGTCTGTGAAGTCATCAGGTCACAGCATCTCTGAGTTTGAGCAATGGTTAATCAGAGAACTAGGGAGACATATTTTTCTCTGCCAGTGATGTTTTACAAAGCATTTTCTGTTATCTATTGCTAAAACTATAATTCCCTTTACCATTTCCTACAGATCATATTACTCTCCCTGGATCCTTCCTTCTCACTCTGCTTTCTGTCATGAAGTGAGCAACTTTCCATTTCATGCTCTTCTTGTATAATGTTTCTGTCTTGGAGCTTATTAACCATGTACTGAACCCTGAACCACGAGCTAAATTAAATTTCTTTAAATTGCAAGTTTCCAGTACTGTGTCTTGCAAGGAGAAAGCTAATTAATACAGATAACATTTTGATTTTTTAAAATTTAGTAGCAGAAAAACTTGTACAAATGAAAACACCTATTTTATGAGAAAAAATGCAAAATTAAAATGTGGACCCTTGCCCAGGGATTTAGCTTAGTGGCACAGTGCCTCCTTCACAAGCACAAGATCCTGAGTTCAATCCCAGGAACAAAACAACAACAAATAATAAAAAAATTTAAAAAATAAAATAAAATGTGCACCCTTGTTAAAAAAAAAAAGCCAAAGTGCTCAAATATTCTTTTTTTTTTGTGATCTCTTATCTGAATTGTCATGTTGTTTTAGTTTATAACTTAATGGTAAATTCCCAATAGTATGAAAATACTTCTGCAGTGTAAGCACAAACTCTCATAGGTATGCATGCATAGAGTGGACCAATCTATGAATATAAAAGAAAACAAAATTACCCTCTGTGATTGGAACAGTTTCATTAATAAGTAAGTAGTAAAATTAATGTCATTGTGAATCATGTTTCTGCTTTGCCTCCATAATCTTTTATCTGCTTAACAGTCATCATTTTTCACTGGAAAAAGTTCTTCAAGTTAAATGATTTTAATAACATTTTTCTGTTAATCCTTGCTTGGAATGTGGTAAATGCAAAGTTATAGATGCAAGGCAGTAAATAATCCTCCAAATTTCTGAACCCATCTTTCCTACATTAATGAAAACTTTTTTGAGAGGTATTTTTGAGTCATTTCAAAGATAATTATTCCACTGCTAAGTGAGGGGTCACAAAGAGGAAATAGAAAAAAGTAGCAGAAAAAAGTAGCAGAAGAAATGACAAGTATCACAGAGTGTACAAAGAAAAAGAAATAAATTTGCTTCAAAAAACTGGAAAGATAAAGTTAAGTGAGTCGATTTGATTTTGATGTTATGTTTAATAATTTCAAGTTTATCTTATAAGTGAGTGGTACACCCACTGCGAGTAATTTTGACTCCCAAGTTACTTTTATTAATATCTGTAGATAATGTGAATATAGCAGCTTGAGATAGCACATGTTACCTCCCTCTAGTATATAGAGATCAAGGGTGTTAATGAAACACACACAGTCACACACACACACACACACACACACACACTCACACTGTCCTCTGCTGCAAGGTTAATATTGCAAAGGTATCAAAGCACTGCAGTAGCTGAGCGATCTTTCATTTAAAAATTTTAAAACATGGATTGAACTAATTAACTGTACTCTTTGGATAGCTGATGATGGTAACTGTATGGCTATGGGACATATACAAATGAATATCCATACACTATTTCTTACTTTGCACCAAATTTTACAAGTATAATAAAGTATACCTTTAATCAATGTTTGACTTTGGGAAAAACTGCACTATTTCCATAAGTAAATTAGATACACTATGGTAATATTTGTTGCAAAATTCAAACTGCAGCTCATGACTCAACAAGTGCTTGAGGATTAATTTTCATCCCTTCTGCTACCATCTGCTCTGCTGCTAAATTGCACTGCTCCACAGAATATTACATTTTAACTATAAAAGGTTGAGTGAACATAATCTGTTATTGGTTTAACAAAATTATCTCAGTTATATTTCTCATGACTTTCAGTTTGACTTCATTAATTTTGTCCTTACCTTTGGCTTCAAGCAGTATTTGGCATAGTAATTGTAAAAATATGATAAGTATTTTCTACATATTGTATGGCATAACAGACTAAAAAATTATATTTAGAAGTGTTAGATTAGTACTTGATGAAAATTTGACAGAATAAATATTCAGATTTCAGCAAAATTTTGTTATAGATTTGTTTTAATATTTGAGGATGCAAAGTAGTTCAACCTGCAGATATAATATAGTACATGTCAATGGATATTCAACTGAGTTATCTAGCAATGACAGTATTTTGTATTTGGTTTTATTATATTTAAAAGTTTAATATAATACATGAATGATGATATGCACATCACAGTTTTGTTCTATCAAATGTGTTGAAGAATACTGATTACCCTAAATGGCAAAACAAAAACCAAAACAAAAACCAAAAACAACAACAAAAAACAAAACAAAAACGTACAAAACATATATTCTAGAATGATGAGCTCATTTTAAAAGTATTTAATGTGGAGAAGTATTTATTCTTGCAGTATGTTCAAATATATTAATCATTAATTTGAAATTGAGAAGAGTAAATCTGAACAAGGGAAATAAAATGCAAAGATGAAACAACGAATAACTGTCAATACAAATAAGTAATGTAAAATATTTTTAGGAAATTTAAGGCATAATGATATTTTAGTAAATAGAAATATCACATCTAAAAAGGAAATATAAAATTTTCTATTCCACTCTGAATCTTTCTAGAATTCATTGATGGGCTTTAAATGAAAAATAAAATTGAATTTTTATTCTTTTAAAGAGATTCAAACTCAGGCATCTCTGAGATTTACGTCAGAAAATGAGGCAAAGATATTATAAAATAATTAACCATTTTTCTTTTTTAACCATTTATCATATAAATAACAGGTTAAATTTTGCCTGCTAATAATGACAGTGAAGGAAACAATAAAGCTAGCAATACAAACTATCAAATTCATTTTACCACTGACAATGATGGAGAAATAGAAAACTCAGTGAAGCAATTTATTATTACTTTAGTAGTAGTTTCCTGTTAATCAAGAAGTAGCTTGTGGGCAAGAAGTTGGCCTTATTGTTATGTAGACCCTGAAAAGAATAAAAAAGGAAGTCATTATTCTATACACTCAATGATACTGATTCCAGAGGAAGGAAGAAATTCAAGTTGCTTGACCACAACAGTAGTGAAGAAATATATAAATATGCATAATGTATTTAGATGTAAATATCTCTGGAAGAATTTTATTTGTGAGCTGTGCTTATATGTTTTCTTTTTTGTGCTTATATGTTTTATATCTTTAAAAAACAGCTAACAAAATAGGCATGCTGACATTATTCAATGGTAATATCAACCCACAGGTTACTTACTAAGAGAATCTATGTCTCTCTTGAGCTCCAGAATTTTTACCTGATCTCTTCCCCATGACCATTATCAGCTCTTCTAAGGACTTCCTGATCAACTAAAATGACTCAGAAATTGGTCAAAGAACAGATCCAGGCTTATCACTATGTGGAGATGGTTATATTAGTTCCAATTATTGGTAAAAATTTCTACAAGGAAACAAGGATATGTTTTTTCAAGATAATTATTTATCTGAGAAAGGTAAAGCCTACCTTGAATAGAGGTTCTGTATGTAAATAAAGTTTCTTGTGAACAGACTAAGTTGGGAAGGCCTGACATGTTAACAATATTTAGTCTACAAACACACACTGCATTTAAACTAACTTATATTTTTATTTTAATAAATAAGTTATTTAATGGTTTTTGTGTATAAATTCTGTGCATATAAATTCTATGTTATATTTATATATAAGCATTTCTTTTCTTTGAATGTTCTTATAAATGATAGTTTTTAGTTTCCAACTCCTTTGGTTATTACTAGAATATGAGAGAAACTGACTTTTATGTATTAACTTTTAAACTAAGAATAATTGTAATATTAACTCACTAGCAAAAATCTTTTGTGCTGTTGATTCTTTGAAATTTTCTGTGCAGAGAACAGATACATCTGTAAATAGAAATGATTTTATATCTTCCCTTATAACTTGAATATATTTTATGGTCTTTAATTTTCTGGTTTTACTATATGAAATTGAATAAAATCATTGACTTTTCCTCCATATTAGTGTGAAAGCATATAACTTCTCCCAGTTAGGTCAGCTGCCAGTTTTATGGTTTTCTTCATCAAAAGAAGGATGTGTCCTCTTCATCTAATGTGATTTTGGATTTTATAATGGATAGACATCAAATTTCATTAAATTATTTTCTATATTAATGAAATTGTCATAAAAATTTTATTTAGCCTATTGATGTGTTAGATTCCAAAGACTGGTTATAAAAATGTTGAACCTTCCTTATATATTTGGCTACTAGGTCTTTAAATATGAAACGTGTACAAATATGAAACTTGTACAATATTCTCTCTCTCTCTCTCTCTCTCTTTCCTTCCTTCCTTCCCTCTCTCTTCCTTTTTCAGTACCTGGAATTGTACCCACCTCATTCTTTATTTTTGTTTTGAAGCAGGGACTTATGAAATTGATAAGTTGCTCAGGATGAGCTAGAATTCCTGCCTTACCCTTTAAGATAGCTGAAATTACAAGTATGCAACACCACACTTGACGTGGTAATGTTTTGAGAGATTTTGCAACTACTTTCATTAAACATATTAATATATTATTTTTATTTCTTGGTAAAGTTGTGGTTTTGATATTACAGCAAGGCTGGTTTTTTAAAATTTATCTCTTCTAGAAGAGATTATAAAAATTGGCATCATTGTTTATTAAATATTTTGTAGAATTTATAGTTAAAATCACGTAGGCCTAGTAAATATTCTTATGCAATGTATTGTTTATTGACAATATCTTTCATAGATATATACATATTAAAATAACCAATTTCTCCTTTTATGTGTTTGATAAGATTATTTCCCTTTTTAAAAATATCAATTCCACCTAAATTATTAAATTCATGGGCAGAGTACTGTTTATAACACTACTTTATTTTTTTAGTGTCTATATTACCAACAGAGGTGACTTTCATTTATGATGATGGTAATTTCTAACTTCAAACTGTTTTATTTGATATGGCTAGAGATCTGCAAATTATATTGCTCTTTTTTTTTCTTTTTTCTTTATTGGTACATTTTAGGTATACAATACAGTTTCACTCATCATTGGGACCTTGGACCTTTACATGACATATCTTGGTTCTTATTTTTCCCCATTTATCTGCCCTCTCTTCACTCCCTCCACCCTCTCTATTTAGAGATACCTGTTTTCTATTGTTTTTCTTTTTCCCTTATTTTTTCTTTTCCCTTCTTAGCTTTTCCCTACCCCTCCACTTCCCCTACTGATCTTTTAAAAATAATCTTTTACTGCTCTTCTTAAAATAATCATAGTTTGGCTTTGTTCCTTGTTTCTATGTGTCTCTTATTTTTAACACTTTTTTAAAAGTATCTTTTCCCCTCTACTTTTCATTAGTATTTTGTATTTTATTCTGCCATCTTTGGACTTGTATTACATCTATCACTCTAAATTTCTAGAGTGAATATTTGGGTTTTTGGAATATTACTTTTCAACTGAAATCTAATTGTTTAGAAGTTTTTAGTGAATTCTTTATCTGTTTGCAAAAACGATGCAATTATATTTTGGAGAATGCAGAAGAAATAGAAGTTGTTAAAAGTGGAATGGGACTGATTTTTCATTCTATATCCCCTACTAGTGCTTGTAAGAGAAAAAGAATAAAGCAAGAGAATGATAACGCAACAAAATATTATAATATCCATACCTTCCATTGTGATACTGATTATGCCTGCTATACTTTAAGAATAATTAATTGATGTTGGAAAGCATATCATGGTAATAATTTAGTGCCTTAGACCCAGAATATTATAGTAAAAACATTTTAATCTGTTTTTTGTTTTGTTTTGTTTTGTTTTTTGGTACTGGGGATTGAACTCTGGTCCTTGCTCTTGCAAGGCAGGCCTCTGAACCGCTGAGCTAAATCCCCAGCCCTTTTAATCTGTTTTTTATGCTAAGGGATACATGTACAACCACTTCCCTATATTGTATACGGCCTTCTAGTATATTAAGTTTCAGCTGTGTGTTCTGAGTTAGAGGTAAAAATGTATCATTATATGTTTCATTTAACTTCATACTATTTAGTCGCTTCTATTCTTGAGCTTCCGTTGTCCTGTGATATGAAAATATGTGTACGTATTGTACCAAAATCATTTATTATGTCCTTTGTGTATATAGGAGACGATAATATAGGTAACTGAAATAATTCCCTCACTCCATTGCCTATTCTGTGAGCCCCAGAAGCTTTGAATATACCAAAGAATCTTGCAGATACACTCATGATAAGGATGGTGAGTTGGGAGGAGTATCCTGGCTTAGCTAGGTGGAGTCAATATAATCACAAGTGCTCTTATAAGGAGGCAAGCATAACAGAGTCAGGAGGTTGGGATAATGTAAAACGTGGCCAGAAACCAATAAATGCAGGCATCTACAGGAGCTACAAAAAGAAAAAAAAAAATATCCCTCAAGGCTCTCATCCTTGCTGTTTCCTTAGGTTTCTGTTTTCTAGAACGGTAGAAAAGAGAAAAAAAGTTCATTCTTTTGAGTCAATAAGTATGTGTAAATTTGGTAGCAGCAATAGGAAATAAATATACAGTCCAGGTGAAAGACACATTTCTATGTCAATATCTTGAAATAAATCACATCATTTAAACTATTTAAGAAAGCTGAAAATATACAGTAATATAACCACAAAATGATATTTTAAGTGTGAAATAGAGTAATAAAAATTACAAAGAGAAGATTTAGGATCTGTTGCTGATATTATTTGTATTTGCACAACAATCATCTTAATTACAACCCCATGGAATAGCAGCTCAAGATCTACTTGTGAACTATTATAGAAATTGTTGCAGAATTAAGATGCAGGAAGAATTCCACTCTCTATAAGCAAGCTGTTTCAATGAATAATGCAGTATTTGATTTGTACCTCCTCCATCTTCAGCATTTTTTACACAGCTTATATTAGAAACAAAAGCCCAAGACTTAACATAGGCATGAGTAAATGATGCATTAATTCTTCTCACTTAATTCAAGTAATTGGTTACCACTGTTTAATTTGCAAAACTCTTAATTGAAATCATACACTTAGGAATATTAAATGAGCTTAAAAGGTAGATGACTACCTTAAAATTTTTGAGTGTCATGCAAACTGAATTATAGAAACTTGTAAAAGGTAAATTTTCAAAACCAAGTGTAGTAGAAATTAAAACTTATTTGTAAGCATATGATTTTCAGATTGAGTGATAAAATATATATGCTTTCAAATACTGTCTACTGAATGATTAAAATAATTAAGTCAGTTTAGATTTAGTGCAAAAAGTTCCTAAGTAGTGTTCTCCACTTTCATTAATTTACCTAGACAAAAAAAGACATGAGTCAGTTTTGGTGCAGGCATTGTGCTAGTTACTGAAAATAGAAGAATAAGGAACAGGCCTCACTCTCAGAAATTTTATATCTAAGTGGGGAAGATGGACAGTAAAAGTAAACTGTGTTTGATGCAATTACAGAAGTGAACACAACTACTTGTTACCCCTGACATAAGCTGACAGAAGAAAGTGGAACTCAGTGAAGATTTGTAGAGATATAAGTGTATGAAGTTTTCTAAGAGAATTATATGCAAATAACTATAATTTAGCTGTACACTAAACTATCCAGTTTTGATGAAATGTTCTTAAAATGTAATCAATGTGATATTTGAGAGACAAAACAATTTGAATTTATATAATATTTAAGTGTATCATTTGTACTTGCTGAAAAACACATAATTCTCATTTCTTTGTATGCAGGTTGCTACATAATTGTAACATCTATTTTTTTAGTGAAAACATTTTATTTTCCTTATTGATCTTTTTCTTTCAAACTTTATTGATTTCCTTGCTATTTTATTTTGTTATTTTATTGAGGATCCCAGGAAAAGATCACCAGAATACAGAGGAGAAAATAGAAAAACTAGCTGAGAGGAAAGAGATAGCATCTCTTTTTGTGGCAATTAGAAATTTTGTCTGAAAATGGCAGTTGGTCTGCTCAAGAGGAAAATGGTGATGAAGAACAGAAACAGGAAGATGACTGACATGCCACAAAATTATTTGTGAACTCAGTGAAAATAATCAATGGAGAGAAGCAGGTAGTCTGAAGTAATTTGACTGTGGATCATCTGCCTGCATCTCTGGATTCATAATGGAAAACTGAAAATTTAAGTAAATTCAAAAGGGTACAGTTTAACAAGAAAACTAGGTATTATAGACACATAAATGTTTTTGTAAATCTAAAATCTTTTAAGTGTTGCCCAAGATCTTAACATGTTACACAGGCCCATCCCTCTTTTCAAAATTTGTAATTTAAATAGATATTTTGAGCACAGGAATCTCTGTTCCTTTTTATTCTACAGGTAGTTGTTAAGTAATTTGTATTAGTAGGTTTAACTTATAAGTAAAATTAAAATACCAGTGATTAATTTTTATTATTCATCACAGTAGCTAATTTAAAAAACTCTCAATTTGTATTTTTAAAAACACTTAATTACAAAATTTCTAGGAAATTGTATTTCTGATTTAGAATTCAAAAAATCTCCCAAATTCACCTTGATACAGATATAAATCAAATCAATAACTTTTTTTATCATTTGCTAAACATTTTCATTTCCTGATATCATGATGATGAGAATATAGCATATCAGATTATGGGCTGAAAATGAGAGAAATATGTGGATATATACAGTATTCACCTTACCCCCTTCCTCTATTCAGATGTCTTTTGGGTTTATTAAATGATCATGTTTCTGAGAAGTTTAGAAGAGATTAGAGTTTTTTTGTTTTTGTTTTACTCATTGAGCTTATTGGTACATTTTAGGTATACAGTACAGTTACATTCATTATTGGGATCTTGTACCTTTACATGACAGGCCTTGGTTCTCATTTTTTCCCCTTGTCCCTGTCCTCCCTTCACCCCCTCCTCGCCTCCCCATTTATAAACACTTTATTTCTATTTTTTCATTTCTTCTATTTTTTTCTTTTGCTTTATTACCTTTCCCCTGAATGAACTATAATAGTACATAAGATCCTAATTGACAATGTGAAATGGGAAGAAAAGGGCTAAACGTGTAGATTAGAGTTTTAGTAGACTTGTTCACATGCAGCCTGTATCAGTAAAAGGCTTCCAAATTTCAAAAAATGTTGACAGTTAGTTGTTCTAAAGGAAAAGTTAGGATTGCTAGTATTACTAGAAAATCATTTATAAAGTGAAGTATCTTGTGAGTAGAGCACCCCAAAGTGACCATGGATTCAAAATATAGAATAAGCCAACTTTTTTTTCTATATGTAGCCTTCATGCTAAAGCCGTAATAAACACTAATGAACTTTATTTTGAGGACAGATAAGTATTCTT
Organism: Fukomys damarensis; assembly: GCF_012274545.1. Classification (NCBI taxonomy): domain Eukaryota; kingdom Metazoa; phylum Chordata; class Mammalia; order Rodentia; family Bathyergidae; genus Fukomys; species Fukomys damarensis. Next base: position 63,586,268 of record NW_022900950.1, on the reverse strand, counting down.
TCTTGGTTTTCTAAGAAAATAATATTATTAATTTATACCCTGATGATTACATTAGTTTCCATTTCGAAATGATTTTATATAGATACCACCAGCAAATATTCATATATTTTAATTATCCTTCTATCTCTTTACTGATCAAAACTGGCAGTATTCTTATTCTATTGTGCTGTTTGTTTGTTTTACACAGAAAATGATGTGAATCATGACACTGGGGACGAAAAACAGCTTTACAGGCTGTGTACTTATTCAGCAATGGCTCTATAAAAAGGATAATACAGTAAATATCTTGGACAAATGAGATAAAGAAGAAAATGGATAACTTGATAAGTGAAAGATAATGGTTAAATATTGTTAAAAACAATTTAATCTTTAACAACTTTAAGAGATACCGTTATGGTGTTACAAACAAAGAAACTGCATCTAAGAAAGGTTAAATAATATCCAAGGTTACATACATAATAAGTGAAAGAAACAATTTGTGCATTATTAATTCAAAAAGTACTCTGTGGCTTCCACTACATAAAGCTGACCAATGGATATCTGTCAAATTTAATTGAATATGGAGCCACTGTATTAATTGCATTTTTCTCCACACCCTAAGGTAATTTTTGCCTAACATATGCTCTGGGATTTTGCACATTTTCAATTCATTTTATCTGCTTCCAATGAAAATCCTCCAGAGGACAAATCTAAACATTTCCATTCATCAATATTTTACAGCTGTGCAGTTGCTATTTTATTAAACTGAAATTTAAATGATGATTAATGAACTGGTCATTATTCCAATTCTTTAATCAATACTTAACGTGGTTTTCATCTCAACAGAGAACTTTTTACTTTCATAATTAAATACCAATTTTTATTAAAAACAACTTAATTTTCACTCAGTACTGAAAATATTGCATCAAATATAAATTATTCTTTTGAATGTAAGACATTTAATTATTATATGAAGTTTTAAAAATAAAAACAATTTTTGAAAAACTTCAACTTAACCTTTCATTTTTGAAAAAAAAATTGTAAATAAACTAATTTTTCCAAGCATATAATTTCCTGAAACATTGTCATATAAGAACCATGACATATTAAACCCACCAATTCTCTTACCAACTGTGCTTTTAATATTACCACATCTTAAAGTTCTTCTTGCATTCTTATTTCTAAGCAGCATAAAACACTTGTCAGTAATTCTCTTTGTGTTACTAATCTTTGTACAATTACAAATTTAAAATATTTACAACTTATAAGTTTATTTTTTCAACTTCTGAACATTTCTCTTAGAGAAAGGCATTATACTGGTTAGATGAACCCATATCATTTAAATTAACTCTGATTTTGTCTTATGCCAATCATATTTTTACTTATTTCACATTCTTGAGTTTATTGATACATTTTAGGTATACAGTACAGTTACATTCATTATTGGGATCTTGTACCTTTACATGACAGATCTCGGTTTCAATTTTTCCCCTTGTTCCGGCCCTCCCTTCAGCACCTCCTCCCCTCACATTTACAAACATTTTATTTCCATTTTTTTCATTTTCGCATATTTTTTTCTTTTCCCTTATTAACTTTCACCTGTGCTTCCCAGTTTCTCTACACATTTGCCCTTTTCTTCCTCTTTCACATTGTCAATTATCTCAGTAGGATCTTATGTACTATTATAATTTTTCACAACAGAGAAACTATTTGGTATTTACACATGTGTGACATTTATTACACTTAGGAATATATCCTCAATATGTGTCCATTTACATATGAATGAATCTAATTTCTCATTCTTTATGGCTGAGTAGTATTCCATTTTATAGAAAAAAACCACATCTTTATCCAGTTTCAAACTGATGGGAAAATACACTTTTTCCAAGTTTTAGCTATTACAAACTGCACTGCTATAAACATAGGTACATCTCTGTATCACTATGGTATGATTCTTTTGATTCTTTTGTAAAGATACCCAGCAGAGGGATGGCTGGGTCCAATGGAACCTCTAGTCCCAGCTCTTTGAGGTATCTACATATTGATTTCCATAGTGGTTGCACCAGTCTGCACTCCCACCAACAATGGAGAAGGGTTCCTTTCTCCGCACAACCCCACCAATATTTGTTATTGGTTGCTTTCTTGATAGCAGCCATTCTTTGTGGGGTGAGGTGGTATCTCAGTGTTGTCTTCATCTGCATCTCTCGAATGACCAGATATGTGGAACATTTTTTCATATATTTACTTGTTGCTTTTACTTCTTTGTCTGAGAAATGTCTGTTCATTTCAGATGCCCATTTTTGAATTGGGTCTTTATATTTTGGGGGGTTATTGTTTTGAGTTCTATTATATTCTAGATAATAGTCCTTTGTCTGAGGATCAGCTGGTAAAATTTTTTCCCACATTGTAGGTTGTCTCTTAGTTCTGTTGATAGTTTCTTTTGTGATGCAGAAGCTTTTTAATAAGATGAGATCCCAGTTGCTGATTCTTTCTGCTAGTCCTTGTGCTACTGAGGATTTGTACATAAAATCATTTCCTATGCCAATGTCTTCAAGAGTTCTGCCTAACTTATCTTTCAGCACTTTTAGTGTTTCTGTTTTAATATTTAGATCTTTAATCCACTAGGATTTTAATTTAGTTCATGGTGAAAGATAAGGGTCTAGTTTTATTCTTTGGCAGGTTGAGATCCAGTTTTTCCAACACTATTTTTTAAAGAGGCCATCCTTCCTCCAGTGGGGATGGTCAGCTCCTTTGTCAAAGATGAGGTAGCTGAGTATATCTGGAGTTGTTTTTGTGTCTTCCATATTTCACATTTTTGTTCCCATACTTCAACACCAACACTAGACATTTTATTTAAAAATACGTACTATCATAGGAAGGTATAGTCACTCCTAAAATATGTTTTGCCTTCATTATGATTTTGGTATTTTTTTCATTAGTTTTACTGGTACATTACAATTTGTAAAAGCTAAAATTTGGAAACAGCCCAGTTGCCCATCAACTGGAGACTGGATAAAGAAAATGTGTATTTTTTTTTCATTTTTATTTTTTTCTCTCATTGAGTTTATTGGTACATTTTAGGTACACAGTACAGTTACATTCAGCATTGAGATCTTGTACCATTACATGACAGGTCTTGCTTCTCATTTTACCCATAAAGTTTTTGAAAATGTGTTTTTTTAACAAAATGGAGTAGTACTCAGCCATAAAGAATGAGAAATTGTGTAATTGATAATTCTTAAGTGAAATAAATAGGACACACATTTGTAAATACTGAATAGTTTCTCTGGTGTGAGAAAATGAGAGTATAAATAAGGATCAAAATGTATAATAGATATGCAACATCACTCTCTTGTTATTGTAGCAGCTCACCAAACTCATAATAAATAATGGACAGAAATCATAACCAAATATCTTTACCAAAATTATATTTTTTCATGGCAGAATTTTCATGTTTTCCCTTCATTACAGTCTCAGAAGGTCACATGTTTAAGGGACTGAGCCCATGGAACCATCCATTATGCCTAAGGCCGCCAGTAGATTTATCTCTACTTTCTGCAACAAAGTGCTCCAAGGCCACAATCCAGCTACAGATCAAGTAAACCCCAATTCTGTTTGTGCCAGTTGCAGACAATTGGGCTTTTCATATGGTGCTGATTTTTCATGTGCATAGAATGCAAGGTAATGGGGTCATGGCAGCTTCTGCAATATCTATAGACAGTTTGCAAATACAGCCCAAGAATAAGTATTGGCCTTTGACCAAGTAATCCATATAGATCAGTGCTACCCAATTCCTTATCAGTCCACTCTCTCTGCAATGCTCATACAATGTCAGTCTTGCAACTTTCGAATTTATTATCTGCCCTACTGAGTTTTTGCCTTACATTGAGCTTCTTCTTTCTTTCCTCTTCCATATTTTCACTTTCTGGAATAGAAATGTATATCTTACTTCTATTCCACCATTAGATTTTGGAAGTACATAACATTTTACAAATTTTTTTCTTCATAAGAGATCATAGCTTTTTTATATTGTCTAGAGTCTTAACTTTTAAATGACATTAAAATGAGCTTAAAAGTTGTGACTACTGGTAATAAAAAGAATTGATACATTTTTTTCTTATGAGATGATGAAACTTGAAGACTCAGGAAGAATGCTATGATTTAGATAAGTCTATGTCTTCCCTGAATTTAGATTTGGCAAAATTTAGAGGTGTATGGCCCTGTTGATATATTTATTTTAAAGTTTTAGTCGACAGAAATGAAAGCTAACAAATTTATGTTATTTTAAGTCATCCAGTTTATGATGTCAAACCTCCCTATTATTCTGTATCTAAGATGTCGCATGATTCCTCAAGGACTACTTTTGTCCCTGTTGCACAAAGTCAATAAACTCAACTTTATTCAACAACTTCTTGGTTTAACCCAAAAAACACTTAAAAACCCTCTCTTTTTATATATAATATTTTACAATTAATATTATAATGGTAATTTTACACAAATAAGATATAATAAGCATCTATTATATTTTATATTTTGAATGTATTTATTTTCTGATCTAGTCATTGTAGTAATAATCTTTCTAAGTAGGGTCTGAAAAGTTTTGATGTCTCCGAAGGAACCAATATCATGTAATAGTACAGTCTTTCTTCAAATTAGACCTTGTGATGTGCTTTAGTCAAATAAATAGAATGTGTTACAAGTTGCACTATTTCCTAAGCTAAACTTTAGGAACATTTAGATTCTTCCAATTTTACACTGCATGAAAGATTGGCCACCATGTGGAAGTCTAATTACTCCAAGGGCCTCATTTGTACCTCCAAGAGATACAATTGAGAATAAGTACAAGCCTGCATACTGTATTTCTCAAGCTAAAAAATAAGCTAAAAAATATATGTAATCTCCAAAAATATAGAAATATAGCTTAATCCTGATCTGGTAAGTCAACTCTGAAGTTTTTAAAATTTTGGAATTTTTGAATTTCTTTGAGAGAATTGGGTAATGGGATGTCAGCAGGACATGGCTGATGACTCTCATTTCTTTTTTTGGCTCCAGCTGTATTCTTTCCCCTTTCCTTTGTCATACCTAGGTCTATCATTTACTGAAAAAGGCTCACATATCCAATATACATCACCATCCCAGGAAAAAAGTTGCCACTTTCCCAATGACTGCAGACTTATCAGACACAGCAGAGAAAAGATGAAAGCACAATGACTATGCATGTCTTAAAACAGGCTAGGTATTTTTCTGCTTGGAACTTCCAGGTTTCAATAATCTGTTTTGGAGTTTGCAGAAATAGAAAGTTGACTTTGAATTTGTATCCTCCTTTCACTTGTGAATGCCTTATTCTATGGAGCAGTGAATAATTGAAAAAGTGAAGAAATATGACTCTTTAAATTGTGGACTCCAAAGCACCTCCTAAAAAAGATATTATGTAATACTGTGTATAAAACTTCATATCTTGTTGTATCTCATATCACAAAAAGAAGCCATCACTTTAATAAAGAAAAGGTAGAGGCCTGGCATGGTGGCACACACCTGTAATCCCAGCACTCAGGAGGCTGAGGCAGGAGGAATCCTGTGAGTTTGAGACCAGCCGAGACTACATAGTGAGTTCCAGGCAGTCTCAACTACATAGTGAGACTCTGTCTCAAAAAAAAAAAAAAAAGTAGAGAGGTGCATCACGGTGGTATAGTGGAAACAGCAGCTGTGGTTAGCTTTGAGATAGACAACATGTACAGTCAGTACATGGTTATATGTGGTGGTAGTGACACCAAACACTACTATTCAGCTTTTACCAGACAGTGAAAAGATGAAATATTGAAACAAACAAAAATTAAGATAAAAAGGTGTCCCCCAAATGGAGCTCTTTTTTTTTTTTGCACATGTTTGCAAACTGCCATTTTGGGAATCACTCAAAACTCTAGGGATAAGAAACCAAGGGGGTACAAGCAGTGTTGCGTTCTCACCAGATGCCATTGTCCACAGTGCTTACCTAACTATGAAGTGTCCCCTGACAGGAAATGGTGCAGAGACTGTCATAATAATAGGAAAATGTTTCCTCATTCATGAGATCTGTTTCCAGAATAGGTCTGGAGACCAACTCATTCTCAGGAAACTAAGTCTGAACTAGAAGCAGCCAGCAAGAAAAGGGTGAGTGAACTTTGGTTCAGACTTCTGCTTTTTTGGCACTGGGTACATGAGAAAACATGCTCCTAAAAGAAATGAAGAACTCTGGAAAGCTGGGACTTGGGGAAAGCATATGTGGGAAGCTGATTCCTATGCTAGCTGAGGAAACTTTCTCCTTTACCTTGAACACTGCTAAAAACACAGGGACCCATGTGAGCTGAGATACGAGAACTGACACTTTGAGAGATGAAGAGAAGAAATAGTGGAATATTCAGCAAGGTTATGGCTAGCTAAGAACCCCAGGCTGAGACTCATTGAAGGGAGCAGACTAAATGTTGCAGCCCTGATGTTGAGAACATTAGAGGCCCCTGAACACCGCAAGCTAGAGAGAGTGAGCGTATAAAACTGCTTAGGAATACTCATATCAATCAACAAAACAGGATAATTACCTTTTTGTCTCATCTTTTATGTTTTCCATTTTCCCCTATGGATATTTTTATTGAGTTTTTTTGGTACTTTTTAAGTATACTGTACAGTTTCTTTCATCATTGGGATCTTATACCCTTACATGACAGATCTTGGTTCTCATTTTTCCCCACGCCCCTGTCCTCCCTTCACCACATCCACCCTTCCCTTTACAAAGATTGTTTCCATTTTTTCCTTTTCTCATATATTTTCTTTTCCCTCTTTCTTTATCCCCACCCTTCCCACTTCCCCTACACCTTTAAACCTTTTCTTCCTATTTCACAACTTTTCACCTTTTAATTGGTAGTTTATTTTGTATAAAAAGAGCTTGGGATTTTATATGTGTTTAGATATATTAATTTACTGTGGTAAAAGACACATGGTCAGAGATTCCCCTCAAATTCACAAAATTATTGCCTTTACTTTGAACTTTGAGTTCTTTGCTGTAATAAAAATAATTTTTAACATTCATCATATTATCATTACTTCTTGTTTGATATGCAGGTATAACTTGAGTATAGGTTTTCAACTTTAAATCCATGACACTCTACCTTGTTTTACTATACATTCCCACAACAAAAGTCCCTTCTTAGGAACTATTTTCTGAACTTTTCTATTAAGTCATAAGTATCACAGATAATCTCTAGCTAGCTTCTAAAATGTTGATGTTTTTGTTAGTTGCTCTCTTATTTTATTTTTAAAATATTTTTCCTCATTCAGTTTATTGGTACATTTTAGGTATACAGTACAGTTATTCATTATTGGGATCTTGTACCTTTACATAACAGGTCTTGGTTCTCATTTTTCCCCTTGTCCCTGCCCTCCCTATACCTCCTCCTCCCCTCCCCCTTTACAAACACTTCATTTCCCTTTTTTCATTTTCTCCTATTTTTCCCCTTATTAGCTTTCCCCTACCATTCCCACTTGCCCTACATCTTTAACCCCTTTCTTCCTATTTCACATTGTCAATTATATAATTAGGATCTTATGTACTGTTATAGTTTATTAACACCAGAGAATTTATTTGGTATTTACACACGTGTGACTTATTTATTTCACTTAGGAGTATATCCTCAGAATATATCAATTTTTCCTATGAGTGAATCTAATTTCTCATTCTTTATGGCTGAGTAATATTCCATTTTATTGAAAAAACATATCTCCTTTATCCAGTTTCCAACTGATGGGCAAATGGGCTGGTTCCAAGTTTTAGCTATTACAAACTGTGCCACTATAAACATAGGTGTACATATATCTCTGTGATATGATTCTTTTAAATCTTTGGGAAAGATACCCAGCAGAGACATGGCTGGATCAAATGGAAGCAGGGATGCAAGGATGGTTCAACATACATAAGTCAATAAATGTAATACCATATATTAACAAAGTCAAGGACAAAAACCATATAATCCTCTTGATAGGTGCAGAAAAAGCATTTGCCAAAATTCAACACTCATTCATGATAAAATAAAACCTGCAAAAAATTGGAATAGAGGGTCTATATCTCAATTTACTAAAGGCTATGAAAAACCAATTACCAACATCATATTAAATAGCCAAAAACTGAAAATTTTCACGTTAAAATCAGGAACAAGACAAGGATGCCCACTACAACCACTCCTCTTTGATATAGTTCTGGAAACATTAGCCATAGAAATTAGACAAGAGAAAGAAATTAAAGTAATAAAGATAGCAAAGGAATAAGTTAAAATGTCATTATTTACTGATCATATGATATTCTACATTGAAAATAAAAAAAATCCCACCAAAAGACTTCTAGACTTAATTGACACTGTTATCAGAGTGGCTGAATATAAGGTCAACACACAAAAATCAATAGCCTTCTTGTACACAAATAATAGACTCATTGAGAGAGAAATTAGAGAAACAATTCCCTTCACAATAGCATCAAGAAAATGAAGTATCTAGGAATCAACCTAACAAAAGAAGCAAAAGACCTGTACACTGAGAACTACAGCACTCTGAAAAAAGAGATCAAAGAGGATCTAAGATAATGGAAAGATACCCCTGCTCCTGGGTAGAAAGAATCAACATAGTGAAAATGGCCATACTACCAAAACTGCTATGTGGTTTTTCTATAAAATGGAATATTACTCAGCCATAAAGTATGAGAAAATAGATTCATTCATAGGAAAATGGATACATATTGAAGATATACTCCTAAGTGAAATAAATAAGACACACATGTGTAAATGCCAAATAGTTTCTCTGGTGTGAATAAACTATAATAATACATAAGATTCTAATGAGATAATTGACAATGTGAAATAGGAAGAAAAGGGCTAAAGGTGTAGGGAAAGTGGGAAGGGTAAAGTAAAAAGGGAAAAGAAAAAAATGTGAGAGAATGAAAAGATGAAAATAAAGTGTTTGTAGATGGGGAGGGGAGGAGGGGGTGAAGGGAGGGCAGAGGTAAGGGGAAAAAATGAGAATCAAGACTTGTCATGTAGAGGTTCAAGATCCCAACAGTGAATGCAACTGTACTGTATCCCTAAAATGTACCAATAAATTCAATTAAAGCTGAAAAAAACTGCTATACAGATTCAATGCAATGCCAATTGAAATTCCAACACTATATTTCACAGAACTAGAAAAAAGAATACAAAAATTCATTTGGAACCATAAGAGACCTAGAATAGCAAAAGCCATCCTAGGCAGCAAACACATGGCAGCAGATATAACAATTCCCAACTTCAAATTATACTACAATGCCCCTGTGATAAAAATAGCATGGTATTGGCAAAGAAACGGATCTGAGGATCAGTGTAACAGATTGGAAGACACACACACAAAACACTCCAGATGTACTCAGCTACGTCATAAAGGAGCTGACCATCCTCAGGGGAGGAAAGGTAGCCTTTTTAATAAATTTTGTTGAAAAAACTGGATCTCAACCTGCCAAAGATTAAAACTAGACCCTTATCTTTCACCATGAACTAAATTAAAATCCTAGTGGATTAAAGATCTAAATATTAAAATAGAAACACTAAAAGTGCTGGGAGATAAGTTAGGCAGAACTCTTGAAGACATTGGCATAGGAAAAGTCTTCATGAACAAATCCTCAGTAGTACAGGAACTAGCAGAAAGAATCAACAACTGGGATCTCATCTTATTAAAAAGCTTCTGCACTGCAAAAGAAACCATCAACAGACCTAAGGGACAGCCCACAATGTAGGAAAAAAATTTACCAGCTGCTTCTCAAAGGACTATTATCTAGAATATAAAAATAACTCAAAACAATCAGCCCCCCCAAATATAAAAACCCGATTCACAAATGGTCATCTGAAATGAATAGACATTTCTCAGACAAAGAAGTAAAAACAGCAAGTAAATATATGAAAAAATGTTCCACATCACTGGTCATTCAAGAGATGTAGATGAAAACAACACTGAGATTCCACCTCACACCACAAAGAATGCTTGCTATCAAGAAAGCAACCAATAACAAATGTTGGCAGGTTGTGGTTGGAAAGGAACCCTTCTCCATTTTTGGTGGGAGTGCAGACTGGTGCAACCACTGTGGAAACAATATGGAGATACCCCAAAGAAGTAGGATTAGAGGTTCCATTTGATCCAGGCATCCCTCTGCTGGGTATTTTTCCAAAATAATTAAAACAGTCATACTTCAGTAATATATGTGCACCCTTTTTTAGAGGCACAGTTTGTAATATCTCAATCTTGGAAACAGCACAATTGCCCAAAAGATAAAGAAGATTTGGTTTTTCTATAAAATGAAGTACTACTCAGCCATAAAGAATGAGAAACTAGAGTTATTCATAGGAAAATGGATGCACATTGAAGGTATTCTCCAAAGTGAAATTAAAAAGTAACACGTGTAAATAATGAATAGTTTCTTTCATGTGAAAAACTAAAAGTGTATATAGATCCAAATTTTATAACTGACAATATGAAATAGGAAGAAAAGAGATAAAGGTGTAGGGCAAGTGGGAAGGGTAGGGGATATGAATATGAGGAAATGAAGAAATTGAAACAAAGTCTTTGTAAATAGAGAAGGGAGGAGGGGTGAAAGGTGGGCAGGGGTATGGGAAATATGAGAACTAAGATCTGTCATTTAAAGATATAGGATTGCCAATGATGAATGTAACTGTACTGTATACTTAAAAAGTACCAATAAACTCAACGAAAAAAAAAAAATAATAAAAAGACCAAAACCCAGTGGGGCAAATTTAAATTTTGAAGCTCCATTTATAGTGTCTGGGATAGCCTTTAGAAACATGGAAAATCCAAATGGTTTGTGCAGATTCACTCTTATTTTTGCTAGTTGTTCCCCAGGTTGGGTTTCTCTTTAATATAGACATGTACCAGTCTCCTAAAGGAGCATCACTATTGTTTATTACAAATATGTACTAATTAAACAAGAAAGAAAGAAATAACCTAATTAAATAATTGAGTGATATTTTCTCTATAAAGTCATAAATCCAAAAGTTGTAACTAAAATATGTTCAAGATTTTCTCTACTTCAACATATGAATTTTGTTTGTTTTTCATTGACAAAAGATTTATATATATTCACAAGTACAATACTGAATGTAATTAGCATTTTTGTATTATTAAATGATTGTCACTTATTTGTGAGTAGCACATTCAATATCTATATATCATATATATTATATATCTATATATCCATATATAACATATATAGATATATTTATTGTTAACTCTGTTCACTATTCAGTTGTTGATTTGTCATCTAAGCTTAGAAAAATAGGATGATTTAATATAGAGGCATTTCTTTAAAGACAAAAGATACTAGAATAATAGAATTTATTGTCATGCTATCGAATCTGTTAGAGAGATGCCAGTTTACACTATAATAATTGCATATATTAGTTTGAGGAGTTCATTTATTCAAACAGTTACTATATCTATCTATTTATATATCCATTACATTTCAACTAATAACTTTTAATTTTTCTTCAATATTTACTCAATAAAAAACATTTCTGGTGACTCATTATACTTTAAATAAGGCAGTTTTAGTTGGTGTTCAGATCTTTTTTATGTCTATTGCAATGTTTTTGGCCACTCCTAATAATTCTGTAGACAATGATGAGAATTAATAGGATTAATAGGAACCAATCCAAATACTCTTGTCCTTATAGCATACATTGTGAATGGTGAATGAAAGAAACTATTAAGTACTTTTCCTTACAATATGAAAACATTTCATAAGAGGATAGATTATGTCTACACAAGTGATTTTTGGGGGGCTGGGGATTTATTTCACTGGTTCTGCTGCCTGCTTTGCAAGAAGAAGGTCCCGAGTCCGATTCCCGGTACAAAAACAAACAAAAAACAAGTGGGTTTTTTTTCTTTTGTAAGCTAAATTATGAGCTGTTTAAAATATAGATAGTAATTACATTTGCACATTATATGCTGTTGCTTTAATTGGCATGAAATTTGTTAAGATTATTTATCCAGAAATTTATTGTTTTATTATGTTCTTAAGTATATTGTGTGTTCTTAACTTTGTGTAAAATGTAAGAAAACTTTTATCAATGACTGTAATCTTATATTTCAAATTTGTAATAGGTATAGGAGAAAAATGGTTTCATTGCATTTTTTCTTTTGGACCACCAAAATGCCTGTAGATGGTGCAATCAGAAATTTCAAATTATTGTATTACCCTGAAGGAATGATTACAAAACAGTAATATTTGGCAGATGTTATCTATGTATTTTGGGCCATTTTTTTCTGGAGAAATTAATATATAATATGTAATGGCAAAAATCATACACACATTTGATGCATTTGAATCTAATGTTATATTTTAAAATACTTTACTGAAATAATAAATTATGGTCCCTTTCAATGAATATATTTCGCTTTTACTTTTTGCAAAGTACAGGCTTTATTCAGTAATGTTAAATATAAATTAAAATCTAAAATATCAAGCAAGGTCTTTTGTTTGCTAAGATTATTATATCATGGCCTATAATTTTAATGGACATAATTCATAAAGGTTTGCTTCATAAAATGTGGAAAAATATATTATTTTTTCCTTGTACAAAAGAGTTATTCTAAAATTGTTTCATAATAACAAGTAAACTGCTACATGTGTATGCTCTAAGTGAGTGGTTGTGTTGATGTAACAGGACTTACTGTTAATCAACATCCAATCCAATATTTGAGAGAAACCATAGGATATGGTTAAGAGGATGGATACATAATAGCATAAACTTTTATTTCTGTAACATTAATTATAATAATTTACCTTCCTGTATTTGAGAGTCTAAAAATGTAAATATTCCTACATTAGGAACATGCATAAAAAATCAACAAATTTGCGAAGTTGCTTAGAAGAGTACCTGGATCATTGCAGTTTATCTTTACTTAATAGATCTGTAAAGAACAGATCTTACTGCCACTATAATTATCACCATCACTATAAAATGGTTATTTAGACAATGTATTTTTTGATGATTTGGAAAAGTACAAAATAAAATTTTCCACCCACTCTACACCTGGTTAGAATGTGCATGAATTTGAAGACCGCTTCATTCATCCTTTCATGTTCTTATTCATTTTGAGACTGTCGGGAGTATAATGTTGGTCTGTCTAGCATAATGCATGCCCTCATGAAATTTCTATTTGAGTATGCCTACATTTCATATCAACAAAGGATTTAATTGATTTTTGTATGATGTTTACTATAAAGGGAGATTTTTTAAAAATGGAGATGTGCTTCAACATTAAGAAATCTTTACTTGAGTGTACATATCAAGGCTGTTAAGTAAGTGCATCTTTTCAAAAGTGAAAATCAATCTTTTGCAATAACTATTGAAGAGACTTAGAAAAATATATATATATTAGCTATACAAATATGGGCCATAATATTTACCATTTACACCACATGATTTAGGATACTTTAAAAATATATTAAAGGAGCTTTTTAATAAGATGAGATCCTAGTTGTTGATTCTGCTAGTTCCTGTGCTACTGAGGATTTCTTCATAAAGTCTTCTCCTATGCCAGTGTCTTCCAGAGTTCTGCCTAACTTATCTTCCACAAACTTTAGTGTTTCTGTTTTAATATTTAGAACTTTAATCCACGTGGATTTTAATTTAATGCATGTTGAGAGATAAGGGTCTAGTTTTAATCTTTGGCAGGTTGAGATCCAGCTTTTCCAACACCATTTATTAAAGAGGCTATCTTTCCTCCAGTGGGAACTGTCAGCTCCTTTGTCCAAGATGAGGGAGCTGAGTACATCTGTAGTTGTTTTTGTGTCTTCCAGTCTCTTCCACTGATCCCCAGGTCTGTTTCTTCTCCAGTACCATGCTGTTTTTATCACAGTGGCTTTGTAGTATAGTTTCAAATTGGGAACTGTTATACCCGCTGTTGTGTGTCTGTTGCCTAGGATGGCTTTGTCTATTCTAGGTCTCTTCTGGTTACAAATGAGTTTTTTGGATTCTTCTTTCTAGTTCTGTGAAATATTGTGTTGGAATTTCAATTGGCATTGCATTGAATCTGTATAGCAGTTTTGGTAGCATGGTAATTTTCATTATGTTGATTCTTCCTACCCAGGAGCTGGGGATATCTTTCCATTTTCTTATATCCTCTTCAATCTCTTTTTTCAGAATGCTGTAGTTTTCAGTGTAGAGGTCACTCGCTTCTTTTGTTAGGTTGATTCCTAGATACTTCATTTTTTAGATGCTATTGTGAAAGGAGTTGTTTCCCTAATTTCTCTCTCAGTGATTCTGTTATTTATATACAAGAAGGCTATTGATTTTTGTGTGTTGACCTTGTATTCTGCTACTCTGCTAAAAGTATCATTTAAGTCTAGAAGTCTTTTGGTGAAATTTTTTGGGTCTTCAATGTAGAGTATCATATCATCTTCAAATAATGACATTTTAACTTCTTCCTTTCCTATCTTTATTGCTTTAATTTCTTTCTCTTATGAAAAATCTTCTGCACTGCAAAAGAAACCATCAGCAGAACTAAGAGACAACCTAAAATGTGGGAAAAATTTTTTACCAGCTGCTCCTCAGACAAAGGACTATTATTTAGAGTATATAAAAAACTCAAAACAATCAGCCCCCCAAATATAAAGAGCCAATTCAAAAATAGGCATGTGAAATTAACAGACATTTCTCAGACAAAGAAGTAAAAGCAGTAAGTAAATATATGAAAAAATGTTCCACATCTCTGGTCATTCAAGAGATGCAGGTGCAAACAATACTGAGATCCACCTCACCCCACAAAGAATGGCTTCTATCAAGAAAGCAACCAATAGCAAATGTTGGTTTGGTTGTGGGAAAAAGGAACCCTTCTCCATTATTGGTGGGAGAACTGAAGAAACAACTCCCTTCACAATAGCATCCCCACCATAAAAAAGAAATCAAACACCTCTATCTGAAAACTATACCACTCTTATACAAGAGATCAGCTCAAAGAGGATATCAGAAAATGAAAAGACATCCTTTCATCCTAGGTAGGAAAACCAATATAGTGAAAATGGCCATACTTCTTAAACTGCTGTATAGATTCAGTGCAATCCCAATTGAAATCCTAGCAGCATATTTCCTAGACCATGAGAAAACAATCCAAAAATTCATTTGGAACAAGAAGAGACCAAGAAGAGCAAAAGAAATTCTAGGAAACAAAGACAAGGAGTATCACAATCCCTGACTTGAAACTGTACTACAAAATTACTGTTAAAACAGCATAGTACTGGCAAAGATGCAGACCTGAGGCGCAGTGGAGTAGATCAGAAGTTGTAATAACACCTCCAGATACATTCAGCCATCTCATCTTCTACAAAAGGGCCAAACACCCTCACTGGAGAAAAGATAGCCCCTTTAATAAATGATGCTGGAAAAAGTGGGTTTCAACTTGGCAATGATTAAAACTCTCTCACCATGCACTGAACTAAAATCAAAATGGATTAAAGATTTACATATTAAAACAGAAGCACTAATGTGGCTAGAAGAGAGGTTAGGTAGAACTCTTGAAGATATTAATTTAGAAAAAGATTTTATTAACAGAACCTCAGCTGCCCATAAACTAGCATAAACAATCAACATTTGGGATCTCTTCTTTTTAAAAAGCTTCTGCACAGCAGGGAAATCGCCAACAGTGTGAAGAAACATTGCACAGTGTGGGTAAAATTTTCACCATCTGTTCCTCAGACAAAGGTCTACTTTCTAAAATGTGAAAAGAACTTTAAAAAATCAGACCTTCCAAATTTAAAAATCCTATCAAAAAATGGGCATCTGAAATGAACAGACATTTCTGAGACAAAGAATTAGAGCACATAAACATACAAAAAAATGTTCAACATCGCTGGTTATTGGAAAGATGCAAATGAACACAAAACTGAGATTCTATCTCATTCCAGAAAGAATGGCTGCTATCAAGAAATCAACCAATAACACATGCTGGCAGGGTTGTAGGGAAAAAGGAGCCATTCTCCACTGTTGGTATGAGTGTGGACTGGTGCCACCACTGTGGAAATCAGTCTGGAGATACCACAATGAACTAGAATTAGAGGTCTCATTTTACCCAGCTATTCCCCTACTGGGTATCTTCTCAAAATAATTAAAAGAATCATACCACAGTGATATAAGTGCACCCAGGTTGTTTGTAATAATTACAGCACAGTTTGTAATAATTACAACATGGAAACTGCCCAATTGCCCATCAACTGGAGACTGGATAAAGAAAATGTGTGTTAGTGGTTTTTTATAAATACATTAGAATACTACTCAGCCATAAAAATTGAGACATTAGAGACGTTTATAGCTAAATGGATGAACATTGAGGTGATACTCTTTAGTGAAAAAATAGGACACGAGTGCAAATACTGAATAATTTCTGTAGTTTGAGAAACTGAAAGTGTAAATAAGAACTAAATGTTATAACTTACAATGTGAAATAAAAAAATTGACAAAGGGGAAGGGGAAATGGGAGTGGTAGAGAAAGGAAAGAAGGGAATGGAATTAATATGATAAAATGAAAAAAATGTGAAGCAAAGTCTTTTTAGAGAGGCAGGCATGGTGGGTTTGAAGAGGGCAGGGGAAGTGTGTAAAAATAAGAATCAGGATATATTATGTAAAGCTACAGTTCTTTAATGATTAATGTCATTAAATATAATACCTAAAATGTACCAATAAAATTAATTTTAAAACGAATAAAGTATAAATTATAAGTAACTCAAAAGATAAAAGATCATGAAAATCATGGCAGAAAGTTTTCTTAATCATAAAAAAAAAAAATTCAAATACAGTATGCGTACATTACCCCAATAGCCTTGATCAGAAAAAGTGTCTCCAGGATTTCATGCATTGCAAAATTTCAACAAAAATAAAATGCTTAAACCTGTTAGGGAAAAACATAACCTATAGAAACAAGCATTTTAGCATAAAGCTTAAAGACCAGGAAAGATTGAAGTTTTTGAAGTTTTAAAGAAAAATAGTTGTCAATCCAGAGAACTACACCCTGCAAAATTAAATTTTAAAATCGACAGAGAAATAAAGTCTACCCATGACAAAGAAACCATGAAGAAATACATGATTACTAGACCAATATTGCAGAAAATATTTTAAGAATCCTAGGAAGATTGTCAATTATACATTAGAGACAAGGTGGCCACCAGACCAAGGAGTCCAAAAAGGTAAGCACATAAACATCTAACTGGGAGAGTAAAGAAAAGAAAAAAATAAAAGAATCACTGAAAATATAATGCAATGACAGGATCCTACAAATGCCTTATAATTAATGTCAGTAGCACTAATTTTCTAATCACAAAACACACACAGGCAAATTACATTTTAAAATCCAACCACTTATCACCTGCAAGAGACACAACTCATCCTAAAGGAAACATATAAATTGAGTGAAAAAATGAAAAATGGTATTACATACAATCAGAACTCAAAAACAAGAAGTTGGGGGCAGGGATTTAGCTCAGCAACAATGCCTGCCTTGCAAGCACAAGGCTATGAGTTCAATCTGAGGCACCAAAAATATAAGTAAGAAGGACTATTTTATGTTTAGACACAACCAACTTTACTAAAACTGATCGTAATGGACAAAGATGGCCAATACCTACAGGTAAAGGAAATAACTCAGAAGAAATTGATAAATTAGTAAATCCATATGCACCAAAAATTGGCACATGAAATTTATAAAAATAAATGGCTGGATATAAAGGGACTAACAGACACTAATACAATCATAAGGAGTTAGGTTAACTAGAAAAAAATATATTTCAAAGTTAAACCATAATATTGAAGAAATGATTAACAGATACCTACAGAGGGCTTTCTCCAGCAGGATACATATTTTTTTCTCAGCTCCACATGGACTTTTTTCCAAAATATAACTTGAGTTGTAAAGCATGCTTAAATAAATAAAAAGAATGGAAGAAATAATCTCTTGCATAATATCAGAAAACAGCAAATATAAACTATAAATCAAAAGAAATGTCAAAACCATAAACATATGGATAATAAATATTGCATAATTAATAAATCACAGGAAATTTTTTTTTAAGTTTTAAAAATCAAATGACAATAGAAACACAACATACTAAAACTACAAGGGGATATAATAAAATCAAACCTGAGTGGGAAATTCATAGCTGTTAATCCACACAATAAAAAAAATAGAATGATCCTTGATGCATCTCAAGGTCCTAGAAATATAAAAAAAATTTTAATTAGTAGTAGTGGTATTATAGATAGTTGAGCTAGATAGAAATATTATAAGCAGTCAGATAGAGCTAAGTCCTCAAGAGATCCAGGACAAAGGTAAAACACACCACAGCTGCAAGTCAGCTGAAAACGAGGCCTTAAGATAGAGAAAAGATACCAGAACCACATATTTCTTCAAAGAACTGGGCTTAGTGAAGTATAGATAGGCATCAATTACCCTGGGAGTGACCAGAGATATTTGGACCCACCAACTCCTAGGAGAATCCTTTTTCTTGCCATCCATGCTTATTACATGACTTGGTTCCTAATTGGACCACCATTACCTAAGTAAATATACTTGTAACATTATTGGATGTTCATGGCTGTGGCCCATATTGTAACCACTTTGGTTTCACACTATAAAACTTCTCTGTAAAGTGGATACCTTGAACTATCCACTTGGGACCACTTCTTCCTCTCAGGAGCTTTTCTAGCAATAAATATTTTCCTATTTTTAACCTCCATCGTTCCTAGGACTCATTCTTCAATTTCTAGAGAACAAGAACTCGGCATATCACACAGTTAACAGGTTGGGAGATATATTTCATATTTTCCCATAACAGTAGGATAAAAATTATAAAGATCAGATAAAAATTAATTAAATTGAGATAAAAATATACAAAAGATCAATGAATCAAAGAGTTGATATTATCTTTTTTTGTTTGTTTGTTTTTGTTTGTTTTTTGAGACATGGTCTCACAATGTAGTTGAGACTGACCTGGAACTCACTATGTAGCCCAGGCTGGTCTCGAACTCACAGCGATCCTCCTACCTCAGCCTCCCAAGTGCTGGGATTACAGGAGTGTGCCACCATGCCCAGCTGATATTATCTTTGAAAGGATAAAAGTGTTAAACTTTTAGACTAACTTAACAAAAGAATAACTTTAAAAACCCATATTAATGCAACTAGAAATAAAACAGATTAAATAATCATGGGGACTGACAAAATTGAGCGAATTAAAAGAAACTATTAAAAATTATACTTCAATAAATTTGAGGCCATAGAAAAATGGATAACTTCCTAGAAACATGACTTAACAAAATTGATTCAACAATATATAAAAACTCTGAATAGATCAATGAAAGGCAATTAATTAGAGACAGTAATATAAACCCTTACAAATAAGAAAAGCTTAGAACCTGATAGAACGCAAAATTGTACCAGAACGTCCCAAAAGATCTAAAGAAGTACTCTTTATTTTCATCCAAGAAATTGAAAGGAAAAGAACACTACCAAATTAATTCCCAAAAGATAACATTACCCTCATAGCAAAATTGGACACGGATTTAACATAAAAGAATACTACAGGCCAGTTACCTTAATGATATTAGATGCAAAAATCCCCAAAATAGTGGCAAAGAGAATGCAACAAATATTTTAAAAGTTCATGCATCATGACAAAGCTGGCTTCATCCCAGGAACTTAAGGATAGTTTAAACTACAGAAAAAAAAAATGTAGTACAACCATAACAGAAGCAAGGACAAAAATTGCATAATCATCTCAACAATTGCAGTGAATAGTCTTTGTGAAGATTAAACATCTATCCATGAAAAGTATCTTGATTAAATTTGGTATAGAAGTACCTAATCTCCAAATGATAAAAGCTATGACAGATTCATTAGCAGCATCATACTGAGTGAGAAAAAAATGATAGCAAAGAATGGAAACAAAGTCTTTCTATGTAGGGCGGGAGAAAGAGCAGGGGAATGGAGAAAAAAATAAAAACCAAGATTGCAAAGTATAAATTTCCAACAATGAATGTCATTATATTGTATACCTTAAATGTACCAATAAAATTAATTTAAAAAATAAAACTAAACAAGGAAGTAAACAAGGATATCCACTGTTATCTCTCTCATTCAATAGTATGATGAAAATGACCAATCATTTGTTAAATAGGCTGCCATTGCTCTAGCATGTGTTTTAGGTTCCTTTGTCAAATATCAGATGGATGGAGGGAGGTGCCAAGGGATTTTTCCTGCATCTTAAACTCAGTTCCCCTGATCAACATGGATCCTTTTGTACCATTACTGTGTTATTCTCTTTTATCACTGAAACTTTGCAATGTAACTTAAAATTGGGATTGTGAGGACTCCTGCTTTGCTCTTGTTGCCCAGTATTGACTTGGCTATTTGGATCTCTTCTGTTTCAATGCAAAATTTACAATATTTTTCTACTTCTTTAAATAATTTTGTTGGTATTTTCATTGGGATCAAATTAAATTTATGTTTGATGTTATTCTCAGCATTCTGCTTTTATATCTCAGCATTTGATACATTTTGATTTGATTTTAGTGTAGAACAAAAGATGTGTGTCTAGAGTCATTTTCTATCAGACACAATATTGTTAAATCAGTCATATTACAAAACATCATATATAAATAAGGTATAAGTACAGAGTAAATACAAGAAAGATTATAGAAAAAAGACTTTTGGAGAATGGAATGCAATGTCAGAATCAGGGATGCAGGAAGGAGAGGGAAGGTAGAGTAAAAAGAATCAAATTGTGATTATATATATGTGTATGTATGTGTATATATGTGATATATATATATATATATATTGTTTTATACATATATATATATATATACAAACCAAATATATACACACATACACACACACATATATATATATACACCAAATTTCCATGAATACATTTATTAATATTGCAAACATATACAAATAATGAAAATTTTGATGTAGAATACAAATTTAAAAAGTAAAATACATCGAAAACAGAAGTTTATTGTCAATATGGAAAATTTTGCTGTTTTTTAAATTAACTTTAGAAATAGAATAATGCCTAAGTAATACCAACTATACCACTCATTGAGGTTAACATGTGATTCATAAACTTATAAATGAAGGCAAGTACACTATGCCTTACACAGAGGATGTACTAAGCTGAGATTTTAAAATTTCAACTCTGAGACAGATCTATTAAGCTAATGATTAAACCAGTGAATCAAATTCTTAGTAAAAGTGCAAAGATGTTGATAAAATGATTATGTCAGCTCATTGACTCATAGACTAAAAGTTATAATTATGAAAGCAGCATTATTCTTGATTATGTGCATCTTAAATATCAAACTTAATGTGGTGAAAATGTACATGATTTATGAAGACTGTAATATGATAAATGAACTTGAAATTGCAAAAATAGTTATCATCAAAGACTAAAAAAGAGAGCAATGTTCAAGGAGGGAATATATTAAAGTTTAACTCTCAGTGTAAAGATTATGAGAAATAAATAAATGGAAGAGAAAAATCTAAAATTGTCCCCAAAATTGTAAGAATGTTTTTGTAACTAGAGTTTATATTTATTGGTGATCTATACATTAGCCTAATTTTGACCAAAGTGGACTCTTAAGGGCCTTGACTACGTATATGCCACAGTTCTTTCTATTGGAATATATTAATCAAATGGCTTGAAGCACTCCAAGATATTGTAATAAAAAATAACAATTTAAAGCCATGTACGGTAACACCTGCCTCTGTTCCTAGGCCTGTGAGGCTGAGGCAGTACAGATGGATTAAAAAGTTTGAGTCCAGCCTGGGAAATTTATCAACTTAGCAAGATTTTGACTCAAAATAAAAAATAATAAAATAATAAATAAACATGCTGAGGATGTAGCTCAGTGCAAAGGCCCTGTGTCATATCATAAGTACAGGAAACAAACAAACAAACAAACCCCAAAATTTGACAAATCTCCAATTCAAAAATTTCTACATTAGCTTAGCTTGCAGTTGTTATGCAGATTTTGTATATTGAATAAATATGTATTCATACAGAAAAACTGACATCTATGTAATATTTTACAATATACAAACATATAGATTTCCTCTTCACCAGAAGACTGAGCAATATTATGATTTATTTGACACATAAAAGGAAATATTCAAGAAGCAAGCTAGAAAACATCATCTGTGGTCTCTCGGGTATTAAGTGCAGTATCAAGGGAGAGACCATTGCTCTGGGTATCTTCCATAGACCAATTTCTGCACAACGAATAGACAATTTCTTTTACAATGATTACTCTTTTCATATTTCCTAGCTATAAGGAAGAAGCAAAAGATAGAAGGAAACTTGGAGATATTTAGAGAAATCTAGATCACTTTTTCAAAATACCTCCTCAGTGATATTGTTGGGGTACATTGTTCACAGTGGAAAATTTGACTACTTATCTGGGCTCCACAGTTCACAATATTTAACCAGCTGGCTTGTACAACCAAACTTCAAAAATAAGATGTTCAGCTGGGTATTTAGCTCAGTGGTTCCGCTGCCTGCCTTGCAAGCAGAAGGACCCGAGTTTGATCCCCAGTACCAAAACAAAACAACAGCAACAACAACCACAACAACAAAAATAAGATGTTTACTGACAGGTCAAATATTGGGCTAATTAACTTATTGGCTTGTGTAGCAAACAAAATGAATTTGAGAAACAAAAATTGCTATTACAAATTTTATCGTAATCATT
Source organism: Fukomys damarensis (assembly GCF_012274545.1). NCBI lineage: Eukaryota > Metazoa > Chordata > Mammalia > Rodentia > Bathyergidae > Fukomys > Fukomys damarensis. Next base: position 63,563,487 of record NW_022900950.1, on the reverse strand, counting down.
TAGTTATAGTGAAGAAAGTGATTTTTTATGATTTAAATTAGATGACATCAGCCTGTGATAACTTCATGTACAATTTTCAATGTTGAAAAATGCCTGTTATAAACACAAAGACAATTAGCTTTTATCCCTGACCTCTATTTTCTCTGTACAATAGTGAAGACAAACTGACAATTTCACATGCAAAGGGAAGCCTACCAGAATTACAGAAGACTTTTCCACACAAACCCTCAGGTCAAGGAGAGCCTGGAGTGAGGTATTTCAAATCCTGGAAAAAAAAAAACAAAAAAAAAACAACCTCCAACCTAGACTGAGGTATTCTGCAAAACTCTCTTTCCAAATTGATGAGGAAATAAGATGCTTCCATGATAAAGAACACCTGAGAAACTTCATGAACACCAAACGAGCACTACAAGGAATTTTAAACAATATCCTAGAAAAGGACAATGAAGGTAAAAACACCATGAGGTCCAACAGACAATATCAAATAGGCAATGCCAGAAATCAAAGCAGAGGGCAGAAAAAGTAAAAAGAGTCAAAAAAAGGACAATAGCATTATAGTAATAAGTCAGAACATATCAGTTATAACCATCAATGTCAATGGCCTCAAATCACTAATCAAGAGAAAAAGACTGGCAGAATGGATTAAGAAGCAAAATCAAACAATATATTGCATACAAGAAGCACACCTAGTGAAAAAAGAAGTCCATAGACTGAAAGCTAAAGGATGGAAAACAATTCTCCATGTGAAAGGAGCCCAGAAAAAAGAAGGAAGAGCAAAATTATTCACAGACAAAGTACATTTCAAACAAAAACTTCTTGAGACAGATAAAGAAGGCAACTACATCCATGTAAAGGGAACAGTTCAAGAAGAAGAGATTACAAATATAAACATATATGCACCAAATATTAATGCCCCAAATACATAAAAGAAATATTAAGAAACATGAAAAAAAATAAGCACTAATACAATTGTAGTGGGAGATCTTAAAACCCCGCTTTCACAAACAGACAGATCATCTAGGCAAAAAATCAACAATGAAATACTAGAACTGAACCATGCTTTTGAAAACATGGACTTAATACACTTCTATAGAGTGTTCCACCCCACAAAATCAGAATATGTATTCTTTCCAGCTACACATGGGTCATTTTCCAAGATACATCACTTACTAGCTCACAGAACAGGTTTGAATAAATGCAAAAGAATTGAAGTTATTTGCTGTATATTATCAGATCATAGTGCAATCAAGCTGGAGAATAATAGCATAACAAACTGTAGGAATTTCATAAACACATGGAAATTGAACAACACTCTCCTCAACAATGAATGGATCATAGAGGAAATTAAAGAAGAAATCAGACAGTTTTTAAAATTAAATGAAAATGCCAACACAATATACAGGAATCTATGGGACACAATGAAAGTTGTTCTATGTGGAAAAATCTAACACTGAATGCCCACAATAGGAAAACAGAGCAAGCTCAAATAACGAACCTAATGATGAATCTTAGACTCCTAGAAAAACCCAACACTCGAAAAAGAGAGGAAATTATAAAGATAAGTGCAAAAATCAATGCAGTGGAAAATAAGAAAACAATACAAAAATAAATGAATTGAAGAGCTGGTTTTTTGAAAGACTAAATAAAATTGATAAACCCTTAGCTAACCTTATCAAAAAAAGGAAAGAAAAGGCTGAGATCCATGCAATTAGGAATGAAAAATGTGAAGTCACAACAGATCCAACGGAAATCCAGAGGATAATCAATACCTACTTTGAGAACCTGTACTCTAACAAAATGAAAAACAGAAGAGATGGACAGATTTCTAGATACTTATGAATTACCAATGTTGAACAAAGAAGATAAAAACATTTTAAGAACACCAGGTACAATAAGTGAAATTGAAAATGTAATTAAAATTTTACCAACAGAGTAAAGCGCAGGCCCCAATGGATTCACTGCTGAATTTTACAAGACATTTAGAGATGAACTACTGCCTTTAATCTTTAAACTTTTCAACAAAATTGGAAGGGAAGCTGTACTTCCAAATTCATTCCTCGAAGCAAGTATCACTTTGATTCCCAAATCAGGGAAAGATGCAACTAAAAAAGAGAACTCCAGGCCAATCTCCTTAATAAATATAGATACAAAAATCCTTAATAAGATACTAGCAAACAGAATACAGAGGATCATCAAGAAGATAAATACCTCATGGCCAAGTTGGATTTATTCCAGGGATGCAAGCATGGCTCAACATATGTAAGTCAATAAATATAATACACCATATAAATAAATTCAAAGACAAAAACCATATGATTCTCTTGATAGATGTAGAAAAAGCATTTGATAAAATTTAACACCCATTCATGATAAATACCCTGCAAATATTGGAATAGATGGTCTATATCTCAAGTTAATAAAGGCTATCTATGAAAAACCAACAGCCAACATCATATGAAATGGCCAAAAATTGAAAACCTTCATGTTACAATAAGGCACAAGACAAGGATGCCCACTTTTTGCACTCCTCTTCTATATAGTTCTGGAAACATTAGCCAGAGAAATTAGAAAAGAGAAAGAAATTAAAGCAATAAAGGCAGGAAATGAAGAATTTAAACTGTCATTGTTTGCTGATCATATGATATTCTACATTGAAGACCCAAAAAACCTCCACCAAAAGACTTCTAGACTTAATTGACAGGTTCAGTGAACAACCAAAAATCAATAGCTTTCTTGTACACAAATAACAGACACACTGAGAGAGAAATTCAGGAAACAATTCCCTTCACAATAGCATCCAAAAAAATGAAGTATCTAGGAATCAATCTAACAAAAGTAGCAAAAAATCTCTACACTGAAAACTACAGCACTCTGAAAAAAGAAATCAAAGAGGATATAAAGAAAATGCAAAGATACCCCTGCTCCTGGGTAGGAAGAATCAGCATAGTGAAAATGGCCATACTACCAAAACTGCTATACAGATTCAATGTAATGCCAATTGAAATTCCAACACTATATTTCACAGAACTAGAAATTATACTACAAAGCCACTGTGATAAAAACAGCATGGCACTGGCAAAGAAACAGACCTGAGGATCAGTTGAACAGATTGGAATACACAAAAACAACTCCAGATGCACTCAGCTACCTCATCTTTGACAAAAGAGCTGACCATCCTCACTGGAGGAAAGATAGCCTCTTTAATAAATGGTGTTGGAAAAACTGGATCTCAACTGGCTAAAGATTAAAACTAGACCCTTATCTTTTACTATGCACTAAATTAAAATCGAAATGGATTAAAGATCTAAATATTAAAACAGAAGCACTAAACTTGCTGGAAGATAAGTTAGGCAGAACTCTTGAAGACATTGGCATAGGAGAAGACTTTATGAAGAAATCCTTAGTAGCATGGGAATTAGCAGAAAGAATCAACAACTGGGATCTCATCTTTTAAAAAGTTTCTGCACTGCAATAGAAAACATCAGCAGAACTACAAGACAACCTACAATGTGGAAAAAAATTTTTTATCAGCTGCTCCTCAGAAGAGGACCATTATCTAGAATATATAAAGAGCTCAAAACAATCAGCACCCCCAAATATAGAGACCATATTCAAAAGCAGGCATCTGAAATGAATAGACATTTCTCAAATAAAGAAGTAAAAGCAGCAAGTAAATATATGAAAAAATGTTCCACATATCTGGTCATTCGAGAGATGCAGATGAAGACAACACTGAGATACCACCTCACCCCACAAAGAATGGCTGCTATCAAGAAAGCAGCCAATAGCAAATGTTGGCGGGGTTGTGGTGAGAAAGGAACGCTTCTCCATTGTTAGTGGGAGTGCAGACTGGTGCAACCACTATGAAAATCAATATGTAGATACCTCAAAGAGCTGGGACTAGAGGTTCCATTTGACCCAGCCATCCCTCTACTGGGTATCTTTCCAAAAGAACTGAAAGAATCATATCACAATGATGTATGCATCCTCATGTTTATAGCAGCACAGTTTGTAATATCTAAAACTTGGAAACAGCCCATTTGCCCATCAGTTGGAAACTGGATAAAGAAGATGTAGTTTCTCTATAAAATGGAATATTACTGTGCCATAAAGAATGAGAAATTAGATTCATTCATAGGAAAATTGATACATAATGAGGATATACCCCTAAGTGCAACAAATAAGTCACACATACGAAAATACCAAATAGTTTCTCTGGTGTGAATAAACTGTAATAGTAAATAAGATCCTAATGTGATAATTGATAATGTAAAATGGGGAGAAAAGAGCTAATGGTGTAGGGAAGGTGGGATGGGTATGGGAAGTGTAATAAGGGAAAAGAAGAAAATGTGAGAAAATGAATAAAAGGAAATAAAGTGTTTGTAAATGGGGAGGGGAGGAGAGGGTGAAGGCAGGGCAGGGACAAAGGAAAAAATGAGAACCAAGGCCTGTCATGTAGAGCTACAAGATGCCAACAATGAATGTAACTGTATCGTATCCCTAAAATGTACCAATAAAGTCATTTTAAAAAATAAAACAAAATGAGAAAAATTTATCTAATTCCACTACTTACAATGTATGACAATATTTCATTTACAATAGACTCTTCAGAAATTTTGCTTGTGAAAATAAATACTTATTTTAATAAGGAAATTGATTTGCAATTTCTAGGCATTTTAATTAAGATAGCAGGTAGCTATGTGAGAAAATATCAAATAAAATATCTATTTTAGAAAACCAAGTAAAGAGAACTCTGCATCTTAAAATGGAGTAATTTTCTTTAAGAGGTATTAGGTAACTTTAAATTATTAGCACAGTACCACACCCTATGCAATACATATGATATAGAACAATTTTATAATTAATGTTTTAAGCATAAAAAAGTTTTCTATATTAATAAAATTATTACCATATGTAGGTGCTATTAATTAATTGCTCACTGCAGAGCCCTAAAAGGCAGCATATGCTGTGCTGTTTTCCTCTAATAGAACCTGAAATGCATGTTATTATAGATTTTCTAGAATGCAAATTGGTTATGTACTGCAAACATAAATCTAAATAGAAATGTGTTCTGAATACCCATGAAATCTGAATACTTTTTCTTTAGTTCTTGAAAGAAGTGTTAGGCATGTTTTTGCTTGGGCTAGTAGAGAGAAATTGGTGAGCAATCCACTCAGAACTGAAGATTCTTGTATCTTTTTTGGCACTTTCACCTAATAAAATGCACAACAAAATGACTAATGTGTTATAGGAACATCACACGTTCCTGTTTTTTTTTTGTTGCTATGCCTTAAATTGTTTATTACATATTTATCTATGTTTATGTCATGTAAGATTTCAACTTAAGATTTTAACCTACTTTTTGGGTACCAGGGATCAAACTTGGGAACTTGAACTTGAGAGGCAGTCTATACCACTGCTGAGCTAAATTTCCAGCCCATCATCTAAGATTTTAACAATAACAACAAATATATGTGTGTGTGTGTGTATATGTATGTATGTATACACACACATATATATATGTATATATACATATATACACACACACATATATATATATTATATATATATATAATAACCATTTTCAGAATAAGACTTTGATCACTGTGTAAGAAAATAACGAATATTGATATTAAATAGTAAATCATATAATTAACTTCATTTGAAAAGAAAATATTCCTTAAATATATAAAAGGTAATCAAAATCCCTTAAAAGTACATCTAGAATATTTAGAAATGATCTCATTTTGTCCTTCTGATACACAAATTGTAAAAATCATAGAGCATTATTGCTTACATAGCAAATAACCCATGAAAAATGATGTAACATAGGCATTATGATTTAAATTTCACCAACATATTTTTAAAAAAGTGATTGATTTTAAAAAATGAGTCTTATTCACTATACTTTCATTCTCAAATTTTGATACATTTATGCAGCTATTATATTAAGAGGTGTATTTATTTTCCTACCTTTTGAATATGAAATTTAAATCAATTTCACCAGTGTCATGAAGCTAAGAGGAAAAAATGCTGCTTCTCAGGCCATGCCTAGGGTGGGCAGGGCCTGCTCTCTCTTGGATTCCTACATCTGTCTTGAGAATCAGCCTCAGAATAACTTTCTGAAGGATAAGACAATATGAGGAACAAAACTGAGACATTCTACTTGTTTTAACTTAAGATTAAACATGTAAGAAAGTTTGACCAATATTAGGAAGCCAGAAATTTATCTGACAGCTGACAAAAAATGCATAATTGAGAACTGTGCTTTTGTACAAATGAAATTTGGGATGATTTGTTGCAAGATATTATTATAGGTACATAAAAGCATAACTTACATTTCTATAAGTATATGGCATAACTAAAGATTATTTAAGTTTATTAAATATTTTACAGGTCAGCTTAATTTCAGATATGAGAAATTCATCATGAAATTATTCGGTATATTCAGAAACTCAATTTTAAGAGAAAAGAAGATAATTATAAGGGATTTTACTTTATAGATTTAAGGCACTCTTTGATAGTATCTGATGTGTAACTTTGAAGCATAATTTAACTAATAATTATAAATTGTAAATGATTTATGATATAAAGAAGAAGACTGGTCAAAATGGGTTTTATATATTAATAGGATAATGGCATTTAAATAAAATTATCCTATTCTTTGAGAACAGATAACAAATCCAGACAAGGAAAACAAAAGACTACAGGCCAATATTCTTAAAAATTTTAAATGCAAAAATCCTCAAAAAAATACTAACAAACCTAAATCAAAAGACATTAAAGAAATCATTTACCATGATCAAGTGGAATTTATCTTTGAGATGTGAGAATGGTTTAATACATGAAGATAACTATATTAATTCATCATATTAACAGAATAAAAGATGAAAATCATACAACCATCTCAGATACACAAAATATTTTGACAATATTTAACAACCTGTCATGATTAAGTAGAAAAGCTTACCAAATTAGATGTAGAAAAAAAATGGAACACACACACACACACACACACACACACACACACACACAAAGAGTTCTTTAAGAGTAAGCCCATTATTAATATTATTCTTAGTGGTGACAAATGAAAATTCTTTCCACTGAATTCCAAAACAGGAGAAAGACAATCACTGCTGTTCTTTTGACAGAATACTGAAAATTGTTTTTTGCTGATGACATGATCTTGTTATAAAATACTCTAAATGATTCCACCAAAATGTTAGGATTAATAAATGAATATAATAAAGTTGCAGGGTATAAAGTCAAAACACACAATTAGTACTGGTTTGATACACTTACACAAGACGCTGACTAAACTACTTCCTGAGGTGTGGATCTGAAGTGTCCCCGGATGTGTTCAAGGCCTGATGCCCTGAGCAGCACTATTGGCTGGTAGTAAAATCTTTTACAAATGAAGTTTAAGGCAGTGCTCTTATGTCACTGGTGATGTGTTCTTGAAATTGACTATATGACCTTAATCTCTTCTGCTCTCTTTTGTGATCAGGCAATGAAGTGAATGGTTCTGCTACAGGCTGACATGATGCACTGCTTTGCCACAGGACCAAAAGCAATCTGACCAATCATTCATCTGTAACCTCCAAGGCTGTGCACCAAAACAAACCTATTCTCTTTTTCAGTTTATTGATCTCAGTTACTGTAACAATAACATAACTTTGGTACATTATTTAAAGTTGCTATTTTTGGGTGTTTTTCTCAAATTCAACCAGTATGATAGTTAATACAGGTAAGCTAAATATTATAGAAAAATACTTCTCAAAGAAAACTGGGATTTTTCTTAGAATGAAGATTCAGATTCATTACCTCTTTGGTGGAAGATGAGATACTACAAGTATAAAAAGCCACCAGACAATAATAATGGTACTGGTCTCAGGGGCACAGTTCAAGTAGTGTGGTTGTAGATGAGAGGATTAAACTTGAATTGGTAATTTTGTACTGGGTTACACCAAATATTAGGGTCTATAAAACTGTTACATCTACTTTTTAATATTTTTAATCTTTTCATAATAAAAATTTCAGTGATAACATTTGTAATTCAGTTGAATAGCTACAAATATATTGCTGCTAGAAAGAATAGAAAAATACTAAAATTATAATATTTTCTCATTACCTTTAGGTATGATAACAATGTTCAAACAATAAACTAATGAGACTTTCAAGTAATTCAGTGAGTATTCATACAAGAAATGTTAGTTTTGGTTTGGTGTTGAAGATAGTATATATAGTGTTTTCATTGTGGAGGTAATTCATTAGCTGGAAAAAAAAAATAAACTAGGAACATAATTTAATGCACCACAAGATGGCGCCAGAGCCACTTCTGAGCGTCTCATAACGAATTCGCACACCTCTGTACACCCCAACTGCCATAAAATCTGGAGTGAAATTTGAGAATAAAATAGAAACTCAGGGTTTTAAGAACTAGTTAAAATAATTAAAATTTGAACCTAGCTATTACCAAGAATGATTTAATCATAGGAGAACTCATGCATTTTAATCACAGATATTAAATGCATTTATTAGCTCACATTAAGTGATGGGGAAAAGTACACATTCATATTTCATAAGTTTAGTCTTCCTTAAATATCTTAGGCAAACTTCACAAAGTTTTATTAGCAGCACTAATAATACTACTAAAATGAATTTTGCATTCTTATTATATCTATTATTGTAAATGCTTTTTGAATATCTGTTCAAAAATAATGATTGAGATTTTTCAAAAGCTAGTGAAATATCTTTTATAAAATTCTTCATGAAAATAAAATTAATATTGCTACTATGATGGAATATATTATTTAAATGACTATATATTTATGAAAATATAATATTTAAACATTAGAATCATTGAATTATATTTTAACCATGTGAGTGTTACTCTATTCCTATTTGGGATACTTATCTTTTTAATGTTGAAGTTTAAAAAAAATAACATAAGACAGTTGCTGTTTATATTGCAACAAAGTTAGGAATAAACTATATATACGCAGTATGTGTACAAAGGCCAATGACAATACATTGTTTTTTGTTTTTGTTTGCTTGTTTTTTTGAGACAAGGTATTGCTATGTAGTTCAAGCTGGACTTGAACTCACAGTGTAGCCCAGGCTGGCCTCAAACTTGTGCCTCAGCCTCCCCAGTGCTGGGACAATAGGCATGCACTACAACACCTGGCAACAATACACAAATTTAAAAAGTGCCTATTATGAACTTATTACTGTGAGAAGCATGAATGAATAAAAGAAAAAGAGAAATAAGTAAAGCATAATTTCAGAGGGTGTATATTGAGCACCATAAAACTTGGAACAATATTCTAGCTAAACCATAACATTATTCATAGACTTTATGGTTGATAGTTTGTTATTCAGTAATTGGGAGTTTCATTATAAATGATGAGATAAAATAAGAAGCTAGTGCAATGTAAGCTTCAAAGTAAATTTAAGGTGAAATTGAAATTAAGTTAAAGCATTTAAATATTGCTGCTTTAAGAAACACAGTATTGAAGTGATAAAATATCACTGTATATTAAGCAGGAATGCAAGACAAAGGCAAGATAGAATAAAATAGTTGGATTTGCCAAGTAGAAAGAATGAGTGTCAAAGTGATTTACAATTTTGGACCTTTCATATAATGTAGATTAGCAACAAAAATTATGTTAAATATTTTATTGACTAGTTTCTTACATTTATGTTTTCATATGTAAATAATAGTGCATCATTTATTCTCAAGAATCAATGTCTGAAACCTACCTATTCATGGCTACAATATGAAAATTACATCATTTAAATTAAATCCGAGCTGATTAAAGAATTGCACAAAGAAAAACTTTGAAGTTTACTCTTTTACATGGAGGAAAATGCTTCTAAATCATTTCATGGCAAAGATTTTTAGAATCATGTCTCTAAGAAAGCATTATAAATGATAATTCCAAAAAGTGCAAAAGTTATCTACCTCTAATTCTTGACATTTTTAAATAGTAAATTTATTTATCTGTTTTTTGACTTTTGCTTTTTCTTAGCACATGGTTGCACTGTATAATGATCCCATCCCGTGAGGGGTCTGGTGCATGTGCAGAACATATCTTAATGATTCTTTTCATCACTTTTCCCAAATCGTCCCACTTGCCATGTTGACCCTCTTGCCATTTAAACTAAGTTTATGTCCCTACTTTCTATTATCTATCTTTGACTCTAGCTATATTTTGGATGTTTTTGTAAAAGAGGAACCATGCAGTATTTAAGCTTGTGTGTCTGATTTACTTGACTTAATATATTTATCATACTAAGTTATGTTAGAAAACATTTTCCACTAAAAAAATATAATGTAATAAACTTGTGCCTCCAGTCCTAATTCTACACTTGATCTTAGCCAAAAGGCCGAGAAGCGATTCCAGTCCTAATTCTAAATTAGAGAAGAGTAGTCAATATTTTTTCATGAAATTCATATTTCTCCATCCAGAAGTTATAGAGTTTTGTGTAGTGAAGAGAGCGCCCTCTCTTCAACCCCCAACCCTTCCCATTTACAAGCACTTTATTTCCATTTTTTCATTTTGTCATATTTTTTTCTTTTCCCTTATTACCTTTCTCCTACCCTTCCAACTTTATGTACACCTTTACCCCTTTGCTTCCTATTTCACATGGTCAATTACCTCATTAGGATCTTAGGTACTATTATAGCTTTTCACACCAGAGAAACTATTTGGTATTTACATATGTGTGACTTACTTATTTCACTTAGGAGTATATCCTCGATATGTATCCATTTTCCTATGAATGAATCTAATCTCTCATTATTTTTTCCTTTTATTGAGTTTATTGGTACATTTAAGGTATACAGTAAAATTGCCTTCATTATTGGGATAATGTATCTTTACATCACAGGTCTTGGTTCTCATTTTTTGCCCTTGTCCATGCCCTCCCATCACCCCCTCCTCCCCTCCCCATGTACAAACACTTTATTTCCATTTTTTCATTTTCTCCTATTTTTAAATTTTCCCTTATTACCATTCCCCTACCCTTCCCATTTTCCCTACACCTATAGCACTTTTCTTCTTATTTCACATGGTCAATTACATCATTAGGATCTTATGTACTCTTAGAGTTTTTCACACCAGAGAAGCCATTCGGTATTTACACATGTGTGACTTATTTATTTCACTTAGAAGTAAATCCTCAATATGTATCAATTTTCCTATGAATGAATCTAATTTCTCATTCTTTATGGCTGAGTAGTATTCCATTTTATAGAAATGCCACATCTTCTTTATCCAGTTTCCAACTGATGGGCAACTGGGCTGTTTCCAAGTTTTAGCTATTATAAATGGTGCTGCTATAAACACTGGTGTGCATATATAACTGTGGTATGATTCTTTAGGGAAGATACCCAGCAGAGGGAGGGAAGGATCAAATGGAACCTCTAGTCCCAGCTCGTTGAGGTATCTCCATATTGATTTCCATAGTGGTTGCACCAGTCTGCACTCCCACCAAAAATGGAGGAGGGTTATTTTATCCCTACAGGCCCACCAACATTTGTTATTGATTGATTTCTTGATAGCAGCCATTCTTTGTGAGGTGAGGTGAAATCTCAGTGTTTTCATCTACATCTCTTGAATGACCAGTGATGTGGAACATTTTTTCATATATTTACTTGCTGCTTTTACTTCTTTGCGTGAGAAATGTCTGTTCATTTTAGATGTCCATTTATGAATTGGGTCTTTATATTTGGGGGGCTGATTGTTCTGAGTTCTTTATATATTCTAGATAATGGTCCTCTTCTGAGGAGCAGTTGCTAAAAATTTTTTCCCACATTGTAGGTTGTCTCTTACTTATGTTGATAGTTTCTTTTGCACAGGAGAAGCTTTTTAATATGATGAGATCCCAGTTCTTGATTTTTCCTGCTAGATCCCATGCTACTGAGGGTTTCTTCATAAAGTCTTTTCCTATGCCAGTGTCTTCCAGATTTCTGCCTAACTTATCTTCCAGCAAGTTTAAGTTTCCTGTTTTAATATTTAGGTGTTTAATCCACTTGGATTTTACTTTAGTGCATGGTGAAACATAAAGGTCTAGTTTTAATCTTTGACAGGTTGTGATCCAGTTTTTCCAAATGCATTTATTAAAGAGGCTATCTTTCCTCAAAAGGGGATGGTCAGCTCCTTTGTCAACGATGAGGCAGCTGAGTACATCTGGAGTTGTTTTTGTGCCTTCCAGTCTGTTCCACTGATCCTCTGGTCTGTTTCTTTGCCAGTACCATGCTGTTTTTATCACAGTGGCTTTGTAGTATAGTTTCACATTGGGAATTGTTATACCTGCTGCCTTGTGTCTGTTGCCTAGGATGGCTTTTGCTATTATAGGTCTCTTCTGGTTCCAAATGAGTTTTTTGGATTCTTCTTTCTAATTCTATTAATATAGTGTTGGAATGTCAATTAGCACTGCATTGAATCTGTATGGCAATTTTGGTAGTATGGTCATTTTCACTATGTTGATTCTTCCAACCCAGGAGCAGGGGATATCTTTCTATTTTCTTATATCCTCTTTGATCTCTTTTTTCAGAGTGCTATAGTGTTCAGTATAGAGTTCTTTTGCTTCTTTTGTTAGATTGATTCCTAGATACTTCATTTTTTGGGATGCCATTGTGAAAGGAATTGTTTCCCTAATTTCTCTCCCAGTGAGTCTGTTATTTCTGCACCAGAAGGCTATTGATTTGTTGGTGTTGACCTTATATCCAGCTACTCTGCTAAAAGTGTTAATTAAGTCTAGAAGTCTTTTGCTAGAGTTTTTTGGGTCTTCAATGTAGACTATCATATCTTAAGCAAATAATAACACTTTAACTTCTTCCTTTCCTGCCTTTATTGCTTTAATTTTTTTTTCTCTTGTCTAATTGCTCTAGCTAATGTTTCCAGAACTATATTGAAGAGGAGTGGTGATAGTGAGCATCCTTGTCTTGTTCCTGATTTTAACGTGAAGGTTTTCAATTTTTGGCCACTTAATATGATGTTTACTGTTGGTTTTTCATAGATAACCTTTATTAACTTGAGATATAGACCATCTATTACAAGTTTTTGCAGGGTTTTTATCATGAATGGGTGTTGAATTTTGTCAAATGCTTTTTCTGCATCTATTGAAAGGAACATATGGTTTTTGTCTTTGAATTTGTTAATATACTGTATTACATTTATTGATTTACATATGTTGAACCATCCTTGCATCCCTGGAATAAATCCAACTTGGTCAGGATGTATGATCTTCTTGATGATCTTCTGTATTTTGTTTGCTAGTATCTTATTAAGGATTTTTGCATCTATATTCATTAAGAAGATTGTCCTATAGTTTTCTTTTTAGTTGCATCTTTCCCTGATTTGGGAATCAAAGTGATACTTGCTTCAATGAATGAATTTGAAATTATTCTTTCCCTTTCAATTTCATTGCAAAGTTTGAAGAGTAATGGCAGTAGTTCTTCTCTAAATGTCTTCTAAAATTCAGCTGTGAATCCATCAGGACCTGTGCTTTTCTTTGTTGGTTAAATTTTAATTACATTTTCAATTTCATTGATTGTAATTGGGGTGCTTAAAATGTTTTTATCTTCTTTGTTCAACTTTGGTAATTCATAAGTATCTAGAAATCTGTCCATTTCTTCTGTGTTTTCCATTTTGTTAGAGTACAGGTTCTCAAAGTATTATTAATTATCCTCTGGATTTCTGTTGGTTCTGTTGTGACTTCACCTTTTTCATTCCTAATTGCATGGATCTGAGCCTTTTCTTTCCTTTTTTTGATAAGGTTAGCTGAGGGTTTATCAATTTTATTTAGTCTTTTAGAAAACCAGCTCTTAGATTCTTTTATTTTTTGTATTGTTTTCTTATTTTCCACTGCATTGATTTTTGCACTTATCTTTATAATTTCCTCTCATTTGAGTTTTGGGTTTTTCTTGCTCTTGTTTTTCTAGGTGTCTAAGGTTCATCATTAGGTTGGTTATTTGAGCTTGCTCTGTTTTCATAGTGTGGGAATTCAGTGACATGAATTTTCCACATAGAACTGCTTTCATTGTGTCTCATAGATTCCTATATTTTGTGTTGGCATTTTCATTTATTTTTAAAAACTGTCTGATTTCTTCTTTAAATTCCTCTATTGTCCATTCATTGTTAAGGAGAGTGTTGTTCAATTTCCATGTGTATGTGAAATTCCTACAATTTCTTGTGCTATTGTTCTCCAGCTTAATGCACAATGATCTGATATATACAAGGAATAACTTCAATTCTTTTGTATTTATTCAAACCTGTTCTGTGAGCTAGTATGTGATCTATCTTGGAGAATGACCCATGTGTAGCTGGAAAGAATACATATTCTGATTTTGTGGGGTGGAACACTCTATAGAAGTGTATTAAGTCCATGTTTTCAAAAGCGTGGTTCATTTCTAGTATTTCATTGTTGATTTTTTGCCTAGATGATCTATTTGTGAAAGTGGGTTATTAAGATCCCCACTACAATTGTATTAGTGCTTATTTTTTTCATGTTTCTTATATTTCTTTTATGTAGTTGGGAACATTAGTATTTGGTGCATATGTGTTTGTGATTGTCATCTCTTCCTCTTAAATTGTTCCCTTTACAAGGATGTAGTGGCCTTGTCTCTTTTAATCAGTTTTGGTTTGAAATTTAATTTGTCTGCAAATATATTGCTACCCCTGCTTTTTTCTGGTCTCGGGTCACATGGAGAATTCTTTTCCATCCTTTTACTTTCAGTTTATGGACTTCTTTTTGCAGTAGATGTGTTCCTTGTATACAACATATTACTGTATTTTGCTTCTTAATCCATTCTGCAAGTCTATTTCTCTTGATTGGTGAATTGAGGCTGACTTTGATGGTTATAACTGATATGTACTGACTTATTATTTTCATGTTATTTTCCTTTTGTTGACCCTTTTTACTTTTTGGTGTTCTTTTAGTTTCTTGCCTTGCCTATTTGATATGGTTTATTGGGCCTCATGGTGTTGTTACCTTCATTTTCTTTTTCTAAGATATTGTTTACAATTGCTTGTAGTGTTTGTTTGGCATTCATATAGTTTCTCAGGTGTTCTTTATCATGGAAGTGTCTTATTTCCCCAACCGTTTGGAAAGAGAGTTTTGCAGGATACATCATCTTGGTTGGAGGTTGTTTTCTTTTAGGATTTGAAATTCCAGACTCTCCTTGACCTGACTTGAGGGTTTGTGTTGAAAAGTCTGCTGTGATTCTGATGGGCTTTCCTTTGCATATGATTTGTTTGTTTTCTCTTGCTGCTTGCAGTATTTTGTCCTTGTGTTGAGTTTCTGGAATCTTGATTATTATATGTCTAGGCATAGATTTTTTTTTATTGTAGCTAGTTGGGTCCTCTTTGCCTCACTTATCTGAATGTCAAATTCTTCCCCTCTGTTTCAGAAGTTTTCTGTCATTAATTCTGTAAGCAGCATTTTTAAGTCATTTGTATTTTCTCTTGCTAGTTCCTGAATTCCTATCAGTCTTATGTTATTCTTCTTCGCATCATGTAGAAGTTGTTGGATCGATTTCTCATAGTCCCTTACTGCTTTTAAAAGACCTCTCTTTTCACTGTCACTGACTGCAATCTTATCTTCTATATCTGAGATTCTATCTTCGCATTCTTTTATTCTGTTGCATACACTTTCAATGGCGTGTTTAATATCCTGGACATCTGTCTAAATCTGTTTTATGGATTCCATTTCTTCCCTGTGTTGGGCATTTATTGTTTCTATTTCTTTCTCATGCTGGGCTTTCGTGGCTTCTATCATGTTCCTGAACTCATCTATTTTTTTTCTCAGTTTCTGCTCTATAGTCTCAAATCATGACTTCCATTTTGCTCACCATCTCTATAGTTATCTATGAATTTATTTCTGTGTTGAATTTTTCTAGAGCCTAATTGATTTGTTTTGTTACTTCCTGTGCTTTTTTTCAGTGTGTACTGGTTTTTCACTATCAGCCTTTATATCCACCTTTGCCCTACTGTTTGCCATTGGTGAACTGGAAGTCTGTCTTTGTGTATTGCTTAAGTGGTTTCTCATTATTATTTTTGTTGTTGGGCTGTCCTTGGTTTAATCTCTAGGTTATTACTCCAATATGCCTGATATAGTTGTTCCCTAGCTTCTGCATCTCTAATGACCCATAGACATTCTTATCTTCATAACATCAGAGAAAACAGCTCATCAAATCAATCACAATCCTTTATACAAACTGATAGGATCATTAACACAATATGATCAAGCACAACTTGGAAATTCACCACCTGTTTTAGTCACTATTCTATCACCCTTAAACCATATGAATTAAATTGAAATCAAGAAGCAGCCCAAAACATGTCTGCAGTGCACAAAATTTTCAATATAGTATATTAACCATTTAGGATGGGGGTTCAGACAGAGCTAGGAGGCAAGACCCCTGATCTCAGCTAGCTGATTGCAGAACCCCATGACACAGACTGACCTCAGGCTGCAGGGCCCAGATTGAGTTCCCTGACCTTCTGAATGGTTGAATTACACACTGTTTTACTACAGGTTTTCCATGCCCTTTCTTTAAAGATGTTCAAAGTTGGGAACTCAGAAAAATACCCTTTATGACCACCTCTGCCTCTCCAGAGCGGTTCCAAAGACTGGCACAATCAGGAGCTCTGAGGGGGGGGGGTTCAGAGGTGCCCATGCAGCTACCTTCCTGCACTGGAGCAGTGGGGGCAGCCTGAGAGGGGAGGTCAGGCTAGCTGGCCCAAGGTCTGGGCCCAAGCAGGCCCTCAGTGTTTTCTTAATTCATTAATTCATGAATCTTAGCATCATTGGTTTCAAGTCAATAATGTTGAAATGCACCTCAGAGCTTCCATGCCCAATGCAAAAGCATTCTAAAGGCTTACAGGAGAGTCAATGGAAAGTCACCTCTTAAATAGATTGCTTAGCATCTACTACTTTTGATTACTTAAAAGAAAATGTTGAAATTTTTATAATCAATACATTATATGAAGAACTTGCATGTAAAGAGAAGTGAATTTTTAGTTACAAAATCAATAGGGAATAGTTTATTGCCACTTTGTTTTTGTTTATTGTTTGTTTTTACTGCTTTTGATAAGACAAATGCAGGATGCTAGATGGGATATTTAGGCAATTTATATATTAAGTGGCATTTGCCCCACAAAAGGGGGTGAATGCTTAATTTAACAACTGTCAACATAAAGTATTCCTAAGAAGTAAAAAAAAAAAAAATTAAAAGAGGAATAGATTGATTTGCTTTTGAACTCTAATCACAGTGTCTTCAAACCACATTTTTGAAATCTATCACTTTTGGATCTAATAAGTAACTAACATTAAAAACAAAAGTTTATAATTCTGTTTACATAAAAATAAAAACCTATTTGCTTTTAAATGTAAAAAGGTAAAAAAGTCAAATTTTTATCTAATTTTGTTTTTATGTTGTAGAATTAGAACTGCAATTAAGGAAGTGAAGCTGAAAGATAGAAATATGTTAAAAGGGGCTGTGGATTTAGCTCAGTGGTTCCACCACCTGCCTTGAAAGCACAAGGTTCCAAGTTTGATCCCTGGTACCACACACACACACACACACAAAAAAAAAAAATAAATAAAAAAGAAAGAAAGAAAGAAAAAAAGAAAAAAGAAAATTATTCACATTCATCTTCCTAATCACTACTTACATCATTTAATATGATATCATATAATTTAGTTATATTCAAGGATTTTAATTTTAGAGAATTTTATTAGAATTGGTAAATAATTAATTTAATCATGCAATAGTTTATTAAAATGTTCCATAATTATGTATATTTGAATGTTTAATATTATAATTAAAAGAAACATATTGCTAGATATCATAGATAAATAATAAGAATTATTTGAATTCATGGTTTTATTTTTAAAATAAAATAATATTTAATATCCATTATTAGAAGCTAATAAAGAGATAAAACAAGATTTATAAAAATATAAGTTTTCATGATTATCTGATAAGTATTTTAAATTGCCTCCTTTTTCAAAGCATATATGTTAAAGGTGTGTAGCTTTATTCAAAACATGTTTTCACTTTTGAATAAATACCAATTAAATTGTTTATAGTTTAAAAGTTTAGAAGTGAAATTTTGAAAGAAGCATAATCTTTCTGTAGGGAAGCTTCCTAGGAAAAGAAAATTATAAGATGATTTTTTTTATTACTTCCATTAGACATTTTTAAGGCATGGAATTAGTGAATACTGATGATTTTTCCTGTGACAGAAATCTCTGGTAGGAAAACTAAAAGTGTAAATAAGGTTCAAAATGTATAATTGATATTGTGTAATAGGAAGAAAAGGTCTAAATGAGCAGAGGAGTGGGAGGGCTAGGGGAAAGGTAAGAAGGGAAAAGAAAAATATGAGAAAAGAAAAACATGGAAACAAAGTCTTTGTAAGCAGGGAAGGGTGGAAGGGGAAAAGGGAGGGCATGGAAATGGGGAAAAAATAAGAATCCAAGATAAGTCATGTAAAGGTACATGATCCCAATGATGAATGTAACGGCATTGTATACCTAAAATGTACCAATAAACTTAATAAAAAAAAAGAAGACACAAGGTCTGAAACACTGAGGTCTGAAAGATCTGGGTTTTGTAACAGTGTCATGCTGGGAAAAATGAATAGATTTTCTACTTAGTGTTACAATGTAAACTGGTAAAACAAAAGATGATGGGAATATCGGAAATCATGAAAATGGGCTCTCCATTTTTTAATATCCCCCAAAGTAAATTTCAAATGAACCCAAAAAATTTTAATAAAAATGAGAGCATAACGGTAAAAAAAGGAAGAAAATAATTAACAGTCAAAATTTCCTCTTTTTCTCCAAATGTCTCATTTATCAGTTTTTATGTCTGAATAATAAATGTGTTTCAAGTGGAAAAGGGATCAAGAGGTAGAGGGAAGGACAGGGATGAGTAGTGAAGGGATGAAAAAGATTGAAATGTATTATGTATGTGTACAATTCCCACAAAGAATTTAATCTTGTCTTGCAAACATGTACTAATAAAAATAAGAATTGAAAAAAGTACCTTAAATTTTTCCTTAAAATACTAGATTTCACACCTTTCATACACAATTATCATTTTAAATGTTATCATAATTAACACCTTGTACTGTTTACAGGCATCCATAGTTACTAATTTGTTTGAAATTACCAATGCTTCCACTGTATAACACGCAATGGACTTTACATCTCAAACATAGACTGCTATACACTTTAAGAATTTAATTAATAATGAACTATTATTTAAACACCATATATTTCTGCAAATAGTTATAAGCTTTTAGTGTAGAACTGAATACAAATGAGCCATTAAATTACAAAAGATAAGCAAAATTACCAATGATGCATTAGCTAAAAATTTTACTTAAGAAACTTTTACTTTTGTCTACATAATCTGTATTTTCTAATTCAAAATGAGAGTATTATTTTTCAAAATAAATTGTTTTCTGCTTTCCAATTTAATCTTAATGTTCATATTCTATAAGTATTCAAAATAGAAAAACATTATTTTCTCTGGTCAAATAGTTAAATTAAAAGCTTTCAATCCAGATTTCCAAAAAAGACAATCTAACTGTATAGTGGCTAAATCTTAAATAATGCCTAATTCAATTCTCCAGGCATTTTCCTAGAAATCAGTATATCTTTTGATAAAATAAGATTATTAAAAATGAGAGTATCCATTCTTTTAGAAAGGGTCACATGATTAAATTTACACTTTCATCAGAAATTTTGACGTTTACCATTCATTTTGATATAAAGCTGGCTATGGTTATTTAATAGATTTATAGGTCCAGAAAACTTACCAAACTTCACTTTAGAGGGTAATGTGATCAGCTTTATCTTTGCAGTCTTCACCTGTTTCTGCAATATGATGGCTTGAAAATACTAGTTCATTAAAGAATAATTTTTGGAATAATAGAGAAAATCAAAACAAAAATCAACTCAAAAATATTGACACTATATACAGAAAACAGAAGATACTGGCATAATTTTGGGGTCTGTCCAATTTCTGTATAAATACAGAACAATTAGATAGTAAACCTGAATATAACATGCTCAGTATCTGTAACAAAACTGTATGAGTTGATATCACCATAAATACCCAAATTAAAGTGACTCTATACCTAGAAAATTTCTTTGTCATGATATAACCTCTGTGAGAGAAAGGAGAGGGAAGCAACAGAGCAAATGAAAATGTTGAGGATAGCAGAGTCCAAATCAGCAAAGAAGCAATCACAGGAGTGTGTGGTAAGCCTACCTCTCAACAGTAGGCAAAAACTTGGAAAGAATTTACCTGATATTATGGCTGTATCTAGATTTCCCCTCCCCCTAAAGCCTCATGTGGTCATAGGTAGGGCTTTGTGGAGGTCGCTGGATCTAAAGTGTGTGAATGTGGATTAAGGGTGTGATACTGCAATTAAGAGTTCATGGTACTGGATTAGTGGATGAATTGGTTTATCAAAGTTCTGGGTGTGGGTAATGGGTAGCTTCATTCTGTCTGTGGGTGGCACCACTCAGAAGGTTCCTAGCCTGGATGGAACCAAAAAAAAAAAAAAAAAAAAGTAGTTGTGATCCTGTTGCTTCTGCTGCATCCACCACTGCCTTACTGCTGGTCTTGGCTGTGGACTGCTTCTCCTCATGTCATTCCTTTCCACCATGCCATCCTGTCTTGGCCCCAGCCATCTATGGACTAAAACCTTGACAAAGTATGAGCAAGAAAACTTTCCCTCCTTTAACTTTGTGTGTGCAACATTTTATCTCAGTGATGAGAAGAATAACGAAGGCACCTAATTTAATGATAGATGACTTCAATAGTCTTTGGGGTTTTAAATGGAAACTTACCTGAACAGGCTAAAAATTAACCAGGTAAAGCATCCTTTCAAGACAGAACACCTTCTAAACAAGAAATTCTTGAAAATGGATTCAAATGCAGGATAGTTTAAAGAAAAAAAAAAGAAAGAAAGAAAAAGAAAGTAAATAAGAATTTAGGAAGAAACAGATGAAAAGAAAATATCCAAAAGCATGTTGTGTTTTTCACATACCATACATATAAATATAAAAGAGAGGAAGTTTTCTCTGGTGTGAATAAACTATAATTGTACATAAGATCCTAATGAGATAATTGACCATGTAAAATAGGAAGAAAAGGGCTAAAGATGTAGGGAAAGTGGGAAGGGTAGGGGAAAGGTAATAAGGGAAAAGAAAAAAAATAGGAGAAAATGAAAAAATGGAAACAAAGCATTTGTAAATGGGGAGGGGAGGAAGGAGTGAAGGGAGGGCAGGGACAAGGGGAAAAAATAAGAAGCAAGTCCTGTTATGTAAAGGTACAAGATCCCAACAATGAATGTAACTGTACTGTATACCTAAAATGTACCAATAAACTCAATAAGGAAAAAAAAATAAAAGAGAGGAAGTTAAAACTTCTGTCTGAAACTCAAAACTTTTAAACATTTACAGATAATAATTGCATAAAATGAAGAACCAACAATATTGCATGGTAAATCATAAAACATTATGATTAGGAGAAAGGAGAAAAAATTGCATGGATATTGAAAATTTGTGAAATTCTGAAAGGTGTACTTGCAAAAGATAAAAATTGGGAAGTCAAATTTTAAAATAAATCTGACAGCATTAAATAAATAAAACAAAACATAAGGAACATTAAACATTACAATTTAGAAATTCAGAACATATAATACAATTAGTAAGGACAGAAATGATTTCAAAATGACACTCTAGAAAAAATACAAGAATATTCTATGAGTGAACAAAAACAAACGTGAATTAACATCTTAAAGAAATGGGACTAGTTTTTAGAGATAATAAAGGAGAAAGATATTGCAAGAGAGTAACAATTATACAAAAAACCTAACATAAACTGTTTGTAAACAAAAAATAAAGAAAATAAAATTATTGAATATTGAATATGATAATTCACTTAAAATCACCTGAAGTTAAAAAAATATGAATTATACACTGTAGGAGTACATAGAATGTCAGAATACTGAACCCAAAGATATAACAAGGCATATATCTGATCTAGTACTCTATTCTAGAAATACATGAAAAAATTTATACAATATTCACATGAATTATAAAATGAGTTTGTAACCAAAGTTCTGCACAGAAAAGCTTTGTAGTAGAAGAAAATAAATTAGGTACTCAGAATAGGAAATGACAATTCAGGATTATGAATCTGGCATAATTGGTTTTTAAAAATATTAGAATCATTGAATAATTCACATGCTATTGTTACCATGAGAATTTCCTACACATTTTGTTGGAGAATGAGTTTCAGACTACCAAAAGTTAAAGAAAATGATTAAGAATATTAACATATGAAGAAATAGCAAGCCTGAATACTTCATTTTGCAGAATGTATATTAACTGAGAAATGACATAACATGCAATAGATGTTTGTTCACATGCACATATAACATTAGTATTCCAAGAAGGGTATTAAGGTATTCTGAATTAAAGGAGATGGACTCCATAATCATGGCTTGGAAGATCCAGTACTCTCCAAAGTGACCTGTAGATTCATCTTAATCTTTATCAATGCAGCAAATCCCAGACTTACCAATAAGTTCTGTTCCAGCATGTTCATAAAATGGATTTGTCCCTAATTCTGACAAAGTGAATCTTACACACATTTGATACAAACATACAATGTAAAGCACATACACAAAGCCCCAAATACATACAAAAATACTGTCAACAAACTTTTTAAAAACTTTTATAGTTATCTTAAAATTGTAAGGTAGATATGTTAGCTACTTTCACAACTTGTTCACATCTGCAAATGTTCCTAATGCAAGGTCTGTTAGCATCTGTGGAAGTTCACAAATCAAGTTGTAGACTTACTGTATTACAGTTAGCCATTTCTTTTCTTGCAGAAATTAATAAGTAGATCTTACCATTTATATATAAATACAAAGGGGTCAAAGTAACCAAAACAAACTTGCAACACAAATGTCCTTCTATTTCCTGATTTCAAAACTTAAGATAAACATATAACAATCAAGATATGATATGCATTTAGATTTGAGGTAATTGTATAATGAGGAACACATATATGAGAGTTCAGAAATAAAGCTTTGTAGTGAATATCTCTACAAAGCAGTGAGTATTTTAAAGGAATGCGCTAAAGTATTTCAGTTGGTAAATACAATCTTTTTAAAAAAAATAATATAAAGACCAGAAGGACCTGTGCCCCTGTACACAGGATGGGCTGGCATCACATCCCTATGGACTGGACAGACATGTATGATGCCAGCAAGCCACCTCGCAAAAATGGATTCTATCCCCTTAGCTCAGCCACTCACCAACTCCAAACCAGCTGTACATTGTGTTTCCCCTTGGCATTGGGCAATAGATGCATCAAATAACTTATTGTCCTGATTGTGGCCAAGACAAACACTTTGGAAGAGAAGGGAAGCTGGGTGTGTCAGCAGAACCAGGGAGCAACTACAGACCTGGCCAGCAGTAGTAGCCCTAAGAAAAGTTGACAGCTGTTGTAAACTACAAAAGCAGTGTGGGGTTATACTCTGAAAGTGACTCAGACCAGGCTATAATTTGGGAAGAAACCCAGTGCAATGTCCACCATAATACCAGAGAGTTTGATCAGACACCATTTTGGGAAGGTATTTATTAGTTAATAATGAGCCAGCAACAGCTATACTTGCACCTCCACTTCAAGATTTCCATTGTTACCCTCCTACAGAACTGAGAGACACGAGAGACAGCTGTGGCTGTGGAGAGGCTGCAGGCTAGACATAGACCCCCCCCAAAAAGATGAAGCTCAGGCTAGTAAAGATACAGGCCCTGCCCTCTGGTGGAGGAAAACAAACCTGACAAGAACAGTTTTCAGAAGTAGCCAGATATGAAATGCTGGCATGAAGTCCAACAGTCTAACCCCTAGTCTACACCCAGAAGAGACCAGTTGTCTGATTGTTGTCCCTATCCAACAACACAAGTGAGGAAATATGTTGTATTGGTTAGTTCCCACAGTCTGGAGTGTACAGAGATAGAGGCCACTGGAGTAGAGGGGACACCTTAAGTGCTCGTACTTCAGTTCATACCTGTAATCTCAGCACTCAGGAGCCTAAGTCAGGTGGATTGCCATGAGTTTGAGGCCATTCTAACCTACAAAGAAAAACACCTTCTTGAAAAAAATCTATTAAAAATAGGAGGCAAAAAAGACCACGGTGCCAGAACTAGATGATAGGGCTGATGTCAGGAATCAATTATTCAGAGATATCTTAAAAACAAGAGAACATAAATAATCATCAGTCACTAAATGATGCAATGAAAACGAATATATTTGGAATTAGTGAAAAATCAGAAGACAATATAAAAACTTGTTTAACAGAAATAATAGAAGAAAATTTTCTGAATATGAGAAAAAAAATAAAGATAAGTGAGGCATATACAGCCTCAAATAGCCTGGTTTAGAAAGGAAACTCTCAGCAGCATACTATAGTTAAAATCTCAGAAATCCAACACAAGGATCAAATCTTAAATGCTCTTAGAGAAAAGCAATGAAGAGAGAGAGAGACAGAGAGACAGAGAGACAGAGAGACAGAGAGAGAAGCAATGAAGGGCCATCATATTTAAAATGTTGAAAGTCAAAGACAAGCAGCAAATAAAATAAGTCATGGGCACTAAGTACAGTAACTGATTAAAGTCTGATTTATTTGATAACACACACTTCAGAAGAGAAAAGAGCAGCATCTTTCAGATCCAAAGCAATAACCAGGCAATAACCCTGTCATAAATGCTAAAGGAAGCTCATGTAGCAGAAAATAAATGATACCCCATGGGAATTTAGATTGTCAGAGAAAATGAAAACCATTGAAAATGGCAAGTACCTAGGTACACTTAAACAACTATGTTTGGCCATTTGCATCATTACCCATATATAGTTGTGTGCAATTATGCAATTGTTAATGTTTTAAAAAGTTAAAAAGCCAAAGGTAAACTTTTATAAATTAGTGTTTACATATACTAATATATATTTTAAATAAAATTTAAAGTTTAACACATTACATTAAAAAATCTCTAACAATGAAAATATTATTTTTTGATATTAAAAATTATAGCACATAGAAATTAAAGCTTCATTTCACTACATTTGAAACAAAACAATGAAGGAGAACTTTTGTACAGTATAATAACAAAGCTTCAAAAAACCCCATAAGATGTAGTTTGATATCTGGATTAGAAATATAAATATTTAACATATGAATTTAAATAATTCTATGTAAAGTTATAAGAGAGCTTTGGTGCAAAAAATGATTCATAGGATGTATTATGTAAGTGTATATCACACTAATAATAGAATAGAAGGAGACAAGAAATCAAGATTAACACTTATGGTCACCCTAATATTCCAAACACGATAGCAAATAGGATTTGCTTTTTTGTTGTTGTTTTGTTTGTTTGTTTGTTTTTTGAGACAGGGTCTCAAGATGTAGTTGAGACTGACCTGGAACTCACTATGTAGCCCAGGCTGGTCTCAAACTCACAGCAATCCTCCTGCCTCAGCCTCCCAAGTGCTGGGATTACAGGCATGTGCCACAAGGCCCGGCCTCAAATAAGATTTTTTTAAGTAAAAGTAAAAAATTCTTACCTTAATTTTATGGATTTGAAGAAATGGAGTGTTATGTTATTTGAAAGGGGAGTCAAATTGCTTTTAAATTTAAGTTGCTCCGATTCCATAAATGCACACACTTGATCCTTCTCTTTCTAATTAGAAGAAACATTATATGTAGAATACTAATGATCTTAGAAAATAAAACAATTATTTGTCAACAGTTTTTATATCCTACCCTGAACATAATTTTTATGTCAGAGATCATGTTTTCTCATTTAAACACGTACTTTCACATAGTAAATACTCACTGAGTATATTTACCAAAGTCATACTAATGACTTTTCAGCTAACTGAGAAGTAATAGAGCTCTCATTTGAAACCATCAGCCTATCTGAAACGTAACTTTTTA
Source organism: Fukomys damarensis (assembly GCF_012274545.1). NCBI lineage: Eukaryota > Metazoa > Chordata > Mammalia > Rodentia > Bathyergidae > Fukomys > Fukomys damarensis. Next base: position 63,537,448 of record NW_022900950.1, on the reverse strand, counting down.
AAAAAATGTAAAACATTTTCATCATGTAAAAGCTTAGCTAGTCTTCAAAAATTCATCCAAAATTAAAGGAGCAAATTGAAAAGTCTTCAAAAATTCATCCAAAATTAAAGGAGCAAATTGAAAAGTAACATGAAAATAAATTTGTATTATTACAAAAACATGAAATTAAAAATGAGAAAGATCAGCATGGTTTGTATAGTCAGTGCAAGTCTTCAAAGGTTGACACTACTGGCAATGATTTATGCAAATTAGATGAGAGGACAGCATAATGTGGCTCCAGTTCATGAAAATTTATATCTCCTTTATAAAGTGCTCATTTTGGCCCAAATATATCTTAGCACTGAAATATTTACATATTGTACACTGGTACAAAACTATTTTGCTTGTTTTGTTTTTTTTGGGTTTTTTGGTTGTAACAGGTATTGAACTTGGGACCTTGTGCTTGCAAAGCAGGTGGCAGAAACACAGAGCTAAATCCCTGTCCCTGCAAAACTATTTTGGATGAATCTGTGATAGAGGATACATAAAAATTAGAGGATAGATAAAATTCTTTTTTAATCCACAGGTTCAAAAGCACAGAAAAAAAGGAAAACACATTTATTACTAGATAACTGGGATCTTCACAAACACTCTAGTAGGTGTTTCACTGAAAAGAGTATGTATGATGCCCCAGTCTCATTTCAGGATACTTTTTCTCACACATATACACACCCACTACTAGCTTTACTTAAACAGCACATACAGACAAATATAATTTTTTTAGAAAATGTGAACAGTATGATGATTGGACATATAAAGAGAGTTAAAAAACAAACACTCTCCCGTTGTTGCTATTAGTGAGCAAAGGAAAATACTTAAGATTTAGAGAGAAACTGGTCATTTGAGAGATGCAGATGAAAACAACACTGAGATTCCACCTCAACCCTCAAAGAGTGGCTGCTATCAAGAAATCACACAATAACAAATGTTGGTGGGGTTGTGGGGAGAAAGGAACCCTTCTCCACTTTTGGTGGGAGTGCAGACTGTGCAACCACTATGGAAATCAATACAGAGATACGTCAAAGGGCTTGGACTAGAGGTTTCATTTGACCCAGCCATCCCTCTGCTGGGTATCTTTCAAAAAGAATTAAAAGAATCATATCACAGTGATATATGAGCACCCATGTTTATAGTGATACAGTTTGTAATAGCTAAAACTTGGAAACACAGCCCATTTGCCCATCAGTTGGAGACTGAATAAAGAAGATGTGGTTTTTCTATAAAATGGAATACTGCTCAGCCATAAAGAATGAGAAATTAGAGTCATTCTTAGGAAAATGGATGCATATTGAGGACATACTCTTGTTAAATAAACAAGTCACACATGTGTAAATACTGAATAGTTTCTCTGGTGTGAAAAACTATAATGGTACATAAGATCCTACTGGTATAATTGACAATGTCAAAGAGGAAGAAAAGGGCTAAAGGTATAGGGGAAGTAGGAAGGGTAGGGGAAAGGTATTAATGGAAAAGAAAGAAATATTAGAAAGTGAAAAAATGGAAATAAAGTATTTGTAAATAGGGAAGGGAGGAGAGGGTAAAGGGAGGGCAGGGGTAAGGGGAAAAAATGAGAACCAAGACCTGTCATGTAAAGGTACAAGATCCCAATGATGAATGTAACTGTACAGTATACTAAAATGTACAAAAAAATTAATGAGGAAAAAAAAGATTTAAAGTGAAGCTGCTGAGGTACTGTTTGCCTTCTCCACACAGGTGAAGTTGGAGCTGGATGGACGGATGTGAATCCTTTGAAATCTTTGAATCTAATTTTGAAATCTAAAGATCTGGAGGACAATGAAACTTACATTTATTTTTCAAGTATTTAACAGGTACTCTGCTAGACCTGTTGTTATATTTCTTGACCTGGAAATGCTATATTCCTTTGACTAGCCTTTTAGAACCCTGAATTCGTTTCTTAGCACTGTATATGTACAGAATTAATATAGGCTGCTGGATTTCTTCTCACATTTTCTATTGGCCCCTTTGGACAGGAGCCAAACAGATTCTATGTGAATCCTGTCTCACTATATGACATAGTTTTGTAGACTTTACCATTCTGAAATGGACTCAGAATTAAAATTTAGCCTATGTTCTGATTTAACTTTCTCTGACCTTCTCACATCCAAGAGATATCTTCTTTTTTATGTATGTAACATCTTTATGTTACAGAAAATTCCTTTAACAGTTCTGTGGTAAAGGAGTTAACCAAGGTGCCTTCTTCTCCTCAGAGTCTGGCACAGAGACAGCCCAAATAATAGCTCCCTCTAAAAGCTTATATTCCCCAATTTCCTCACAGAATCCTTCGTTATACCTTTCAAATACTTAATGTATCTTCAGTTTCCTCATGTAATTTCTTTGTAAATGTGTGTGGTTTTGGTGCTGCTAATGAGTTCTTTCTGTTCCACTCTTTCATTTATATCTTAATGTATTCTCTGTCAGAACATCACTCAAACATGAAAGAGTCAGCTTCTAAAATTCTTTTTCACCTATTTAAAAAAAAAAAAACAGCTTAAATGGAAACCATAGGCAAAACTAGAAAATATAAATCAGAATGTAAATCTTACCTAATTCAGGAAATGTAATATTTTTGAAAGAACTTATGTACCAGGTGCTACATTTTCAATTACAATCATGAATACTGTACAGACATAGAACTTTATTTAATCTTATAAATATGTTAAGATTTTTCAAGAGATTTTTAAATTGGGAAAACGCTCCTTAAAGGGTATTATTTTTTACTAAATATAATGTGATGAAGTTATTTACACTCATTCTCTGTGTTTGTATGAGAATTAATTTATAGTACTAATTCATCATTTCATAAAATTAGTGCTATAGTAAAAATGCAAAATCTATGATCACTTCATTGATCAGTATTACTTCCTACTAACATTTGGGATAGAATACACAACATGGCAGAAGTACAACTGTTCAGTGTTTTTCTCTCACATATTACACATAAATACTTAAGCACATAGAGGGGTGCACACACCACTCAAAATGTAAACAGTTACACAAGTTTTTTTTTAACTGAAAATTTTTTCTTAAAATTTTTTATTGATAAACTCTTCAGCTATCATTTATTCCTGCACTTTGAAATAAAGGTATTGAAAGTTTATAAAATTAAGCAACTTTACTTCAAAATAGAGTAGCTAAAAGCAATGTAATGTGTACTTGAGAAACTATTAAGAATGAAACTAAATCCCAGGAGATAGATCTGGGTGGTGGACACATAAGATCATCTCTTCGCACACCATTTTGAACAGCTATTTACAGAGCAAACTGTCTTCACAAGAGCTAAAGAAGGCAACTAAGGTATAGTTCCTTGTTTTATTATGATAAGAAGAGAATATTTTTTGAAGAAATGTCTCCAGTCAGAAGACTGCTACACAGCAGCAAATTTGTAACCTAAAAAAAAAATGAAGGAAAAATGTCTGAACACAAATACAACATCATGAACACCATGTCATAAAGAAATAGAAAACTGGAGGCTTATTAACCTTTTATAACTGTGAAGAAATATTGAAAAATAACAGCTTAAAGGGGAAAGAATTATTTTTCACTCATGGTTTCTGAAGTCTCATTCTATGGTCTTCTGGCTCCACTGATTGGAGTGTGGTGAGGTAAAAACATCATTGAAGAAGGACATAGGGAAAGTAAGCTATTCTTCATAAGAACCAGGAAGCAGAAAGGGAACCACAGAGAAAGTGTCTGGTACAAGATACCTCACAAGTCACAGCTCCACGAACCATTCCCTTCAATTAGGCCTCACCTCTCAAATTGCCAACACAGCCCAAAAATGACTTGAAATTATAAATAAAAGTCTTCCATCAAAGAATAGTCATGGCTCTGTTTCTTCACCAGTACCACACTGTTTTTATCACAATTGCTTTGTAGTATAGTTTCAAGTTGAGGATTGTGACACCCCCTACCTTGTCTTTATTGCCTAGAATTGCTTTTGATATTCTAGGTCTCTTCTTGTTCCAATTGAATTTTTGGATTGTTTTCTCAAGTTCTGTGAAGTATGTTGCTGAAATTTCTGTTGGGATTACATTGAATCTATATAACAGTTTTGGTAGTATGACCATTTTCACTATGGTGATTCTTCCTACCCAGAAGCAAGAGATATCTTTCTGTTTTCTGATAGACTGTTTGATCTCTTATTTTTCAGAGTGATATAGTTTTCAGAGTAGAGGTCTTTGATTTCCTTTGTTAGATTGATTCCTAGGTATTTTGAATTTTTGGATGCTATTGTGAAAGGAATTATTTTCCCCACTTCTTTCCCAGTGAGTCTGTTTTTCTATGTACAGGAATACTATTGATTTTTGTGTGTTGACCTTACATCCATCTACTTTACTGAGTTTGATTTTTAAGTCTAGAAGACTTTTGGTAGAGTTCTTCTATATAGAGAATCATGTCATATGTAAATAACAACAATTTGACTTTAATTTCCTATCTTTATTCCTTTTATTTCTTTCTCTTGTCTATTTGCCTTGGCTAATGCTTCCAAAAATATATTGATCACGAGTGTTTGTAGTGGACGTCCTTGTCCTGTTCCTGATTTTCATGTGAAGGATTTCAGTTTTTGACTATTTAGTATGACAAGTCACATATGTGTAAACACTGAATATATTCTCTAGTGTGAGAAACTGAAAGTGCAAATAAGGATGAAAAAGTATAATAGATAATGTGAAATAGGAAGAAAAGGTGAAAAGGGGAAGTGAGAGGGACAGGGCTAAAGAAAGAAGGGAATAGAATCAATATTTAAAAACTGAAAAAATTGACCCAAAGTCTTTGTTGAAGTGAGGTGGAGGGATTGAAGGGAAGGTAGGGGAATGGGAAAAAATAAGAACCAGGATTGATTATGAAAAGGTGAAAATTAATTTCCAATGATGAATGTCATATTGTAAACTTTAAATGTAACCAATAAAGTTAATTTAAAAAAATAAATTGGCAAAAAAATAAAGAAGAAAATTCATGGGGATATGGTCTTTAAAAGGATACGAGTATGTCAGCTGTTTTTTATTCTTTCTTTGCTTCCACTATCATGAAATGAGCAGCTTGCTACACCACATGCTCCCTAACAGGGTATGCTGCCTTGTTTTAGGTCCAAAACCAACAGGGTCACCTGACCTTGGTGAAGAAATAAAATTTTTCCTTCTTAAAGTTGATTATCTCAGATATTTTTACTACATTAATACAAAGTTGATTAGTATAACTTAACAATAGAAATCTTACAGGGAAGGAAAATGTGACAGCAGATTTTCAGAGTACTGAAGGAAATAAATTTCCCCTAGGCAAGAATACTATAAAATTATACTTTAGAAATCAAGGAGAGAGGAAATGTTACAATACTACTCCACACGATTTATAGACACGATAAAATGCCTTTAAAATACTAGTGACATTCTTACAAAACTAGAAAAATAATCCTAAAACTTTTATGGAACAACAACAAAAGAAACAAAAACTTTCTGAGCCAAAGCCAGCATGAGTAGAAACAATAAACCTGAGGCAATGTATGACCTCAGTTCAAATTATCATATATCACAAATCTGTTCAATAGAAAGAGCATGGTATTGCAATAAAAACACCTGGAACAGAACAGAGAGCTTAAAAGCAAATTCACACATTTAAAATCAATTGATTCCAAATGAAGTTAGTAAAACATGCAGAGAAAATAGGACTTTTCTTTTTTCCAGTAAATGGTGCTAGACAATTGGATACACATGGAGAATGGAACTAGTCTGTGCCTCTTACCAGTTACAACATTCAATCCAAAATTGATTAAGGACTCAAATTTAAAACAAGAAAGTACCCACTATAAAAATCAGAAAGCAAATGCTTTAGTACATTGGAATTGTAGCCATTGTTATGACAAGAACTTGAAGCATAGAAAACAAAAAGAAAATAGACAAATGGAAATATGTCAAACTAAAATGCTTCTGCTCAAGAAAGGAAAAAATCCATAGAGTGAAATGACCACTTAAAGAATGAGAAAATATTTCTAGACTATATATCAGCCAAGTGGGTAATACCAAGAATAATTCAAAGTAGTAGCAAAAAAACTAACCTGATTGAAAAAGAGCTATAAACTTCATCATACATTCATCAAAAGAAGACATAAAAACATCCAACAAGTACCTTATTAATCCTTGGGGAAATCCAAATAAACCAACAATAAGATACCATCTTACTTCAATAAAAATGGCTATTAACAAAAAGAGTAAAAGATAAACAGAGCTGGTGAATATGTCAAAAAAAGAAAACCCCTGTACACTATTAGTGGGAATATAAATTAGTAACGCCAGTAGGAAAAACAGTGTGAAATTATGAAAAAAATATAAATAGTAGTACTATAATGTCCAACAATCCCACTATTGAATTTATATCTAAAGGAAATGAAATTGGTATGTTGAAGAGTCCAGCACTGTTGTGTTTCTTACAGTGGTTAGCAGAGGCCACAGAATCTAGGGAGAAGAGAGAGAGATGAAGAAAATTGATGAATGACCAGTAAGTTATAGTGAAGTAAGAATGAGTAGTTTTGACTTTACAAAAATAAACTGAAAAATTTCAGCCAACTTGGAAAAACTAGAGACTTTAGGAACAGTTTTTTTTTCAGAGAAATATAGAGGTGAAATTGTTTCAGGATTTGATACATTATTTTGATAATAAAAATAAAGAATGGGGAAATGCATTGGGAATTTTATAAATACTTTCACTTATTTATTTTGCTGACTCTCAACAATACTAGTAAGAGAAAGAACAGGTGTCTCATTCAAATTTTTCACAAGAAAATTGGGGTTTAGAAAAAATAATGCTTGTTCAAAATGAAATGATTATGAGCACACAGGCAATAATGTTATTATTCTGACATTAATGCTAGTGGTTTTCTTTTCCATTATCCTTACAAAGTCTCCTTGAACTCTAGTTTATACAGTGATATACATTTAAAATAGAATCCTTAGAAAAAAAACCCCAGATAATTGAGATTTTCTCTGGCTGCCATGTATAATTAATTATGGTGATAGTTAAACTGATCAGTATCCTAAGTAAGTTTAATTTTACATAATACAATGATTATGTACTTGATATTATTAGAAAATGCTGGCCCTTTCAACTCATCATGACTCATTTCCCAAGCCGTACAAGTACAAATAGGATGAGGAAATATATATATTTCATGATACATGATTAACTCAGCTCTAATAAAATGTTTCACACAATTTTACACTTTATAAAGAATTTATGAACTGGTAACTTCAATGTGAATTCAAGGCCAGAGAAAAAGAATGCCATTGATGAAGATGAGTTTCAAGTGGCAGATGAAACAAACCAAAGGTAGTTTCTTTGAAACTTTTCTCAAATACAATTTAAGTGTAATACCTCACAGATTGACTTGAAATGGGTTATTGACCAGGGGTCCATAATATGCTATTTTTTATTTAATTTTTAGAAATTAATATATATGGGTATTAAATGAAAGGTACTTATGTTTTATGCTATGCTAAAAATTTATTGTAATAGTTTATTTCACCATATGTCTTTTTTATACTGATACTTGTAGAATCTTTACTTTGAAACAATAATGCAGAAGTTTAGGATGTGAGAAGTATATTTAAATAATATATTTCTTGAATTGGGGTACTGGAATGAGGAAAAATAAACAGCTTATATATTATTTCTACATTTACTAGACTCAGTGGCTATTGCTACTTAATGATACAATTCTTCTTCTTTTTTCTTCATCTATCATCACAGCTGGTAATTGTTGCCAGACATAAGCAAGAGATTATAGTGCTGTATTTCTCCCATTTTAATTTTTTTCTTTTTTTCTACCTGATGTCTTTATTGTCCTTTCATATTGATACTTTGTGGAAATATTGTTTATAAATTTTTACCTTATCTCTAAAGTTATAAAGTATCACGTTTATAAGTGATATTGATATCTCTTAAAATTTATGACATGACATATACTAATATTAAGATGTGTCATTTGACAAACCACACATTCCTCTCAATTTTTTAAATGTGAGGTCATTCACAGACTGTAAGAATAAACTAAAAAGAAAAGCACGACCAACACTGTAAGACTGCCTAAGTGTATAAAAGTTTGAGAAGACATTTATTTAGTTTAGTTCCTAAATAAATAATATACACATTTTAAAAATGGAAACATGAAAAGAGATAAAATGTAGAGTCAGGAAGAAACAGACATAGAGACAGAGATGGTGCAACAGATACCAAAGAGAATAATTTAATTCTTAGTATAAGGGGCTTATAATTTAATTCTGGGTATACTTAGAAAATAAAAACTAAACCATATCTATAATAAGGTAAAAATCAGAGCATAGAGAAATTATAGAAAAGATATCAGGTATTGACCACAGAAATAATTCATAAATTATGGTATACCTGGTTGAAGAAATCAAGTTAGAAAAAAGTTCAGGTAGCTTAAGTAGTTTCAACAAGTGCACCTTAAGGTGCAATCAGACTAGGTTGTATTAGACAAGTTCTTCTGTGGAGAAAAAAAACATTTACACAATATGGATAGGTAGTTAATGGAATAGTACTTGGTTTTTCATAAACTAACTGAAGAAAATTTACAGAGCCTAAAAACATTCGAAAAATGAAGTAAAATGGCAAATAATGTATGGAGAAAATTATCAAATGTGACAAAAAGACCACAGAGATTAAAAATATATGTCTAACTGGAATCAAATGTTGACATTCTTGAATCTACTATCTAGTAGGAAAATATACTAGATACCAGAGGTTGTTGATATTGCCAATAGCAGATATATTTTAATAAAGTTAAATATTCTGAATTTATCAATTTGTCTTATGGAATTTAAGTGTACTTTGACTGTGAGCATGAAGCTTAACAAAATTGTTGCACAACTTATTTTCAAAAGATCTGTATGAATGATCAATATAGCAACACTGGACTCCTGAAAAGAAAATATTTTTTCTCATTGAGTTTATTGGTACTTTTTAAGTATACAGTAAAGTTTAGAGATACCTCAAAGAACTAGGATTACAGGTTCCATTTGACCCAGCCATCTCTCTGTTGGGTATCTTTCCAAAAGAATTAAAAGAATCATACCACAGTGATATATACATACCTATGTTTATAGTGGCACAGTTTATAATAGCTAAAACTTGGAAACAGCCCAATTGCCCATCAGATGGAGACTGGATAATAAAGATGTGTTTTTTTCTATAAAATGGAATACGACTCAGCCATAAAGAAAATATTTTATGCAAAAACTAAAAATGTTATGGAAGAGAATGTAAAGATACATTTAAGATAAGTAAAATTATTGTTAGAAAACATTTTTAAATATCAAATTTTGAAAAATATTGAAAATAGTATGCTTCTGAATAAATGATTTCCCAAATGTACATGCTATGATTAAAATAAATGCATATAGTATATTTTACATTTCTATATTGTAGTTATAATGCAAAAGCTATGCTGTAAATATGTAATCAAAATATAGGTATTTTAACCTCAGATTTTCTTTCCCCATTTTTATGATTTTTAGTATTCATGAACTGGAAAATTCATAAAAACTGCTGGGCATGATGGCACATGTCTGCAAACCCAGCACACAGGAGGCTGAGGCAGTATTGCCGTGAGTTCAAGGACAGCCTTGGCTATGTGGCAAGTTCATGGCCAGCCTAAACTACAGAGGGAGACCCTGCCTCAAAAAGTTTTTTAAAAAGAAAATTCATAATGGTCATACTACCAAACCTGCTATACAGATTCAATGGAACGCCAATTGAAATTCCAACACTATACTTCACAGAACTAGAAAGAATAATACAAAAATTCATTTGGAACCATAAGAGACCTAGAATAGCAAAAGCCAACCTAGGTAACAGACATGTGGCAGCAGGTATAACAATTCCCAATCTGAAACAATACTACAAAGCCACTGTGAGAAAAACAACATGGTACTGGCAAAGAAACAGACCAGAGGATCAGTGGAACAGACTGGAAGACACAAAAACAACTCCAGATGTACTCAGCTACCTCATCTTTGACAAAGGAGCTGACCATCCCCACTGGAGGAAAGATAGCCTCTTTAACAAATGGTGTTGGAAAAACTGGATCTCAACCTGCCAAAGATTAAAATTAGACCCTTATCTCTCACCATGAACTAAATTAAAATCCTAGTGGATTAAAGATCTAAATATTAAAACAGAAACACTAAACTTGCTGGAAGATAAGTTAGGCAGAACTCTGGAAGGCATTGGCATAGGAAAAGATTTTATGAACAAATCCTCAGTAGCAAAAAGATTTTGAACAAATCCTCAGTAGCATGGGAATTAGCAGAAAGAATCAACAAATGTGATCTCATCTTATTAAAAAGCTTCTGCACTGCAAAAGAGACCATCAAGAGAACTAAGAAACAACCTACAATGTGGGAAAAAATTTTTACCAGCTGCTCCTCAGACAAAGGACTATTATCTAGAATCTATAAAGAACTCAAAACAATCAGCCACCCAAATATAAAGATCCAATTAAAAAATGGGCATCCAAAATGAACAGACATTTCTCCAAAAAGTAAAAGCAGCAAGTAAATATATGAAAAAACGTTCCACATCACTGGTCATTCAAGAGATGTAGATGAAAACAACACTGAGATTCCACCTCACCCCACAAAGAATGGCTGCTATCAAGAAATCAACCAATAACAAATGATGGTGGGGTTGTGGGGAGAAAGGAACCATTCTCCATTGTTAGTGGGAGCACAGACTGGTGAAACCACTATGAAAATCAATATGGAGATACCTCAAAGAGCTGGGACTAGAGGTTCCATTGGACCCAGCCATCCCTCTGCTGGGTATCTTTCCAAAAGAATTAAAAGAATCATATCACAGTGAGGTATGCTCACCTATGTTCATAGCAGCACAGTTTGTAATAGCTAAACTTGGAAACAGCCCATTTGCCCATCATTTGGAAACTGGATTAAGAAGATGTGGTTTTTCTGTAAAATGTAATACTACTCAGCCATAAAGAATGAGAAAGTAGATTCATTCATAGGAAAATGGGTACATTTTGAGAATATACTCCTAAGTGAAATAAATAAGTCACACATGTGTAAATAATGAACAGTTTCTCTCATGTGAAAAACTAAAATAGTACTCAAGATCCTAATGCGGCAATTAGCAATGTGAAGTAGGAAGAAAAGGACCAAAGGTGTAGGGACAGTGGGAAGGGTAGCGAAAGGGGAATAAGGGAAAAAGAAAAAAATATGAGAAAATGTAAAAATGGAATTAAAGTGTTGGTAGGTAGGGAGAGGAGGAAGGGGTGAAGGGATGGTGGGGAAAAGGGAAAAAATGAGAACCATGACCTGGCATGTAAAGGTACAAGATCTAGTAATGAATGAAACTGTACTGTATACCTAGAATTTACCAATAAATTCAATAAAAAGAAAATTCATAAAAACTTATTTTAGATATTAATTTTCATTAAAGCGTGTTTTAAAAAATTTGTAAAATGAATGCACTTTTAATAATTTGAAAATAAATTATAGTCAAATATTCTTATTGCATACAATCATATTTTATTTTATATATAACATTCATTTGTAGAGTTGATTCTAAATAATCTATGTAAAATGTGAGAGAATAAAAAGGTGGATATAAAGTGTTTGCAGATGGGGAGGAGAGGAGGGGGTGAAGGGAGGGCAGAGGTAAGGGGAAAAAATGAGAATCAAGACTTGTCATGTAGAGGTACAAAATCCCAACAATGAATGTAACTGTACTGTATCCCTAAAATGTACCAATAAACTCAATTAAAGCTGGAAAAAAAATAAAAAATCTATGTAAAATAAGATTGTGAAAGGGCCAGAGTTTGGCTAGGTGATCTTGCTGCCACATCCCTCTCAAGTGCAAGGGTAGAGTTTAATCCCTGGTGCAAAAAAAATAACAAAAACAAAACACAGTTGTGAAAAATATATACAAATATTAACTTTAGAATAATGGTACTACACTTTAATTTTGGAGAGTATTTGACTAAAATGCTGATTTTCTTAACTTGTTAATGGTTTGCCATTTATAAAATATTTATGGGCACAATAAGCCTTCTAAAGTAATGTTGATTTTCCTCATCTGGATCTGTGCAGTGTTTGCTCCTTTCAAATACTAATTATTGAGGGATATAAAGATCTTTATGATAGTAATAAAGTTATTAATATAATTCAAAAGGTTTTGTATATAAGGTTGTCTACAAATAATATTGACTCTATTAATTTGCAGGGCCATTGAATACAAGTGACTGCGGAAGAATTGCCCTGTCATGGCCAAGAGTAAATCATATTCTGTGCTCCACTAAGCAATGCCTCTTAAAATTATATTGGAATCTATAAATATGAACTGGACAAATGATAAGAAGCATTTATGATAATCTAATGACTGTGATAGTAAAGCAAAAATGACTGAGCTGAAAATTAAGAGAAATGTGGCTTAACATTTCTTTTACTAATTGTATACTTGGGGAGACATACCACTTATTTTATTGATTTACATTTCCCTCTTTTGTAATACTGACAGAATTACACTAAATTCTCTAAAACTAATCTAGGGTTCTGAAATTATATTTTTCTGTGATTATAAGAATACTGATTTGTTCCATTGGTTGTACTTCCATGTTAATTCATAGAAAGCTTACCCAGTTTCAGCTGGGAAAGTTAATATTATGCAAGAAATTTGTTTTTTAATCAGAGTTTAATTTACACTATTTGTAAAGATAGGAAATTATTTTTCATTTATCAGTGTTATCATATTTTTATGATATTATTTTCTCTAGTTTGGTCTCTGGCCTAGCTAGTTTTACCTTGATTTTGTGGGTTTATAACCAATGCATGAAAATAGATTTGCTAGAATTTTAAATAACAGTTTAAATGAAACTAGTTTGTGGAATGTGTTTATTATGGAAATTTATCACAGTGTGATTAGGAAATACAGCCCTTGTATGAAATTTTACTTCAATATATTATGTATAGAAAGAAGAGACAATGCACATGAGAGCAAACTTTCTTATATTCTTTTAGAATATTAAGATTTTAATTAATTAAAATTTCACTTAAAGTGCATGAATGTCACACCTACTTAAATTTATTTATGATTCCATTTATACATACACATTTGTAGCTTAGCACTACTATCAAATGAAGTATTTACCTGTAAACACACACACAGTATGTGTGGATTCTTGGGGAAACTTAAGCTTTTATTTTATTTTCCCCTATATCACAATATTGGTGATTTGTAATCATATGTTGCATGATATTTATAAGATTTCTTTCATCAAGCAAAAACTACTCACTAAAATGAAATACAGGTCTTTCAGAGAGTATGTAAGTTTTGAAGTTTTTTTAAAAACCTTTAACCTGAGAATAAATCCAGATTTATTTGAAGTATCACCACTTATTAACTGTATGACCAAAGACAATCATTGAACTGACAAACTACAGGTATTTCAAAAATAACGTGCATAATATAAAAGTAAAAACAAATATAGCTTTTGTGAGGGCCTTGTAATTTAAATAAATGACAAATAAGTGTTGTCTTAGGTCCTGAGCATGTTGAAAATCTAAATATATAATTGAAAAAATTGTTTGGCTATATAAAAATTAGATATTTGACCATAACCAGCATCAATTGGTAAAAAAAGAAAATCTTACCCTTATTAAGCAACACAGAAAGCCATCCTCCTAGAAATCAGACCACTATCTTTAATTACAGTAAAACAATTCCAAAGTAGCCAGGGCTTAATAACTGCCTGCTTTCCTAATTTTTGGCTCTATTTGCAACATGGAATTAATAAGAGAAGGCCAGTAGTCTACCTCTAGCCAATCACTTGGTTTGAATATCTAGTGTGTCTCTTCAGGTTAGCACATTTACAATTTTTCCTCACCGAACATCTCCAATGAGACCTTGCCTAAAGGCTTTTTTTTTTTTTTTTTTTTTTTTTTTTTTAAAAAAAACGAATACTTCATGAGACCTTTCGAAAAGGGTTTTTTTTTTTTTTTTTTTTTGCTCATTGAGTTTATTGTTACTTTTAAGTATACAGTACAGTTACATTCATCATTGGGATCTTGTACTTTTATATGACAGGTCTTATTTCTCATTTTTCCCCATGTCCCTTTTTATTGCTTGTTTTGCAGTGATAGTGGATATTGAACACACATCCTTTTCATTAAGCTACATTTCCAGTCTGTCCTATTTATTTTATTTTGAGACAGAGCTTAGCTAAGTTACTGTTATTCATACTGAGGTTGAACTGATTCATGCCTCCTGATTAGCTTCCCCAAATGGAAGGATTGCAGAAGTGCCACAATTTCAGACTTTTTTCTACCTCAATATTTTCTTTTTCCTCTGCTTTTGCATCTCTGGCAAAATGCAGGTAGCAGTAGACTCTTTTTTTGTGCCAAATTGAATGCACAGACTTTATTCTTCTAATTAGGTACATGAGAAAACATTACACTGTATTGTCCACTGTACAATATTTGAAAGTATATGAAGTGAGATAAACTGCATTGAATGCTTAAAATTTAATAATTTATTTCAGAAAAAGATTCATTCTCATTATCTCCCTGAAAATACTACCCCAACACACTGTGCTATCCTTTTTTGCTACTTTATGAAGCAATTCTGCAAGTCTTCCTTCCTGGTTGCTTTCAGAGGTGTGATCAAAGATTTGATGAGTGCTGCAGCCTAGAACAATCAAACATTTATCCTCATAGACTTTACTCCCTGGGCCTTATACCATACAACTCTGACTCTTCTCCAAAGTCAAAATGAGTATGAATAGTAAATGTTTTAAATTGATTCAAGACATCAAGGGAGCCAGAACAGAATCCACAGGCATTCATGTATGGGGACTTCCAGAACTGATTCGAATCAGAAAGAATGATAAGATAAATGTGTTGGAAGCTAGGGGAAGTATTTTAAGGAGATCATTGATAATGTGTCTTTTATTGTAATAGTTTATAAACAATCATTCACTGTAGTTTTATCATACCTCAAAGACATTGTACATACTGTTGCATAATATTTTCATGTATTCATAATTTGATAATTTTGAACCTATTTGTTTTTATAATAACACATTTTATGCATAATTAGCTTAATCAATTAATAATTATACCTAGCTATGTATTATAATATATTATTCAATTTAAGCACCTAGAAATCTGAAATTTTATTTTGCATTACAATTGGAAGTTCAAATTAGTGCTCTGACTAGTACAATTATCAAGTTGCCTTTGAGTTGTTCATAGACTAGGTAGAAGTCAATTCCACAGGAATGTATAATAATTATATATAGCTATTTCACATTCATCAATTCACCTAGTAGTGCTTTTGAATGGCTTCCAGGTTGTACTAAACACTTTGCTTATCATTGTAAATAAACAATCAAAGTCCAGTGCTCTCATATACTTTATTTGATAAAAGGGTACAGATATTCTACAATATTTTGTTAAATTACTTAATATTGCATGTAGACATGGAATATGTTCTATCAATAACAAAATCCTTCAAGGTATGGGTAATAGTCCATACCTAAGAAGGAACTTATTGCTTTATCTAGTATTATCAAGGCAGGTAGGTCTCATACAGATGGTGTTACTTGAACAACTAGTAAATTGATAAAAGATATCCATTGTGCCAAATATCTTGTAGAAGAGTCCTCCCAGGAAGAAACAGTAGCAATGGCAAAGGTTCTGAATGGTTACTGGGAGTGAGTGGGCAAAAGGGAATATGGAAGCCATGTTGGCCAGAGTGAGTGGGCATAGTATAACAAAAGTTGAAATCAGGAAAGCATATAGCACTTATAGAGCTTGTAATATCTGTGACTATTATTTTGAAGGAATTGGGAAAGTATTGCAATATTTTGAGGAGATATGTAATGCAATAAGATTTATATTTTAAAATGATACCTATGTGCAACAATAATATTTGCTGATAGATATGAAATCATGGCATTTAGTTTGGCATTCAACTTGATCATCTCTGAGATCTGTCCTAGAAATGATGGGGCACATTTCTGGTTATACCTGGTTGAGTCAGTGAAGTGCAGCCTTGGTGTCTAGCTCTGGGCCCACACACCTTCTACTCTGGCATCTAACCCATCTCTCCTTCCTTCCCCACTGCCATGAACTAAGCAGCTTTGGGTCAAAGAGCTTTTTCACTGTGATGTCCCTACATTGGAGCCAACAATCATGGCCTGAAACCATGTGCAAATTAAAACTCTCCTTTAATTGTGGGTGTTGGGCATTGTCTTTTAGTGATCAAAGGCTAATACAGAACAGATATGTAAAGAAAAAGAAGTTGAAGAGTCAAAGATAATAAGTTTTTTACTTCATAAACTGAAACATACTTGAGATAGAGAATTTGAATCCCTGCATGTTTAAGGGAAGAACCAAAAAGTCAGTTCTTGTTTTTATAAGTTTAGTGGGGTTTGTATGTTTTATTTTATTTTTGTATTGAAAAATGGTTCACTTTTATCTATTCCTAACTTTTATTATAAGTATACTCTATAATTTAAGCAAGTTTAAGGTATCTATAATCATAAAATACCTGAAAATTGGGAAAAAACTTCTCTAAAATAATTTCAAATTATTCCATATTCCCCAACCAGGAAGATTGGGGGAGGCTGAAATTTACAACCTTGGAACACAGCTTATGCTGTTCTACCAACAAAGTAACAAACTGATCAGCTTGAGAGTCAGGTGTGGTTTATAGAGACCTGAATTTCTCCTCCAATTTATCTTCTAGAATTCTCCTGGGCCATAAAGATCACCCAAGTCTAAAAAAAAAAAAAAAGAAAGAAAGAAATAAAAAGAGAAGCAGATGAAGGCTCTTCCATTAGGTAAGAAAAGAATAAGTGGAACACATAGAATATGGTTACTATGATTGTTACCCGGTATAGGAATTCCTCAATTAGTAATATCTGAAATTTTACAAAAAAACTCATACAATGTATTATTGGAATTGATTTTGAGAAAGAAGTAGAGTATTACACTTTAAATTTTCTATTGTAACTCAATCTTCTAACCTTCACTCTTATTCAATTTTCCATATTTTGTGGATAAATTTTCCACTCACTCCATTTGGCCCAACTCATAGTCTTAAGAATTATTTTTCTTCATTTTTAATTTTCACCTTCTATATTCAATCAATACCTGATGTTAATGCAAATAATAAATCATAATGGTATTAATTACTTATTGAGTTTTATGTGTCAGGTGTAATGTTAATAGCTTTATATTCACAATTTCATCTCAACAACACTTTGAGGTAATTACAATTATCACTGCAAAGGCATTAAAATTTCCATAATAAGTAACTTGTCTACGACAGAATTTAGGACAAAGAAAATGCAAAATGTCTAATTTCATAATATAGTGTTCCTAAGTTGTAACATTTTATTCAATTGAAATTTTATTTACTCTGTCTTCTTATCTCCATTCCCATACAATGTTGATTCATATTTACATATTTCTTAGGGTAAAGTAATAGTTTTATGATTCTCTTTTCTTTACTAAATTTCCATCTTATTTGTCCCACATAATAATCATAGAACTCTTTCAATCTGACAAATATAATTATATTTATCTTTCAACATGAAAATTCTACAAGAAATCTTGTTATCTGTGGTCTTAATATATTGGTAAAAAATAAGGTCCTGTTTGGCTAGATGTATATTCAATCCTTACCTAAGCTCTTATAGAAATTTTGTATCTCTAGGGATCCACCAGTGTATCAGTTAGTGCTTACAAGAAAAACTGATTTGGGCCAGGGATTTAGCTCAGTGGTGATGCTTCCTGCCTAGCAAGCTCAAGGTCCCGAGTTCACTACCCACTACCTAAAACAAACAACCAGCAAAAACTGATTTAATGGAATGCATACACATATATAAGAATTTACAAGATTGGCTTGTAACACTCACCCATGGGGTCAGGTGTAGAAGAGTTACAAAGGGTCTGTCTATATGCTATGCTATCTTTGTGTCTGGGTCCCAGTGTAGTGTTCCATACAAGTGCATATCAGGAAGCTGAAGGATCCGTGATGGAAGGCTAAAGAGTCTGGGATGCACACCAGGAGATGGCATCCAAGAAGAAGGTGAAGACTGGTGCTCCTTTGAAGAAACAAAAGCAAGCCGTCTTTCCCTTTTACTCCACTCTGGAGACAATCTGAGTTAGGGCTGTCTTCCACACCCAGAACCATGCTGATCCAATTCAAATGGATGCTTCAGACTCAGATTGACAAAACTTGTTAACTACTATCATAACCAGAGATGCTAGTTCATATAAAGAAGAAAAACTATATAGTACTATGTTTTAGTTTTTCTCTTTGTTTTGGGTACCAGGGATCAAACTTGGAGCCTTGTACTTGGGGCAGGCCATGGAATCACTGAGCTAAATCTCCAGCCCTATAGTACCATGTTTTATGGAAGATCTTTTAAAATTTTAAAAGTAAGCTGGGTGTGGCCACCTGCTTGTCATCCCAACTACTCTAGAATCCAAGGAAATTGAGTCACAAAATCAAGCTCTACCTGCACAATTTAATAAGACCCTGTCTTCAAAAAAGGACTGGGCTCAGTGATTGAGTACTTGATTTACATGCACATGGCTCATGGTTCAATCTCCAGTATTGTTAAAAAGAATAATAAATAAACATGTAAGAGGGGCTGGGGATTTAGCTCAGCGGTTCAGTGGCCTGACTTGCAAGCACAAGTTCAATCTCCGGTACAAAAAAACAACATGTAAGAAATGTAAAATAATAATTTTAGATTAAAAGTATAACTGTCAAATTGAATACTTTTTTTAATCTTGATATTTTCTACCAGTATGTAAATATGTGAAAAAAGAAAAATTGTTATAAAAACTAAATCATAAATATAGAAATAGGAAATATGGATTTTGCTATATGATATCAAGAGTAATACTAACAGAACATATCGATCTATTGAGCAATTATCTACCCAGCAAGGGTCCAACTCTTTCTTTATCCCCAAATAAATGAGATTCCTCTGAAGAATTCTTACTCTTACATTTTAATTTAACGCCAATATTTTCTAGCATATTTATATTAACAATTTAAATATTAGGTGAAGAAAATGAATTAGTTTATTTCCATAATTTCCAATATTTTATTACCTTGAATCTGTGATTTTATTCTCAAATTTATCAAAATGTGAACCTGACTTTTACTGAAATACCTGAATTATCACTCGCAGGAGGGAACTATTGAGATAGTTCATTTGCATTTCATTCTTGGCAGTATCATTTATTTATTAAATAAAAACATGCAAACACAAAACAAATACTTCTGTCTTTATGGAGTTTTAATTCTATTAGAGAAATGCAAATATGAATTATTAAGAAACAAGCACTTGAGTAACATTATAAAATCTGTATGTCATTCTAAATTCTATAGAAAAGAAATAGTAGAGAGCACACAAAGAAGTATTGGGAGTATTTAGTGGTTGCTGATATCTTAAATGAAATGGTAAGAGAAAGCTTAATTGAGAAAGTAAAATTGTTAAGATATGAAAATATGAGAGAATGGCAAACAGCGATTGCTCTGCCAGCTAGTAATTGCCTTTAAGGCAGCTACCATTCAAAGCAGAGGACAAGTCTCTCCAGTTGCCCTCTGGTGAATCCCCACTCCCATTGATGCCAGTGTTAAGTGGAACATTGACCAGCTAGGCAATTGGGTTCCTTTGGGAGACACATCTCTGATTGCAAGGAACTGGCAGAAACTGAGGTGACAACTGAGGAGTCATGGCCAGGGCTACTCTCTGGAGGATACTCAAAGTTCCCTCAGAAGAAACTAGCTCCTGACAATACATCTGGGTGATCAGTGGAAAATCTTCACATCTTCTCCTATCTGGACTCCTCAGTGAGCTGACCAAGGTCTTAAGCCAGCCTTTCCAGGAAATATCCCTGACCCCACCCTTACTGAAAATCCTTGTGTGCTTGCTATGTGATTTTTTTCCCCTATTTTATTCCCATTTAATCATTATTACCAGGTGACTGTAATTGTTGTCTTATTGGTTGGTCACAGTTTTGCCCTAGAAGCCCTAAATATGTTTGCAGTGAATAAACTTTTCAATATAGCATATTTACCATTTAGGTTGGGGGCTTAGACAGAGTTAGGACTAGAGGAGTAGAGAAGTAAAAGAATTGAATAAGTTTTCAAGTGAAGCCAGAGGACATAGAATGACCACAAAATCTTTAGGAAACTGTTAAATTCAAAAGGGATAGACAGATTGCAAGAATAAGGACAAGAATATATCCCCTTAACAGTAATAGGGTTCATTTTCCCTTGAAACTATTGACCCTTGAGTGAGGTAAAATGACAGAAGAAAAGAATATAAAGAAAAAATTAAAAATGATAAAAGAAGAAATATGAGTTAGGGCTGGAGCAGGAATAGAAAGGGAGATGAAGGATAATATGGTGGAGCAAGAGACTGAGTTGGACAAATAGGACAGAAAAAAGAAAGAATTTGCAGAGTGAAATGAGGAAAAGAAAGAAAAAATTGAGTTTGAAGGGCCTCTTTCAGACTATATGTCTGCTGTCATAATATACAACGTGTGCAACCATGTGCAGAACCAAATCCCCTGATCTCAGGTAGCGGATGGCAGACCCCCATGACGCAGACTGACCTCAGCCCACAAGGCCCAGATTGAGTTCCCTGACTTCCTGCAGGGTTGAACTCCACACAGTTCTACTACAGGTTTCCCCCTCCCTTTCTTTAAAGATGTTCAAAGTTGTGAGATCATAAAAATACCCCTTATAACCCCCTGTGCCTTTGCAGAGTGGCTCCCAGGACTAGCATGATCAGGAGGTCTGAGAGCGGAGGCGGGGTGTTTCAGGGGTGCCTGCGCAGCTATCTTCCTTGTGCTGGAGCAATGGCAGTGCCGTCAGGGGAGGGCATGGCTACCTGTTGTCTTATTTTTAACAAATACACTTAGATTCCCATGAGGCTACTTTATTGAACAAATAAGTAAATGACACATAAATTGGCTGGTGGATGATTATTATTATTTTTTTTTTATTGAGTTTATTGGTACATTTAGGGATACAGTACAGTTACATTCATTGTTGGGATCATGTACCTTTACATGGCAAGTCTTGATTCTCATTTTTTTCCCCTTACCTCTGCCCTCCCTTCACCCCCTCCTCCCCTCCCCATCTACAAACACTTTATTTTCATCTTTTCATTCTCTCACATTTTTTTCTTTTCCCTTTTTGTTCTTCCCCTACGTATCACACCTTCCCTACACCTTTAGCTCCTTTCCTCCCATTTCTAAATGTCAGTAATCTTATTAGAATCTTATGCATTGTTGCAGAATATTCACACCAGGGAAACTATTTGGTATTTACACATGTGGGACTTATTTATTTCACTTAGGAGTATATCTTCAATATGTATCCATTTTCCTATGAATGAATCTATTCTCTCGCTCTTTATGGCTGAGTAATATTCCATTTTATAGAAAAACCACAACTTCTTTATCCAGTTTCCAACGGATGGGCAAATAGGTTGTTTCCAAGATTTAGCTATTACAAACTGTGCCGCTATAAACATGGGTGCACATACTTCTCTGTGATATGATTCTTTTAGTTCTCTTGGAAAGATACCCAACAGAGGGATGGCTGGGTCAAATGGAACCTCCAGTCCAAGCTCTTTGAGGTATCTCCATATTGATTTCCATAGTGGTTGCACTAGTCTGCACTCCCACCAACAATGGAGGAGGGTTCCTTTCTCCCCACAACCCCGCCAACATTTGTTATTGTGTGATTTCTTGATAGCAGCCATTCTTTGTGGGGTGAGGTGGAATCTCAGTGTTGTTTTCATCTGCATCTCTCGAATGACCAGTGATGTGGAACATTTTTTCATATATTTTCTTGCTGCTTTCACTTCTTTGTATGAGAAATGTCTGTTCATTTCGGATGCCCATTTTTGGATCGGGTCTTTATATTTGGGGGGACTGATTGTTTTGAGTTCTTTATATATCCTTGATAATAGTCCTTTGTCTGAGGTACAGCTGGTAAAAATTTTTTCCCACATTGTAGATTGTCTCTTAGTTCTGCTAATGGTTTCTTTTGAAGTACAGAAGCTTTTTAGTAAGATGAGATCCCAGTTGTTGATTCTTTCTGCTAGTTCCCGTGCTACTGAGGATTTGTTCATAAAGTCTTTTCCTATACCAATGTCTTCCAGAGTTCTGCCTAACTTACTTTCCAGCAAGTTTAATGTTTCTGTTTTAATATTTAGATCTTTAATCCATTTGGATTTTAATTTAGTGCATGGCGAAAGATAAGGGTCTAATTTTAATCTGTGACAGGTTGATATCCAGTTTTTCCAACACCATTTATTAAAGAGGCTATCTTTCCTCCACTGAGGATGGTGAGCTCCTTTGTCGAAGATGAGGTAGCTGAGTACATCTGCATTTGTTTTTGTGTCTTCCAGTCTGTTCCATTGATCCTCAGGCCTATTTCTTTGCCAGTACCATGCTGATTTTATCACAGTGGCTTTGTAGTATAGTTTCAAATTGGGAATTGTTACACCTGGTGCCATGTGACTGTTGCCTATAATGGCTTTTGCTATTCTAGGTCTCTTGTGGTTCCAAATGAATTTTTGGATTCTTTTTTCTAGTTCTGTGAAATATAGTGTTGGAATTTCAATTGGCATTGCATTGAATGTATATAGCAGTTTCGGTAGTATGGCCATTTTCACTATGTTGATTCTTCCTACCCAGGAGCAGGGGATATCTTTCCATTTTTTTATATCCTCTTCGATTTCTTTTTTCAGAGTGCTGTAGTTTTCAGTGTAGAGATCTTTTGTTTCTTTTGTTAGATTGATTCCTAGATACTTCATTTTTTTGGATGCTATTGTAAAAGGAATTTTTTCCCTTATTTCTCTTTCTGTCTGTCTGTTATTTGTGTATAGAAAGGCTATTGATTTTTGGGTATTCACCTTGTATCCAGATACTTTACTGAATCTGTCAATTAAGTCTAGAAGTTTTTTGGTGGAGTTTTTTGGATCTTCAATGTAGAGTATCATATCATCAGCAAATAATGATAGTTTAACTTCTTCCTTTCCTATCTTTATTGCTTTAATTTCTTTCTCTTGTCTAATTGCTGTGGCTAATGTTTCCAGAACTATATTGAAGAGAAGTGGCGATAGTGGGCATCCTTGTCTTGTTCCTGATTTTAACATGAAGGTTTTCAGTTTTTGGCCATTCAATATGATGTTGGCTGATGGTTTTTCATAAATAGCCTTTATTAAATTGAGGTATAGACCATCTATTCCAATTTTTTGCAGGGTTTTTATCATGAATGGGTGTTGAATTTTATCAAATGCTTTTTCTGCATCTATTGAGAGGATCATATGGTTTTTGTCCTTGACTTTGTTAATATAATGTATTACATTCACTGACTTTCGTATGTTGAACCACCCTTGCATCTCTGGAATAAATCCGACTTGGTCATGATGGATGATCTTCTTAATAATCCTCTGTATTCTGTTTGCTAGTATCTTATTAAGGATTTTTGCATCTATATTCATTAAGGAGATTGGTCTGTAGTTCTCCTTTTTGGTTGTATCTTTCTCTGGTTTGGGAATCAGAGTGATACTTGCTTCCAGGAATGAATTTGGAAGTATAGCTTCTCTTTCAATTTCATTGAAAAGTTTGAAGAGTAATGGTAGTAGTTCTTCTCTAAATGTCTTGTAAAATTCAGCAGTGAATCCATCAGGGCCTGGGCTTTTCTTTGTTGGTAAGTTTTTAATTACATTTTCAATTTCACTGATTGTGATTGGGGTGTTTAAAATGTTTTTATCTTCTTCGTTCAACTTTGGTAATTCATAAGTATCTAGAAATCTGTCCATTTCTTCTGTGTTTTCCATTTTATTAGAGTACAGGTTCTCAAAGTAGGTGTTCATGATCCTCTGGATTTCTTTCGGATCTGTTGTGACTTCGCCTTTTTCATTCCTAATTGCATGGATCTGAGCCTTTTCTTTCCTTTTTTTGATAAGATTAGCTAAGGGTTTGTCAATTTTATTTATTCTTTCAAAAAACCAGCTCTTTGTTTCATTTATTTTTTGTATCGTTTTCTTAATTTCAATTGCATTGATTTCTGCTCGGATCTTTATAATTTCCTCTCTTGTTCGAGCTTTGGGTTTTTCTTGCTCTTGTTTTTCTAGGAGTCTAAGTTTCATCGTTAAGTTGTTTATTTGAGCCCGCTCTGTTTTCCTAGTGTGGGCATTCAATGTTATGAATTTTCCACGTAGAACTGCTTTCATTGTGTCCCAAAGATTCCTGTATGTTGTATTGGCATTCTCATTTATTTGTAAAAACTGTCTAATTTCTTCTTTAATTTCCTCTGTAATCCATTGATTGTTTAGGAGAGTGTTGTTCAGTTTCCATGTGCTTGTGAAGTTTCTATAGTTTCTTGTGCTATTGATGTCTAGTTTGATTGCACTATGATCTGATAATAAACAGGGGATGACTTCAATTTTTTTGCATTTATTTAGACCTGTTTTGTGAGCCAATATGTGGTCTATTTTGGAGAATGATCCATGTGCAGCCGAAAAGAATGTATATTCTGGTTTTTGGGGGTGGAATACTCTATAAACATCTATTAAGTCCATGTGTTCCAAAGCTTGGTTCAGTTCTATTATTTCATTGTTGATTTTCTGCCTAGTAGATCTGTCAATTTGTGATAGTGGGGTATTTAAATCCCCCACTACAATTGTATTAGTGCTTATTTGGTTTTTCATGTTACTTAATATTTGTTTTATATAGTTGGGGGCATTTATATTTGGTGCATATATGTTTATGATTGTCAGCTCTTCCTCTTGAATTGTTCCCTTTACAAGGATGTAGTGTCCTTCTTTGTCTCTCTTAATGAGTTTTGGTTTGAAATTTACTTTATCTGAGAATAAGATTGCTACCCCTGCTTTTTTCTGGACTCCTGACGCATGGAGAATTGTTTTCCAGTGGATGATTATTTTAAAACAAATCTTAACATCTGTTGATTTTATGACTTGAACCATATGTTTATATTGAGAAATCATTTAGAAAAATTAACAACAATAAATTTTAGCAAGAAAATAATTTAAATGGTACACGATAAATGGAGTCCTTTGAAACTGGTAATGGAGTCAAGTATTTATCAGCATGTTCCAGTTTCCTGTCTCTTACTTATCTGATGGTGCTTATTTTCTCAATGAATCAGACATTTTCTACTTATAGCTGATATTGTCATTACCCATAGCAGCAATTGAAAATGACTTCTAATTCTGTGGAATAAGCTGTTGGAATTTCAATTGGGATTGCATTAAATCTAAATAACAGTTTTAAGCAGTATGGCCATTTTCACTTTATTGGTTCTTCCTACCCTGGAGCAAGGGATATCTTTCCATTTTCTGATATCATCTTCTACATCTTATTTTCAGAGTGCTGTAGTTTTCAGAGTATATTTTTTATATATCTTTCATTAGATTGATTCCTAGGTATTTCCTTTTTTGATGCTATTGTGGAAAGTGTCGTTTCTTCAGTTTTTCTCTTAGTGAGTCTGCCGTTCATGCGTACAGGAAGGCTATTGATTTTTCTGTGTTGATTTTGCATCCAGCTACTCTAATTTTGTTTTGTTTGTTTGTTTATCTGGGAATCAAACTCATGGCCTCATGCTTGCCAGGCAGGTGCTGCACCACTGAGCTACATTACTGCCCTGAATTTGGTAATTAAGTCTAGAAGACTTTTGATAGAGTTCTTGAGGTCTTCTATACTGAGTATCATGTCATTTGCAAATAGTGAAAATTTAAATTCTTAATTTCCTGCCTTTATGTGTAAGTATTAAGTAGTTTATCTGGCGTGAGAAGCTGAAAGCATAAATGAGGACCAAAATGAATAATAGATAATATCAGATAGGAAGGTAAAATCTAAAGGGGAAGGGGAAGAAGGGAGGAGGGAGGGTCAAGAAAAGAAGGGAAAGCAAAAAAGATGAAAGTGGAAAAAATTGAAGCAAAGTTTTTGTAAGTAGAAAGTGGTGGAGGGGTTGAAAGGAGGGCAGGGGAATAGGGATAATATAACCAAAATATAGCATGTAAAGTTACAAATTCTCAAAGATGAACATCATTATATTGTATACCTAAAATATACCAATATACTTAATGAATAAAACATTCCTTTCCTTCTCCTTTATTTTTTATATTTTAATAGTCATATAAAATTTATATATGATTTATGCTCATTGCCTTTCAGAGATATTGTCACAAAATAGAAAAGCTTAGCCTTAAGCTACATGAGAGGATGACAATACCCAGGATCTCTGTAGAAATTCAACTTGTTTGCATGATCCCCAAGAGCAGGAGATCCAGCCTGAATTATATCTGTCCAATATAGTAGTGGACCCACATTTAGAGGTACATATATTTGCTCAATATATATTTTAATGGAAGTAATATTTTTTTTAATCAAATTTAAGTATTTGAACAATTGTCTGACAACAGAAAGTAGCATTGTTTTATTTTATTGAAAATAGGCATGATACAAAATTGCTATTTGTAGGGCCAGGGATTTAGCTCAGTGGTACTGCCACCTGCTTTGCAAGTTCCAGTTCCCGAGTCCATTCCCCACTACCAGAAAAAAAAAAAAAAAGCTTTTTGTATAGTCAACATAATAAGGGTTTATTAAAAATTTAATTAGTTTTTAATATGGTAAGCATTGTGTGAAACTACCAGAAGGTAATTTTTTGAACTTACTGACTTAAATATTTAAAAGAATTGTGTTTTTGTTTAAACAAAGTGAATATTTTAAGTAGTCAAAAACACCTGAAGAAATAGAGCCTATATGTACATATATATTAAACACTATATTTCTGCATATAGGAATAGAAGCAATGCAATACATGAATGATCTAAAAGATGTTTTGAGTATTTTTCTCTCTGAAGGGTAATTATAGATTACTTTTTCAGTGGAGTTAATAAAAATGTGCAGAGATTAATAACGAAGAAATTTTCTTAAAATGTATCAAAGCTCTGAACTATACATTTTTCTATTAATATGTTAAGCCCCAAAGCACTTTAATTAATACTTTGGATAAATAAAAATTCATTTAGCAATTCTTTGTCCAATGATATGAATTCCAAAAAAGCTCAATTTTCCTAGTTTCAAATATTCAATATTAAGTTTATTTGCTAAAATTGAAGTGGAATGTACTTTAAGAATCCATAAATACAGAAAGCTCTGAACTTGATGTATAAGAGGTGTGAAACACATCATATTATGCCAATGTTTTTAATTTATTCATTTTATTAGTATGTGTTTGTGATATCTTATAAACATTCATCATGAGGAATGATTACATGTACATATGAGATTTAAGAAACTTAATCATTTTTACTTATTTTTTTCTCTTCCTCCTTTCTCCCAAATCTTTAGTTCTCCTTCCAATCTCCATAACGTCAGTCTCCCTTTCATTTTAGATTGTGCTTTAAAATCTTGTAAGTTTGGATAAGGGTTTTTTAATTATGTTTCTCTTTTCAAAGAACCAACTTGAATTGAATCATTTGTATTTCATCTGAATTTCATTAGTTGCTGCTCTAGTCTTTATAATTCTCTTTTTCTACTATTTTGGATTTTAATTTTTCTTATATCTCTAGGACTTTGTGCTGTATAATTAAGTTATTTATTTGAGTTTTCTTTATTCCTCAAAGCTATAAACTCCCCTGTTAGAACTGTTTTAATTGTGTCCCAAAGGTTTTGGTACATTGGCCTTTCATTGTCTTTTGATTCTAGGAACTTTATAATTTCTTTCCTGAATTTTATCAATAATCCATTGATAACTCACTGAAACATAATTTATACTTTATGTGTTTTTTATAGTTTTTGTAGCTTCATGTGCTCTTGATTTCTAATAATATTCTTTTTTTTCTTCTGGTACTGAGGATCAAAATTGGGACTTTGAGCTTTTAAGGCAGGTGGCAGCACCACTGATCTAAATCCCTGGCTCTAGTAACATTCCTATATGATCTGATAGTGTACAGAAATATTTCAATTTTTTCTTATTTAAGCATGCTTTACTAGTTTAGCTATTATCTATTTTTGAAAAAATTTCTACTTGTTCCTGAGATAAAATATTGATGAAATACTAGAACATTCCTATTTTATAATGATACAATTTAACTTTGATAATGCTTTGTTGATTTTTCTGGCTAGTAGACATATTGTGAGAGAAATGTATTTATAGCTATCATTATAATTATAATTTTATTGTTGGATTGTGTCTAGTAGTTTTTTAATGAATTTTGGTGTAGTAACATTTGATATATAGATATTTACACTTTTATTCTCTTCCTGTTCAATTGCTCCTCTTACCAATATATACTGGCCATCTTTATGTCTTTTATCACTTTTAGCTTGAAGTTTACTGTAACTAAAAATAAGATACTAGTTCTTGTGTTTGTGACTCTGTTGCAAACAATATTGTTTTCCAACCTTTTACTTTCAGTATATGTACTCTTTTGTGATATGGTGTATGATTTACAGAGAACATGTGTTTGGATTTTGTTTTTTGATCCAACTTGATGGTCAGTATCTTTTTTTTTTTGCTGGAGGGTGTTTTGGGGTATACCAAAAGTATTTTGTATGATGTTGGAATGTGAGACACATGACACCGTGCATTTATCAAAATCCAACTTTATAGCACAAAAAATGTATCCTTTTTCTTATGAATTTTATTGGTACATTTAATGTATACAATATGGCATTCCTTGTTGGAAATTTGTGCCTTTACATAATTAATCTTTGTTCTATTTTTCCCCATTCCGCTGCCCTCTCTTCAACCCCTCCCTCCCTATCTACAAAGACTTTGTTTCTATTGTTTTTCATTTTCTCATATTAATTCCATTTCCTTCTTTTCTTTCCCCTACCCCTCCTGTTTTACCTTCCTAATTGAGATGTTAATGACAGTCACAGTCAGAGTTATTATTATAAGTTATTTACTGAACCCTGTCTTTGCATTATTATTCCAGTGCTGATTCTTTTAATTTTATCATTTTGTTTACTGTCTCAGTTGGGTGTATATATTTCTTTAAGGTCTTTGGTGCTTACGGTTCCTCTATCTCTGTATAAATTCACTATAAGTTTTTCTACCTTGCTGGTTTAGTGGTCACATACTTCTTTCTCATGGAGTCTTTGCTTCTTTTTCAATATTGTAAGCTAATTGTGGCAGATATAAAAATTAGTATATTTTGTTAACTCTTTTCTGTCATGGCTTGAAAAATTTTACTTGAAGCTTTCCTGTGCTTTAGGTTTTGTGCTGAGAAATCTGCTGTGTTTCTGAAAGGCTTGCCTCTATCAGTTACTCGCTCTTTTTGTCTGACAGTTGCTCTCTATTTGATGAATTTCTGAAATTTTGATTACAGTACTTTATAGAGATGTTCTCTTCTGGCAGTTGCTATTGAATGTTATATATGCCTCTTTTACTTGAATATTGAATTATTTTCCCAGGTTTAGAAATCTTTCTAATATGATTTCACTGGATATTTTTATACATGTTTGAGTCATTTAACTTCTCTTTCATTTATTAATTATGAAGTGAATTCTTTATTTTATTTTATTGAGTCATCAAGCAACTGTTTCATACAGCTTTAGGGCTGATTGCAGTTTTAAAGATATCACTGAGTATATAATATGCTTTATCAATCCTTGTCTTCAAGTTCCAACATTCTATCTCACACTGCTCAAATCTGCTACCTGTGCTTTCCAATAAATTTATTATATCTTGAGCATCTGCTTGATTTATTTTCATCATTTCAAAACCTTTACCAAAATCAATATTCATATCTTGTACTATCTTGTTTAACTCAATTAGCTTATTGTTTATTTCCTTTTTAAGATTTGGGGACATTTTATTATTTAAATAATTTATGTACTTATTAAAACCTCTTTTGGCTCACTGAGCATGTTACAATTTTGCTTATATCTTTCTTTCTTGATCTCCTCAAACATTTTGACCATTTTGATTGTGATTACATTGCCTGTAGCTTCCTTTACTTCACTGAGCATACGACCAGCTTTGGGGAGTTAAGGGTTTGTGGATGTGTCTTTTGTCTGCTTTCTCATGTGTCTAATGTTCTTGGGTGACCAGTAGATCAGTTAGGGTAGAAAAACTCTGTCAATACTCTGAGGTTGCCTTTAGATTTTTCCTATAATATATGCTTAGATTTGGTTATGTTTTCTAGTATAACCTTCTTCAATTTACTCACTTGAGGGTCCCATTTTCTGATCTTATTCTGGAGTCTTGATCTTCAGCCAAACAAAGAGAAGAAAATGAAATGTGGCAATTTTAATGACATAATTACAAACCAGACATAATCATATAGTAAATACCTACTAAAAGAAACAAATATGCCAGAATTTACAGTAAAAAAGAAATCAGCAAAAATTGCATAGGTTAAACTAAATAGCTAAATAATATATTTTAATAGAATTAATTATAAAAGTATTTGAAATATTAGAAAAAGAAAAAGAAAATTATGAGGATAGAAACATGAGTAAAAATATAATTAAAGAGTAAATGAAAGGAAATATAATTTGACAAAAGTTACAGAAATTTTGAAAAAAAAGAAAAAGAAAAAAAAAAGCAAAAGGAAGGAAAAAAGAAATACATCCCCCCAAAAGAAATGAAAAGGAAAATTAGTCAAAATAATTCCTTCATATTGAAGTATTTAGATAAGTATTTTCTTTCCAGGGTAAGGCATTGGACTATGGTATTGGAATCTACCTGATTTGAGAAGGTATGATGAGTTACAGTTAGGACCTATTGTGTTACCATACCCACTTATTTCTGTATTAGTACTGAATTCTGCCCTGCTTTCTCACTGGGCTGGGTCAGGCACTGGATGGTTACTTGCATAAGGTTGTAACTATTCCAGTGGCTTAGGGTTTTTAAACTTCTGTGCACCCCACGCCACTGCTATCTCTGACTGGCTTTGCAAACTGGGATTCCCTGAGTTCATGGGTTTTTATTGCCATGTCAATTTTAGAGAACTATTTTGGAAGTAAGGTTTTCTTTAGAGGCCAGAATGTAAAAATCTGTAAAAATTAACTTCTTTAAAGTTTGGAATTCTTAGATTTCTATAGTGGATTTAAACCAAGAAAGAATGTAAGATTTCTGAGTAAACATGGGAGTATTTGAAAGATTCAAAGTTTTATCTTAGACACAGCTACAAAAAAATCTGGAGATACTCTGAAAGAGATTTATGCAATTTGGAATTTTCTAAAATTAGTGTGTAATAACTTACTTCAAAGTAAATCCTTAGGACATGGGATTTAGGTTAGTTGTGCTGCTGACTGCCTTCAAAACGCAACGTTCTGCCTGAGTTCAATCCGCAGTACCCCCCCAAAAAAAGTAAGTCCTTAATTTTAAATATTCCATTTATTATTTCATGTAAGTGAACCAAAGAGAAAGAGTTCTTCAAACTATGAGCATTGAAAATCAGCTTTTATCTCCTCCATGATTTGAGGAATGTTATGTTTCTACTCTTAAAGGATGATAAATTTTATACTCTTATTCTGCTACTAATCTAAAATATCTAATGACTCTGGAACCTCTCTGGATGTCATTGCTTTTACTAAGAACAAACACTTACCTCCTAGAATTAGGTCAAATAGATCCAGTGGACTGGTGAGGACGAGTCAGCCATGTGATGAGCCTGCCAGCACCCTGGCCTTCAACCAGAGGATTGGTGAGAACCAGTCAGCTATGTGTAGGCACCTCTGCAACATACACTACCCTACAGTGCTCTTGGGCATCCTGATTGTGCCAGTTCCTGGATCCACACTGCAAAGGTACAGGTGGTCATAAAGGTCATTTTGCTGAGCTCCAGAACATAGAACAGAAGTGAACAACTGCAATAAAGGCACATCAGATCTCCATAGCTGGTAAGTTGGAGGTGTTACCACCTTCCATCAGAATTTTGAATATCTTCAGAAGAAGAGCAGAGGAAACCTGCAGTAGAGTCAAGTAGGTTCAACCCTGCAGGAGGTCAGGGAGCTTAATTTGGGCCTTTCAGCCTGAATTCAGCCTGAATCTTAGAGGTCTCCCATTGGCTCGCTGAGACTAAATCACTTAGTTTTGCACATTGCTGCTTGTATTGTCTATCCTGACAACAGAGATGTACCCAGAAGAGGCTCTTCAAATTCTTTTTCTTCTTTCTTTTCCTCATCCCACTCTGCATTTTTTTTCTTTTTTCTACCTTCTTTTTCCCACTCAGTCTCTTGCTTCCCCAGACTATTATTCATCTCCCTTTTTGTTCCTGTTCCTGACTTAATTCGGATTTTTTCTTTTTTTTCTTTCTTTTCTTTTCTTCTTTCTTATTCCTTCACTTGAATGTCAATAAGTTCAAATGAAAGTGAGTACCTATTACTGTTAAGTTGTTCTATTCTTGTCTTTGTTCTTTCACACTGTCTTTCCCTCTCATCTTCAACAGTTTCTTAAAGTTTGCATGGTCATCCTGTGTCCTCTGGATTCACATGAAACCTTCTCCTATTCTTCTACCTATCTGTTCTCTCCTCCTACCTCCATCTAAGTCCTTATACTAAAGGGTAAAATTGCTGTATGGATGAGTTTATACATTATAGACATATTTTGGGCTGCTACTCAATTTTGATGTAATTCACATGGTTTAAAGGCAATAGCTTAATAACTACCACAAATGGTCAATTACTAACCCGTGCTTGATGTTATTGTGTTGTTGATTGTATCAACTGGTTTAAAAGGTTGTGATTGATTTAATGAGTTGTCCTTTCTGATATTATGAAAATGAGAGTGCCTATGAGTCACTAGAGATGCAAAAACTAAAGTGCAACTATATCAGGAAGATCTAGGTAATAACCCAGGAATTAAACCAAGGAAAACCCAACAACAAAAATAAAAATGAAAAAACACTTAAGTAAGACATAAAAACAGACTCCCAGTTCACCAACAAAAAACTCTAGAGGAAATGAGGTTGAAAAGTCTGAAAATCAAACACCAGGACACCTTGACCTTGTCACACAGGAAGTAACAAAACAGATCAGTCAGGCTCTAGAAAAATTCAAAACAGAAACAATTTCCAAGATAACCATAGAGATGGTGAGCAAAATGAAAGTCATGATTTGAGACTGTAGATCAGATACTGAGAAAAAAATAAAGATGAGCTCAGGAGAATCATAGAAGCCATGAAGGCCCAGCATAGGAAAAAAAATGGAAACCTTGAAGGCCCAACATAGGAAAGAAATGGATTCCATGAAACAGATTCAAACAGATATCCAGGATATTACAAACCCTATTGAAATTCTACACAATAGAATACAAGAAGGTGAAGATCGAACATCAGATATAGAAGACAGGATTTCAGACAGTGAAAAGACAGGTCTCTTAAAAACAGTAGAGGATCGTGAGAAATTGATTCAACAACTCCTAGATGATGCAAAGAAGAATAATATAAGACTGATAGGAATCCATGAAGTAGCAGGAGAAAATACAAATGACTTTGAAAAGCTGTTCACAGAATTAATGACAGAAAAATTCCCAAACAGAGGGGAAAAATTAGACATACAGATAAGTGAGACATTTCGGACTCGAACTAGCCATGATAAAAAAAAAATCTACACCTAGACTTATAGTAATCAAGATCCTAGAAACCCAAGAGAAGAACAAAATACTACAAGCAGTAAGAGAAGATAAACAAATCACACGCAAAGGAAAGCCTGTCAGAATCACAGCAGACTTTTCAACACAAACCCTCAGGTCAAGGAGAGCCTGGAGTGAGGTATTTCAAGTCCTAAAAGAAAACAATCTCCAACTTTGATGTATCCTGCAAAACTCTCTTTCAAAATGGATGGGGAAATAAGATACTTCCATGACAAAGAACACCTGAGAAACTACAGGAACACCAAACCAGCACTACAAGGAATTTTAAAAAATATTCTAGAAAAAGACAATGAAGGTCACAACACCATGAGGCCCAACAGACCAAATCAATTAGGCATGGCAAGAAACTAAAGGGAGATGGGGGAAAATTAAAAATAGCCAACAACAGGAAAGTAACATGACAATGATACCTCAATGCATATCAGTTATAGCTATCAATGACAATGGCCTCAATTCACCAATCAAGAGAAATAGACTGGCAGAATGGATTACAAAGCAAAATCTAACAATATGTTTTATATGAGAAACACACCTAGTGCAAAAAGAAGCCCGTAGACTGAAAGTGAAAGGATGGAAAACATTTCCCCATGCAACAGGAGCCCAGATAAAAGCAGGGGTAGCTATGTTATTCATACAAAATGTAAATTTCAAACAAAAGCTGATTAAAAGAGACAAAGAAGGCCACTAAATACTTGTAAAGAGAATAATCAAAGAGGAAAAGATGACAATCATGAATATATATGCACCAAATATTAATGCCCCAACTATATAAAACAAATATTAAGGCACATGAAAAACCATGTAAGTCAATACAATTTTAGTGGGGCACCTAAATGTCCCACTATCACAAATAGGTCATCTAGACAAAAAAATCAACAATGAAATACTAGAAGTGAAACAAACTTTTGAACGTATGGGCTTAATAGATGTCTAGAGAGTGTTCCTCCTCCAAAATGAAAATACACATTCTTTTTGGATGCACATGTGTCATTCACCAAAATAGACCACATACTAGCTCATAGAATAGGTTTAAATAAATGCAAAGGAATTGAAGTTTTTCCATGTATATTATCAGACCATAGTACACTTATGCTGAAGATTAACATCATAAGAACCCATAAGAACATCACAAACATATGGAAATTGAGCATCACTCTCCTGAGCAATCAATGGTTCACAGAGGCAATTAAATAAGAAATTAGTCAGATTTTACAAATAAATAATAATAATGCCAATACAATATACAGGTATCTATGGGACACATTGAATGAAATTCTATGTGTTAAATTAATAGCTGTGAATGCACACACTAGGAAAACAGAGTGAGCTCAAATAAACAACCTAATGATGAATCTTAGGCTTATAGAAAAAGAGGAGCAAGAAAAACCCAAAGCTTATACAAGGGAGGATATAGAAATAAGAATAAACAGTTAATACTAGTGTAAAAACTTCAGAACAAAGTAAATCATATCTACTTATCACTTTCATTAGTCATTTTTACTCCTAAACAGAGACACTTAAAAATTAGAAGATGATTATTTCATTTGATCATCTGAAAAATTACATAAGTGATGTTATTAGATATTAAATATTTTTTCTCCTGCATGTTTGCTTTGTTTTAATATTATATAATTTATTAGGTTTATTCCTGCTCAGAAGAATCACTTTAATATTTTATAATATTTCTCAGAGAAAAAAATGTATATTTTTAACCAAAAATATGTAACTAA
>NW_022900950.1:63472860-63501807 GCF_012274545.1 Fukomys damarensis | reverse complement strand
CATATATTTTTTTTTTGAGATAGGGTCTCACTATGTAGTTGAGACTGACCTGGCACTCACTATGTAGTCCAGGCTGGTTTTGAACTCACAGTGATCCTCCTGCCCCAGCCTCCCAGTGCTGGGATTACAGGTGTTTGCCACCATGCCCAGCTTATTATATATATATTTAAATATGCTTAAGGAAACACATCTTTTTTGTTCTTTACATTACAAAGATACTAAACTATCAAAGCCTTGTTTTCTTGGCTGTTTATACATCCAATTTGCTCTAGAAATGAGAAAGACATATAGTCATTTTTATCATGTTTTTGAAGTGCTCAAAGGGAAAGTCAATTGTTATACCTGCCCTATTGAAGTTGATTCATAAATACTTCTGAGGAAAGAAGTTGTAAAAATAAAAATTGCCCTTTCATGAATGATCATAAAAGTTATTTAGGAGAACATTTTAAATCTCATTAAATTTTTGTTCATGTGAAAATTTTATCATTTTGAAAGACCATGCAAATACCCCATCCTCTTGACACATAAATAGAATAAATGATTATGTTTTGAGGATTTGGGAAGGGACATTCACTCATGGATTAAGATTGTTAATTTTCCAAAGAAATAACTAATTAGATCTGATTGTGTAACATTATTAATATGTGTGTTAATAACAGATTTCATTGATATGTGATTTTAAATGTTATTTTAATCTTGTTTGGCATAAAGAGAGCATGAAACAGCCCCATTGGATTATAAATAAGAAAATGACAGTTTGGTTTGTTTTGTGTGGTAGTAATTGAATATATGCATACATCTGTTGCAAGAAATTCACAGTATCTTAAAAAATTTTGTAAGGACTTTAGAATTAAAAGCTTGTATAAGAAGCTTATGATTTAATGTACAGTAAATGAAAGGAATTCAGTTCTGTTAACCTTAACATACAACAGTTATGTTTATCTCTTTTATCAGATCAACATAATGAGTTTAACCATTTTTGAAATGGAATAGCACAACTTTCCACAGAATTATGCAAATAGCTCTCTGAGAAACTAGAGTACCTCTGAGTTCATTCTTTCATTTGAGGGTTTTTAAAGGTGTGGATAATTGCTATGATGATAATACCATTAATTATTTGAAGGAAAGAATAGAATATAACTTTCTCTGTATAAACCAGCCTACAAGCTCAAAATGACCAAGCAGTGTTGAAAATGAAGAATAAAGAGATACAGAATCAGATTAAAATCTGGAGGACCCGGGAGCTCTTGTCTCCCTTTGACATGAGCCCCAAGCGATAGTGTACCTCAGCTTTATTCCCTCATACATGATCTCAAGCAGTTAGAGTTATATAAGATTCACTCTCTTCCACCCTTCATAATACTTGTGCAGGAAAACAACGGTATCTCATCTGTTTTTACTTTTCCCCACAGTGTGTCAGCACATTTGCATAACCTCTATCTTAATACAAACTGAGGAGGACAATTAGGCCTCAGTCTCCCTAGCTGGTGTCCCACATTTCTCAATTAAATGAACAATTCCAGGTTAATAGGAAACTTTTCATGAATTGAAAATGTTTTATTGCATAAAAGCGGCATGTTTTATTTTGTATGTTTTTTCTCCCATTGTTTTTTCTCAGCCATTTTATAGCAAAAGTATTAAATGGAAATATTTTAACCATAAATTGTATATGTATTCATCTATAGTGCTGTATAAGAAGAAAGATTATGGAGAAAAAGTAGTGTTTTAAAATATTATTCAACTCATGGTACTTTATTTCTCTTTGAATTGGTTCTAATACCTCATATACTGACACTTTTTTTCTGGCTACTCTCCTACAAGGTGGGTTTGATATTTTAGTCTAAATCTATCCTATTTTACTTAATGTGGAATATACAGAATTTGAACAGCACAATTTGCATCTCCAAACAAATAGAAAGTAAGGCTTTATAGAGAAAGCTTTAACTGCAATAGGAAACATTTGCATATTATTTAAGCAAATTCACTGAATAAACACGTACGATAGCAGAACTATCAAAAGACATAAACTGATCTATTAATTGAGTTAGCCAGTAAATTTTTCACAAAGATCAGAATCCCAAAGGAAAGGATTTCTAGAGCAAAAGAATGAAAACTGAAAGTACAGCTGATTGTTGGAAGATACCGAGTCATAAAAGAGTACTGAGAGTATCTCTTTTCCTTTTGAGCTCTATTAAAACTCTCAGTGTTGCCTTGTGTTTTACAATAAGATCAATTCACAACCACAAATATAATTATGTGACAGTATCATCCAGAGCCAACCTTAATATGCTTTTGAAAATAGATAGCTACCAAAGACAGCTTTGGTAGATAACGAAAATGATGGCATCTAGAAAAGTTTCATTTTTAAACTTCGGAATTAGCCAATAGTTTACTTTTGGATTAAGCAGGAATGTCATACTAAAATGAACCTAATTTATTTTTTGTTTTGTTTTGTTTTTATGGTACCTAGAATCAAGCTCAGGACTTTATACTTTCCAGGCATGTGTGGCACTAACAATGGCCCTATTTTTTTGTTTATATTAATGTCTTCACTCACTTATTGGTTACTTAGAGTTTATGCTTCAAAAATTTGGGGCCATAAATATTGATCTGCAGTTTTCATCAGAACAACTTACACAAAACACATGTTGACTGGCCTTCTAATAAATTACACACAATAAACTAAAAAGAAATTTTAAAAACCCCAAATTTTAATTACAATGCCCATTCTTTTTATGGCACTGGGTAATCAGGATGCACTTTGGTAAACAGAGGACAATTATAGTCTTCATTCTTTGATTATGTTCTTTCAAATTCATTGCAAGAAAATTTCTGGCATCTGAACCAAACTATAAAACACACATTTGATCTTAACAGTCTTTTTTACTTTAAAATTATAATTATCTTCTCAACATATCTAAAGTTTTATGAGGTTCAACTTTTCTTCGTTTGTTGTCACTATATTCTTTCAATTAGAATACATAATTAAGGCTTCTCAAATTATCATTCCAACTGGAAACACTTTGCAGTACTTCTTTGGAATAAATCAAAAAATAGACTTCATATAACAACACTGAGATCCCATCTCACACCAGAAAGAATGGATGCTATCAAGAAATCAACCAATAACAAGTGCTGGTAGAGTTGTGGGCAGAAAGGAATACTTCTACATTATTGGTAGGAGTGCAGACTGGTACAATCACTGTGGCAATCAATATGGAGATACCTCAAACAACTATGATTAGAAGTCCCATATGACCCAGCTGGGTATCTTCCCAAAAGAATTAAAAGAATCATACCACAGCAATACATGCTCACCCACATTTGTAATGGCACAGTTGTAATAGCTAAAATTTGGAAACAGCCCAATTTCCCATCAACTGGAGAATGGATGAAGAAAATGTTGCATAAATATAAATGTATATAAAATTATATGTATTATATATGTATTATATATTATTTTATATTATATATAAATTATATGTATATATATGAGTACTACTCAGCCATAAAGAATGAGAAACTAGAGACATTTATAGCTAAATGGATGTACATTGAGGCTGCACTCATAAGTGAAATTAAGAAGACACACATGAGCAAATAAATACCAAATAATTTCTCTGGTGTGAAAAACTAAAAGTGTATATAAGGATTACAATGTATAATTGAAGTTATGTAATAGAAAAGATCTAAACCAGTAGAGGAAGTGGGGGAGGTAGGGTAAAGGTAAAAAGGTAAAAGAAAAAATATGTGAGAAAGAAAAGCATTGAAACAATGTCTTCATAAATGGGGAAGGGTGGAGGTTGAAGGGAGGACTGGGGAATGGGGAAAAGAAGAACCATGATAAATCATGTAAAGGTAAACAATTCCAATAATGAATGTAACTGTATTGTGTACCTAAAATGTACCAATAAACATCATTTAAAAACTGAATACATTTAAAATTGAGTATCTTTTTATATACCTAGTCTATCACAATTTTTTCATCCATCAGGTGGGGAAATCTGTAAAAAACCTAAATCATCTTTTTCAACTATTTAGCAAGTATTTTTTGGTTGATGTGTGTAATGTTACTTTACTAATCATTATGTAATCAACAGAATACACAATAAACAATGTGCCTACAGTTTACACCCTATCAAAGATTAAGCAAATTTAAAAAATTATAAGAATACTATCCGGCCGCCTACTTGGGCCCACCCTGCGGGTCCGTGACCTCCCTGACTGCTCACCACCAGATCCAGTAAAGAAGGTTGCCAATTGGGCACCTTTGAAACACTCCTCCCCACCCTTCTCAAACATCCTGATTGGGCCAATCCTTGGACCCACTCTGCAGAGGCATAGGTGGTCATGAAGGGTACTTTTCTGAGTTGCCAACTTTGAATATCTTTAAAGAAAGGGCAGGGGAAACCTGTAATAGACTGAGTGGAGTTCAACCCTGGCGGTTGGGAAACTCAATTTAGGCCTTGTTGACTGAAGTCACTCTGTGTCGAGGGGACCTGACATTGGCTAGCTGAGATCAGAGAATTTGGTTCTGCACATGGCTGTACACGTGGTATA
The DNA here is from genome assembly GCF_012274545.1 of Fukomys damarensis. NCBI lineage: Eukaryota > Metazoa > Chordata > Mammalia > Rodentia > Bathyergidae > Fukomys > Fukomys damarensis. Next base: position 63,497,247 of record NW_022900950.1, on the reverse strand, counting down.
ATATGACAACAGAGACATAGTCTGAAAGAGGCCCTTCAAATTCTTTTTTTTTCTTTTCTTCATTCCACCCTACAACTTCTTTCTTTTTTCTGTCCTCTCTCTCCAACTCAGTCTCTTGCTCCACCATATTATCCCTCATCTCCCTTTTTATTCCTGCTCCTTCCCTAACTCAGACTTCTTCTTTTATTATTTTTTCTTTTTTTCTTTATGTTCTTTTCTCCTGTCAATTTTCCTCACTCATGGCTCCATAGCTTCAAGGGAAGGTGAGCCCCTGTTACAGTTAAGGGGATATATTCTTGTCCTTATTCCTGCACTCTATCTATCCTCTTTGAAGTTAATAGTTTTGTAAATATACTGTGGTCATTCTACATACTCCAGCTTTACTTGAAACCTTCTCCAATTCTTTCACTTATCTATTTCTCTCATCCTAACTCAGTCTAAGACCCCATCCTAAATGGTAAAGATGCTATATTGCAAAGTGTATTCACTGCAGGCATAATTTGGGCTACTTCTTGATATTAATTTAATTCACATGGTTTAAAAGTGATAGAATAATGACTACCACAAGTGATCAGTTTGCAAGCTGTGCTTGATCCTATTGGGCTGCTGAATATATCAACTAGGATAAAGGATTGTGATTGATTTAATGAGTTGTTTTCTCCGATATTATGAAAATGAGGATGTCTCTGAGTCATTAGAGACTCAAAAGCTAAAACACAACTATATCAGGGGGATTTACCTAATGACCCAGAAACTAAACCAAGGACAACCCAACAACAAAAATAAAAAAGAGAAAACACTTAAGCAAGATACAAAGACAAACTTTCAGGTCACCAATGGCAAGCAGTAGGGCAAATGAGGATAAAAGCCTAATAGTGAACCAGTAGGACACCCTGGACCCATAGCACAGGAGGTAACAAAACAGATCAATCAGGCTGTAGAAAAAAATCAAATCAGAAATAATTTCCCAGTTAACCATAGAGATGGTGAGCAAAATGGAAGTCATGATTCAAGACTCTAGAACAGAAACTGACAAAAAAATAAATGAGCTCAAGACCATGATAGAATCCATAAAGACTCAGCATAAGAAAGAAATGGAAATAATGAATGCCCAACAGAGGAAAGAAATGGAATCCATAAAACAGATTCAAAGAGATATCCAGGAGATTAAAAACTCTATTGAAAGTTTACTCAACAGAATAAAAGATTGTGAAGATAGAATTTCAGATATAGAATATAGGATTGCAATCAGTAACCATGAAAAAAGAGGTCTATCAAAAACAGTAAGGGATCATGAGAAATCGATCCAACAACTTCTAGATGATGCAAAGAAAAATCATATAAGACTCGTAGGGATCCATGAAAAAGCAGGAGAAAACACAAATAACTTAAAAAAGCTCATCACAGAATTAATGACAGAAAGCTTCCCAAACAGAAGGGAAGAATTAGACGTATAGTTAAGTGAGGCATATAGAATTCCAACTAGCCATGATAAAAAAAAAAATCTACACCTAGACATATAATAATCAAGATCTCAGAAATCCAAGAGAACAACAACATACTATAAGCAGTAAGAGAAAAGAAACAAATCAGCAAAGGAAAGCACATTAGAATCACAGCAGACTTTTCAACACAAACCCTCAGGTCAAGGAGAGCCTGGAGTGAGGTATTTCAAGTCCTAAAAGAAGACAACATCCAACCTAGACTGATGTATCCTGCAAAACTCTTTTAAAAATAGATGGGGAGGGCCGAGGATTGAGCTCAGTGGTTCGGTGGCCTGCTTTGCAAGTGCAAGGACCCGAGTTCAATCCCCAGTATAAAAAATAAATAAATAAATAAATAAATAAACAAACAAATAAATAAATACAAATTTAAAAAAAGATGGGGAAATAAGATACTTCCATGACAAAGAACACCTGAGAAACTTCATGAATACTAAACCAGCACTGCAAGGAATTCTAAACAACATCCTAGAAAAGGACAATGAAGGTCACAACACCAGGAGGGCCAACAGAGCAAATTAAATAGCCAAGGCAAGAAGCTAAAAGGAGAGGACAAAAAGTAAAAAGAGTCAACAAAAGGGCAATAACATGACAATAATAAGTCAGTACATAAGAGGTATAACTATCAATGTCAATGGCCTCAATTCACCAATCAAGAGAAATAGATTGGCAGAATGGATTAAGAAGCAAAATCCAACAATATGTTGTATACAAGAAACACACCTAGTGCAAAAAGAAGCCCATAGACTGAAAGTGAAAGGATGGAAAACAATTCTCCATGTGACAGGAGACCAGAAAAAAGCAGGGGTAGCAATCTCATTTGCAGACAAAGTAAATTTCAAGTAAAACTCATTAAGAAAGACAAAGAAGGCCACTACATTCTTGTAAAGGGAACAATTCAAGAAGAAGAGATGACAATCATAAACATATATGCACCAAATATGAATACCCCAATTATATAAAATAAATATTAAGTAAATTGAAAAACCAAATAAGAACTACCACAATTCTAGTGGCGAATTTAAATACCCCACTATCACAAATTGACAGATCATCTAGTCAGAAAATCAATAATGAAATAGTAGAACTGAACCAACCTTTGGAACACATGGACTTAAGAGATATCTACAGAGTATTCCACACCACAAAATCAGAGTATACATTCTTGCCTGCACATGGATCATTATCCAAGATAGACCACATATTGCCTCAAAGAACAAGTCTGAATAAATGCCAAAGAGTTGAAGTCATCCCCTGTATATTATCAGATCATAGTGCAATAAAGCTGGAGATCAATAGCACAAGAAACTGTAGGAACTTCAGAAGCACATGGAAACTGAACAACACTCTCCTAAACAATCAATGGATTACAGAGGAAGTTAAAGAAGAAATTACCCAGTTTTTACAAATAAATGAAAATGCCAATACAACATACAGTAATCTATGGGACACAATGAAAGCAGTTCTACATCAAATGCCCACTTTAAGAAAACAGAGCGGGCTCAAATAAATCACCTAATGATGAATCTTAGACTCCTAGAAAAAGAAGAGCAAGAAAAACCCAAAGCTTGAATAAGAGAGGAAGTTATAAAGATTTGAGCAGAAATCAATGCAATGGAAACTAAGGAAATGATACCATAAATAAATGAAAGAATGAGCTGGTTTTTTGAAAGAATAAATAAAATTGACAAACCCTTAGCTAATCTTATCAAAAAGAGGAAAGAAAAGACTCAGACCCATGCAATCAGGAATGAAAAAGGCAAAGTCATAACAGATCCAATAGAAACCCAGAGGATAATTAATACTTACTTTGAGAACCTGTACACCAATGAAATGGAAAACACAGAAGAAATGAACAGATTTCTAGATACTTATGAATCACCAAAGTTGAACAAAGAAGATAAAAACATTTTAAACACCCCAATTACAGTCAGTGAAATTGAAAGTGTAATTAAAAATTTACCAACAAAGAAAAGCCCAGGCCCTGATGGATTCACTGCTGATTTTTACAAGACATTTAGAGAAGAACTACTGCTGTTACTCTTCAAACTTTTCAACAAAATTGAAAGGGAAGCTATAATTCCAAATTCATTCCTGGAAGCAAGTATCACTTTGATTCCCAAACCAGGGAAAGACCCAACTAAAGAAGGGAACAACATTCCAATCTCCTTAATGCATATAGATTCAAACATCCTTAATAAGATACTAGCAAACAGAATACAGAGGATTATCAAGAAGATAATACATCCTGACCAAGTTGGATTTATTCCAGGGATGCAATGGTGGTTCAACATAGCATCCGTCAATAAATGTAATACATTATATTAACAAAGTCAAGGACAAGAACCATATGATCCTCTCAATAAATGCAGAAAAAGCATTTGACAAAATTAAACACCCATTCATGATAAAAAGCCTGCAAAAAATTGGAATAAATGGTCCATACCTCAACTTAATAAAGGCTATCTATGGAAAACCAACAGCCAACATATTAAATGGCCAAAAACTGAAAACCTTCATGTTAAAATCAGGAGCAAGACAAGGATGCCCACTATCACCACTCCTCTTCGATATAGTTCTGGAAATATTAGCAATATCAATTAGACAAGAGAAAGAAATTAAGGCAATAAACACAGGAAAGGAAGAAGTTAAACTGTCATTATTTGCTGATGATATGATACTCTACATTGAAGACACACCAAACACCACCAAAAGACTTCTAGACTTAATTGACAGATTCAGTAGATTATCTGGATACAAGGTGAACACCCAAAAATCAATAGCCTTCTTGTACACAAAGAACAGATTCACTGAGAAAGAAATTAGGGAAACAATTCCTTTCACAATAGCACCACAAAAAATGATGTATCTGGGAATCAATCTAACAAAATAAGCAAAAGACCTCTGCACTGAAAACCACAGCACTCTGAAAAAAGAGATCGAGGAGGATATAAGAAAATTGAAAGATCTCCCCTGCTCCTGGGTAGGAAGAATCAATATAGTGAAAATGGCCATACTACCAAAACTACTATACAGATTCAATGCAATACCAATTGAAATCCCAACACAATAATTTACAGAAGCAGAGAGAAGAATGCAAAAATTCATTTGGAACCATAAGAGACCTAGAAGAGCAAAAGTCATCTTAAGCAACAGACACATGGCAGCGGGTATAACAATTCATAATTTGAAATTATACTACAAAGCCACTGTGATAACAACAGCATTGTAGTGGCAAAGAAAGAGGCCTGAGGATCAGTGGAACAGACTGGAAGACACAAAAACAACTCCAGGTACACTCAGCTACCTCATTTTTGACAAAGGAGCTGACCATCCCCACTGGAGGAAAGACAGCCTCTTTAATAAATGGTGTTATAAAAACTGGATTTCAACCTGCCACAGATTAAAACTAGACCCTTATCTTTCACCATGCACTAAATTAAAATCCAAATGAATTAAAGATCTAAATATTAAAACAGAAATATTAAACTTGCTGGAAGGTAAGTTAGGCAGAACTCTGGAAGAAATTGGCATACGAAAACTTTATGAACAAATCCTCAGTAGCACAGGAATTAGCAGGTAGAATCAACAATTTGGATCTCATCTTATTAAAAAGCTTCTGTACTTCAAAAGAAACCATCAGCAGAACTAAGAGACAACCTACAATGTGGGAAAAAAATTTTAGCATCTGTTCCTCAGAAAAAGGACTATTATCAACAATATATAAAGAACTCGAAACAATCAGCCCCCCCAAATATAAAGACCTGATTCAAAAATGGGCATCCAAAATGAACAGACATTTCTCAAAGAAGTAAAAGCAGCAAGTAAATATATGAAAAAATGTTCCACATCACTTGTCATTGGAGAAATGCAGATGAAAACAACACTGAGATTCCACCTCACCCCACAAAGAATGGCTGCTATCAAGAAATCACACAATAACAAATGTTGGCGGGGTTGTGGGTATAAACGAACTCTTCTCCATTGTTGGTGAGAGTGCAGACTTGCGCAACCACTGTGGAAATCAATATGGAGATACCTCAAAGAGCTTGGACTGGACGTTCCATTTGACCCAGCCATCCCTCTACTGGGTATCTTTCCAAAATAACTAAAAGAATCATATCACAGTGATGTATGCACACCCATGTTTATATAGGCACAGTTTGTAATAGCTAAAACTTGGAAACAGCCCATTTGCCCCTCAGTGGAAACTGGATAAAGAAGATGTGGTTTTTCTATTAAATGGAATATTACTCAGCCCCAATGAATTGAGAAAATAGTTTTATCCATACAAAAATGGATACATATTGAAAATATACTCCTAAGTGAAATAAATAATTCACACATGTGTAAATACTGAATAGCTTGTCTGGTGTGAATAAACTGCAATAATACATAAGTTCCTAATAAGATTACTGACTGTGAAATGGGAAGAAAGGGGCTAAAGGTGTATGGAAGGTGGGATGGGTAAGGGGAAGGGTAATAAGGGAAAATAAAAAAATATGTGATAATGAAAAGAAAGGAATAAAGTGTTTTTAGATGGGGAGGGAAGGAGGGAGTGAAGGGAGGGCAGGGACAAGGGGAAAAAATGAGAATCAAGACCTGTCATGTAGAGGTACAAGATCCCAACAATGAATGTAACTGTACTGTAAACCTAAAATGCACCAATAAACTTAATTAAAGGTGAAAAAAAGTATAAGAATAAAAATATGAAAGTGTAGATGGAGAATCTTATGATAATACGTAGTAAAGGGTAATGAATTTGGCTTTTAGACCATAGAAAGTGTTGTAACATAAGCGAATTTCCAGAATAGCAATTTTTAATCTTTATTTAACACACATTTTTTGCTTACTTGTGCCAAACAATATTGTGGTATTTAACTAAAAATATGCATAATTATGCTGTAAACTAAAAAGAAACAATTTTATGTCTGAGGGAAATAAGGATTCAAAATGTGCCTGTTATACTGCATTTCATATGGGAAAGAGGCAGACATCTAGCTCAACAAGTCTCTTTTCAGTGTTGGTTGTCGTTGACATTATAGACGCAGCTCTTGCCTTCAGCAATTGGTTGTAGTGTGTGAGGAACTTATGATTAGAAGTCCATTCTCAAGTGTTTTAATTTTTTGCTTATAGGGTTTTTGATACTAATAGGTGGACTGTTTTCCCTTCTGCAAAATATTCAACATAGATATGGCTCCCTGGACTCTCCTTAAGCCTAAGTTGTCTCATTGTGCATATGTGCCAGCATGGGTCAAGAAACCATTGTAAGAAATCCTGGAATGTTGCTACAGATTGATCTTTGTACCTCATGGCATTGGAGCTTAAACAGAGAGGATAATCTTTCCAGGGAATTACACTGATTCAAAATGTAGGTGACCGGGCGTGGTGGCGCAGGCCTGTAATCCCAGCACTCAGGAGGCTGAGGCAGGAGGATCGCTGTGAGTCCAAGACCAGCCTGGGCTACATAGTGAGTTCCAGGTCAATCTCAACTACATAGTGAGACCCTGCCTCAAAAACAAAACAAAACAAAAACCAAAACAAAATGTGAGCCCATTTTCCAATGACTTCCCACAAGTATTATTTGTTAATTTTGTTTTACATTGCACTTTACCAATTTTTTCATTTTGCTTCTGGCCTTGGTGATACAATCCATCCAATGATATCACTATCACATTTCTGATCAAATTTGATCCTAATACTTCCTTTAGTAGCCATAAATTTTTAAGTTTAGGAAGTCAAAATCTACCCAAATAAAAGCACTCTACAAACCCACTGGCATCCAGAATGCCTTGTGTGTGTACCTGTTCCTTCAAAATCACTTTTTCAGACCTTTATAGTCAGGCATAAAAGAGTGTACGTTACTTATTTTTTAGACTATAGTTTTTATAAAAATAAATTGTTAATAAATTAAAATCTTTCCTATCTATATCTGAATATTTTGATAAATAAAACAATGTAAAGATGGACAGTGATGTATCAAATTTATTACAAATAAAGAACAGAATGAAAGACACTGTTTATATATGTGAACTGCTATGCAGAATTGGAAAATAGTATTACTCAGTCGTGTCGTCTTACTGATGAGACTCTTTGAGGTGTAAGAGCTCCCAGGTAAGCCCAAGCACATGAAGGACCAGGAGGGAAAACTTGCACTAATTTCCTCTCAAAAGGACGGAATAGTAGCTGAGTGCAGAGTACTCTGTTATCATTGTCCAAGTATCTATTGGATAAGTCACTAATTTTCTGGTGCTCTTCATAAAACAATCTACAAATATTTCCATTTTCTTATTATCTCAAGAACTCCAATAGTGGGTCTTACTTTGTTTACTACACGTTCAGGCATGATCAGAAGTGCATTCTAATTAGCTCAAGAGATTTAAATGTGCTGTATTTTACTATTAAACTCAAATATCAAAGTTCATATCCACAATTAAATTAAATAAAATACAAACTAATAGTTTCCAATTTCTTCTTCTGCTTAAAGTGTTGGGATTTTTTTTTATTGCCAAAAATCTGAGCTTTCTCTTCTATAGATTAAGTGTAGTTTTTTTTTTTTTTTGGCTGAGAATGTATTGATTTGATTACAAATCTATAGGAGAACATGCCTGTGTGGCTCAAGACTAGCAGAGGCTCAAAATCTATACAAAGAAGAAGGCAATTCCATCTGTATATTGCAATATAATTATCTGATAAAATTATACTTATGAGATCCAACAGGAGTAGCAATATTATTTGCAGACAAAGTAAATTTCAAACCAAAACTGATTCTAGTATTATTGATGTAGGATGGTACTGTATCATACTTCTATGAATGTAAAATATCATGTACCTGCTTTATGATACATAGTAGGGACCATGCTTTATCAGAGCTACATTTAATGATATTACTCTAGAATGTTCTCTTTCCAGATGATGATTAAGATGCTAATAAAAAAAAATGGTGCCAGGTACAAAAACAGCAACAGAACTTTGCTGTTTTCTGGATATTATTCTTTTCTTTGTTTTTGTTTTGTTTTGTTTTGTTTTTAATGGAATGTGCTGAATGTCTATAATTTTGTTCAGATGACTGCAGAACCTGGAAAAGCTGTTGCTTCTATCGATGCATAACATACTATTAGTCTATATGTGTGTGTGTGTGTGTGTGTGTGTGTGTGTGTGTATTGGTCTAGAAATGTTAATTTATTTTTATTTTTTATTTTTTATGTGCACAGGGGTAATGCACTGTACGAAATATGTAAGGTCATATCTATGTGGTTTTGATTACAGAAACGAATAAGTATTCTCTAAATAATGAAAAAAAGAATAAGATAAGACTATAAGAGTAAGAAGCAATTTAAATATGTTTGGGGACCACTTTCATCTCCAGAATTAAGGATTATTTTACTGTTACATTATTACCTTTTATCTTTTACTTTCCTTTTTAGTTTTATTTTAGGATTCTCTATTTTTAATGTTCATACAGAGATTTCTTTAACTGAAATACTGAATAGTTTCTTTGGTGTGAAAAACTATAATAGTACACAGGATCCTAATGAGATAATTAATATTGTGAAATAGGAAGTAAAGGGCTAAAGGTGTAGGGAAAGTGTGAAGGGTGGGGGAAAGGTAATAAGGGAGAGGAAAACAATATGAGAAACTGAAAAAATGGAAATAAAGTGTTTGTAAATGGGGAGGGGAGGAGGGGGTGAAGGGAGGGCAGGGACAAGGGGAAAAAATGAGAATCAAGACCTATTATGGAAAGGTACAGAATCCCAATGATGAATGTAACTGTATTGTATACCTAGATTGTACCAATAAACTCAATTAAAAAAAAGAGACCCAGTATTTAATATTTTAGAGGCCACAGCAGAGACTAAGTGATATTAATTGCAACAGGAAGTCTGAGAATTTGCATCTGTTAAATAGAATCCAAAGACTGTGAAGTCTTCTGGCCAAATGTTGTTATTTGTATTAAAAAATACGTATTGGATTCCTGTTGTTTCTGTAACCAATTAACACAAACAGTGTCTTAACACACTTCCAATTTATAGTCTTATAGTTCTGATGGACTAACCCGATTCACTTAACATAAATATAATAGTGAGTCAGTCAAATTTTAAGGCAAGAAAAAAAATCAAAGTCTATTATAATTCAGTTTAGTTTCTATAATAGATGGGTATCCCAAACTGTGTGTATGGAAACAATTGAGTATTATTAAAGAAGGTGCTATAAATTCAGAGTTAATTTATTATGCAAATCTTTATTATTTCTTAGAAGAACCAAATAACATTCAGAACTTTTTAAAAATTCAAAATGCTAGCAATAAGTACCAAACTTCTATATTTCCAGAACTGAATAAGATTCCACAGTTAAAGTACCTTCATAAAATAAGTCACATTTGTAGTGGTATTCTTACTTTCAACTAATTTATGGCTTCACAATTCTACATGTTCTTCCTAATATACTGCTGCAGGGTGACACTTCAAGTCTGAACATTTCCCAGTACTTTAGTAACCTTTCATTCTCAGAGTGCCATGGGAAACATTAGCATTGTTCCCATTTTATAGTGAAAGCAAATGGTGACAACCCCTGGTCAACTCACTCATCCTACATAGTGAAGATAGGACTTACACTTTACAATTCCTGATTATCAAGTTTGTCAAATGATGCCCTATATATGATTCTGCTGAATTAGATGTTGATGCTTCTATTTTTGTTACCAAGTCTTGGAGGGAAAATAATGACCAATGAAAGAAAAGGGTAGCAATAAAAGTAGAAAATAAGTGACTTATGTGCACTTAAAATGGAGATGCAGCAGAAACAATTATCTTCAAATAACATTATAAACATAAATGTTTTAAATTTATTCTGTATAGTGAATGACATTGTGACATTAGTATATTACAATGGAATTTAAGTACTGTTAATTGTATCATTATGCTCAACCAGTGGCTATTAAAAGTTTATATTAAAATTATAAAGAAAACAAAACAGGGGGAAAAAGCTACAGCAGTGTGAAGAACGATGAGTATCCAATTCTTTTGTACTAAGCACATTCTTCCAACCATTTTGCTACTTGTATATTATTGCTATTTTATGACAAGACTTGTAATATTGGTCACAGAACTGCTACACACACCTGGACATTACTAAAGACTCGAAGTAAAGCAATTTATGTGAATTTTATTTATCATTATGAACTGTATAAAAATTTGAAACAAAGAAATTTTAAAATATTTATGAACTTATTGAAAATAATAATATAACATTTGATGTTGATGCAGATATCATGTGTTTAAAAATAATTATGTTTTACAGATAAACTAGTGACTTCATTTTTACATTTTTGTAAATCTCTTTGTATTTGGTTCAATGAAAAACTCCTGGTTTTTCAAATATGTTTTTGCATTGTCTGTCATGATACATTTTTTTTGTGATAGATAGAATTTCTACCCTCAATCAGGTTATTAGAGAGAAGGGAAAGAAATATTTTAATATCTTTTTTAGTAAATCAATTCATAGAAAATTACTTTTGAAGTCTTGTTTTTCAGCAAATATAACAATCAGTTACAATTGGAATAGAAAAAAAATTTTGTTAAAAAAACTAATGATTTTTACTTTACATGAGAAATATATCATAAAATCATAGACCATTAAGTAAGCTAATATATTTTTCAGATATCACAAAATGTGACTAACTGTAGCATCAGAAAGTGTTACTATGCATAAATATCTCTCCCCAAGTATTGATAGTGTAAATTATTTTTAAATAATCATTTTTCTTATATAATTGAAATATTATTTTTGTCATTTCAAACCTTTATAGAATGAAAGAAATGTTGGACTATAATTTCTTTTATACTAATAAATTTATCTTTTGTTTTCCTAGTATTCAATATGAGTATATTATTCATGAGTTTCTTGTAATTTTCACATGTTCTTCCTCTAAAATATACATTATTTTTATTTTACTGAAAATATATTTTTAAATGCAGTATAGGCCTATAAATTCTGTTTGTAATAACATAAAAGTAACACTTTTGGAGAATACTTAATTCTAAAAGTAATGCTTATCAATAAAATAAATGGTATTTAAACTATTATACAATTGATTTTACTAATGACTAAATATGTAATTAAAAATTTTCATATAGGTAGTTAACTTTCTTATGTAATATATCACTTACCACTTACTATTTTAGGTAAAATACTGTTACTTCAACTATTTTCTCACAATTTCTATCATTTAAATTTTATTACTTTAAAAACCTGGATTTTTTTTTCTATTTAATTTGTATCCAGTGATCTTATTAGCAAGTGTGAGGAAGAGGGGAAGGGAAAATAAGTAAATAGAATAATGATATGTCATGCAAAGGAACTTAATAACCTCAATTAATGTAAAAATCATATTGCATAACATAAGCTAAAATTAATACTATCAACAAGAATAAAAGTGGTAGAAGGAAATTGGAAAAGGCAAAAGGGAGGGGAATGAAAAGGGAAAATACAGTGAAACTAGCTGTGACATACACATATAATCAATCCAAAGATGACTGCAATCTGTATGAACTGCAAACATACACTTATAAAATAAAAATACATATATAAAACCAAGATATGCTTAGAAATTGATTTTAATGTTTTCTAGCTTGGCTGCTCTTTTCTAGGCTCATAATCATATCAAGAGATAGGTGTACCACAATTTATTTGTATTCCAATTATTTTATTTTTTGTTATAAGTATTCTCCGGAAATGCTAAAAAGGAAATTTAAAAATAATTGTGCTTTTATCATCTTATCTTGTCTGGTATGTTAATAAAATTGTTTATTCAAATTTAAAATGATAGGATCTTTTTGTCATTCTAGAAATGTTTTTCCTTATTTTTACAGTTTGAAATTTTATTAGTATGAATACTGAATTTTCTTGAGTCATTAAAAAAATCTTTTGATATGATCATAATGCCCTTTTAAATGTTGATATGACAAATTATCACAGTATCTGAAATATACTATCCTTACATTCTTTTATTATTTCCTCTTACTGTATAGTATATTTATACATGTTTATGTTAGTAAACACATTTTATTTGGTTTTGGCTTCGATTTTTAAATAGCTCAAAATGCTAGTACAATTATCTAGCATTGTATTTATTTACAATTATTTGCACGAAAATTGTATCCTAACTATTCATGTCACATTTTAAAATATAATACCTATATTTTGAGATTTAGTAATATAGCACTTGTGATTTATTTAATTTTAAACTAGTATAGTGATATTTGCTGTATATGCATTAGCTTATTAAACCTTTCACAGTTATATACACACACAGTTCTTTAAGTACAGTTTGCATATATTTATTTTATTATGCATGTATATATGAATGAAAATAGCAGAAAGATATATAACTTTCTGATTATTGCTGAATAGAATTCCTGATCTGAATTCATTCTGCTTTTGAATATTGCCATTTTGTTGAATATGATTAACATCTTTAATGTGAAATTTTAAACCTGCTTGGTCATTTGTTTTTATCCTATGTTAACTTTTCTCAGGAAGTTGCTATAATACCCACAAAGTTTTATCTTATTTTACATTTAAGATTCTCTATCACTTGTATTTCATAATAAAATGAGTGTAGCAATATGAAAAAAAGTAAAAACAGAATGTACCCCATAACCAAAATCACATAAAGAAGGTCATCTTTTGTGTTTGTTTTGTCTTTTTATTTCCAGATTCTAAATACGTATAGTGATAAAGAAGCTCATCATCAGCAAATCTTGATAGGTCGTGTTCAGACACTGCAATATGTTCAAATGTTCTTCTAGAATATCACATGCAAACTTTGGAAATGGTGTGATATGATCTAAATGTAACAGGTTCATCTATTAAAATGAAGATACACCAGAAACCAACTGCTTGTCAATTATCTCACAGTTGATCTGAACTAAAAAGCAGAAATTTCTGCTTCTGGATTAAGGAAGACAGATACTAGTGTCTCATTGTTTAGCATAAAAAAGGAATAAAGAAAAAAAGAAATAAGATAAGGCTAATACACACTAATACACATGATGTAGTAATTTTAACATGCTACACATGAATTGCCAAACACTATGACATCTGTAAAAGAAAACAAAGTGAGTCATGCAACTCCTTAGCTCACTGCCTGAAAGCAATTCACAGTACATGGTGTCATAATAGGAAACTAAATCAGAGCTTGCAGAATTGCTGTGTTTTAAAGAAAAAGATTAAAATTCAGGAAGGCACAAATGCATAGAATTTCTAGGCTACAGTAATGTAACAGTGTAAAGTTTTTAACAGATCAATGCAAAGTTTTTTACAGAACAGCAATCCATGTATATTTAATACAAATTATTGAAAATCAGTGAAAGAACAAAAGGAAAATAGTAGTCCAAAATTTGTTAGAGTTCTTATAGAACTGAGAAGTGTTTATTTCCCTATTACTCAGAGAGCAAACACATGCTAGTCAGGGCATAACATAAAGCAAGTTGGTCCTCTTTGTCTATGGATTCTGCAACCACAGATTCCACCAAACTGATAAAAGATACTTTAAAATTTGAATCACTACTGAACACATATTGACATTTTTGTCATTTCCCAAACAATGTAATATAATGACTTTTGACTTAGTATTTACATTGTGTTAAGATTTATAAGTAATCTAGAAATGATTTCAACTATATGGGAGGATATGTCCAAGTTATACACAAACACTATACCATTTTATATGAGAAGCGTAGATGCCAATAGATTTTCCTATGTGTGGGACATTCTAGAACAAATCCCCATTAAGTATTAGGGTCCTAATATACAGCATCCATAAAACAACTTATATGCTTGTGTCTCAATCTGTATCATGCTAATCTAAAAGACTACCATAGGCTGGGTAATCTATGATAATAGAAACTCTTGTCTCGTAGTTCTAAAGCATGAAAGCTCAATGTTAAGGTGTTATTGACAAGGCCATAACATGGCAGAAGTTACCTCATGGTGTAAAGTAGGATGCCAAGACAGAGAAAGAGAATGTGAACTCATTCTTATGTGAGCAGCATTATTATTTTCACAAAGTTCTCATAACCTAAACACTTTTAAGGTTCTTAACTCTCAATTCCATCAAAATATGGATTCAGTTTCAACATAAGGTTTGGAGTGCATATTTCCACCATATCAGAATATCAGAAGGGTTAAATCTCAGAGCCTTCAGTTTGTCATTTTTGATGATGAGAATGATATACTGACAAAGACACGATTTTATGAAGCATGATCAGACTCAGAGATATGGTATAACTCCCTAGAATCCAGTAGTAAATTATCTCACAATAGTGTTTTGTGTATGGGAGTAAAGAAAGGAGGAGTTTGTGGTCTTCCTGTCAATGAGCAAGTTGACCTATACGTATCTGATCATTCACAAAGGGACAAGGCACCTTACAATTCTTCTTTCTAGTCAAATAGGAGCACTGTACTCAAATGAATAACTATACTGGATTCTATCAGTATCTTTCTTTTACATAGAAATTTGATTTTTTTTCCTGTTCCAGCTGCTGGATGGATTTTAGTAACTATGTAAATATTTCATTTATTAGAAAATTAATAGGGCATGGAAACAGTACCATCCTATAATTAACATTCCAGTGCACTATGTAGAAATAAATAAATAAATGTTCATTTTAAAAGGTTGAAGCCCATGTTGAAGATCTGTTATGATGTGAAGTAGTAGAAGAAATAAATATATACTAGACCACAAAAGATAGATGAGATAAGTTATTACTAATTTTACCATCACTGAGACAAAATACCGAGCACCTGAAATATAAAGGATGAGATATTTATTTTGGATCACATTTTTCAGAGGATATATTCCATGCTTGGTTGGCTACAAGGTATAAATAGCATGGTGGAAGGTCATGGGAAGAGAAAGATGCTCAACCTATGGCACCTGGGAAGCAGGGAGAAAAAGGAAGAGATGGGGACAAAAAGCACTTTTTCAGTTCATGTCCCCTGTGACACACCTCCTCTGACCAGGCTCATCTTCCCACAGTACATTCAGCTGTAATAACATTGATGGATTTTTCTCCTGATTAGTTTACAGCTAAATGTTCTGTTAGGAGATAGGACCAGGTTGGAAGCAGTATGTCATTACAGTTATGTCTTGGAGGATTTATCTCCTCTCCTGCCAAATCTTTTCTTTGTGTGTTTCTTGGCTGATATGGTTTGAACAGCTTTTCTCTGTCATACCCTTCCACCATGACATTTTTGCCATTTTGCCAGCAAAATATGTACTGAAATCTAAAAACCGGGAACCAAATTATACTTCTCCTTTAAATTGTGCATGTTGGATATTATGTCCCAGCAACACAATATATAAAAGCTAATATAGAAAACTGGTAACAGAGAAGTAAATATAGAAAACTGGTAATAGAGAAGTAAAGCCATTGCTGCAACCATACCTGAACATATTGCTTAGAAGACTTGTTTCAATTTTGTGGGAGTAGTTTAGAAAAATTAAGGGATATAAGCTGGAGAAGCCCTAGGATGTTGTAAACAATGCTTGGTGAATAATTCTGGTAGTATTTCAGAAAGCCAGAATGCTGATAGGAATGCAAACTGTAAATATCAGGCTCAGAAGGTTTGAAAGGAGATCAAAGGTCCTCTAGCAATTGGACTAGAGGCCACATGTACTACACCCTGGCAGAACACTTACCACATTTTGCCTATGTCTTAAGACATTGTGTGAGACTAAATTTAAAGGTAATGAACTAATTAATTTCATGTAGGAAACTTTAAGGCAGCCCAATATTCAGGGTGTGGGATGAGTACTATTGGCTTCTTTTAGTCTGACCTCTTGTAAAAATCAGAAGCAAAACTAAATGATTTGTAGCTTGTCCAAAAAGAAAGTGACTATAAAATTGGGATCAAGGACAGTGTGAATGCTAAAAATATCAGTGCCAGAAAAATAAAACCATATTCTCTGCATTAGGAAAACAAAAAAGATGGTTTAAAGATATTTCAGAAATTGGCTAGACCCAATCTTTCCCAGGCTCAAGTTTATAAAAGGGTAAATAAACTCCTTCAATAGACTTTGCTTTCAGAAGAGAGCTCTTGGTCACCTTGGTCAACATAGGAAATGTTTTACTGAGTTTAGTTATCCAAGTCCTCAAAAGTCACTGAGCCATAATCCAAAGGACCTAGGCTGCTGCTTGACGCTCCAGTAGACCTTGGTGCAGATTTTTCAGGCATGTAGAATGCAAGAATTATGGGGTCATGGAGGCATCAACCTAAATAAAGTTCAGAAGAAGGTCTGGGAGATCAGGCAAAGATGTGTGACAAAATTATAATTCCTGCAAGGAGCCTGCGAGGGCACAGTGTGAAGCTGTGAGTTAACCCAAAAGTTCTGTGGAGACCCAAACAAGTTGGAGATTCTAGGAATGTGGCATATTTACCAAAGTAAGCTGCAGGTTGTGAGTGGAGCCACCTCAGGTGAGAAGTGATGTGAGCTGCAACCAGAAAGGAAAGAAATATGGGACTGCCCAAGCCATCTGGAACTCACATCTCACCACATGTCACTGGATGCTACATGTGGAGCTGCAGGACAAGTGGAGCTACATAATATAATGCTTTCACTGCTAGGTTTCGGTTACCCTTTTACCTAATTGGATTCTGTCCCCTATCCATCCCATTTGGAATGGAAATGTTTGAAATATTCCATTTTATGTTGGAAATGTTTATCTTTATTTATTAATCACTATTTAGAGAATATTAGTTTCTGTACTCAAACCCATGCATATGAGACCTTACATTTTTAATGCAGTGTGTTACACCTATACAAATGGAAAAAAAATAAGTTTCACATTTCTAGACCAATATACCTGTTAATTTCTGTACAATGCCAACTCAACACAGTAAACTGGGATAAATTTTTCCAAAGTCAATAGCACAAGTAAAATTTCCAAAAATTCAAATTATAAACACATATATGTACTTATATATTTATATGGAGATACCAATAACAGTATGTTATGCATCGATAGCAGCAACAACATTTTCAGATTACACAGTCATATGGAGAAAATTATAGAGACATCCAGCTGACTCCATTTACTAAAACAGAAAGAAAAAAGAGAAGAAAAGTACCCAGAAAAGAGAAAAGTTCTGTTACTGTTGTAGTACTTGGCACTTTTTTTTTATTATCTTCTAAATCATAATCTGGAAAGAAAACATTCTAGAATAACATCATTAAAACAGCTCTGGTAAAGCATGGTCACTACTACATATCATAAAGCAGATACAAGATACTTTACATTCACAGAGGTATGATACAATACTGTCCTACATCTATAATACTAGAGGATACTATTTAAGAGGCATTATTTTAGACTTGATTCTACTTTTCCAGTAGAGGGCTAGCCCAAAAGATTACATGATACATCTATGCAAAGAATTGTACTTTCTTAGATAAGATTTCCTTTCATTAACAGCACAATTAAATTTGTCTGAAGCTTTGAAACACTGCTATTTGTCATCTTTCTTTAGTGGAGCTTTTACCCTTCAAATATGACATATTTGATAAAATAATAGTTGAGTCTTGCTTGCCTTTACTCCGTCATCTTCACACGAATCCTTTTTTTTTTTCTGTTGTTTTGTGTTTATCCAAGGTTGTTAAAAATGGTTTTAGCTGATATTTATGAGAGAGCAATTAAGCTGTGCTGTCAATGAAAGAAAATCCTAAGTACCTTTATTTATTATTTATTTATTTATTTATTTTGGTACTGGGGATCGAACTTGGGTCCTTGCTTTTGCAAGGCAGGCCACCTAACCGCTGAACTAAATCCCCAACCCTATTTATTTTTAATTTTTATAGGGATTCATGGCTAAGAATTTGTCTTGATTCTCAGAGATATTTGGATTTCTATATTTCATCATTGCTGCAACTGTTAAGACTTTGAAGACTCTTAGAGAGGAACTAAATACAATTATATAATGAGATAGATCTGAGTCTTTTGGGGTCCTGGAATAGAATGCTTTAGATTGAGAGTTCCTCTAAAACTCTCAAGTGGTCAGTTTTAGAATGTGATCGGATCAAAGTGGTACTCCATTCATTTGATTGATTCATTATTGAGTTTACAGCTAAATGTACACTTAGAGTTGGGTCTTAGAAGAAATGTGTCACTGGGGGTGCTTTGGAGGGTATATCTCCTTCCTCTGGTTCTCCTTTCTCTCTTTACTTTGAGGCTCCCATTAGGTAATTGCTCCCAGCAACTTTTCTACGCCATGCCCCTCTTCAAGTTGTTTCTGCCTTTGAGCCACCTGTCCATGGACAAAAGTTCCATAACTGTGAGCCAAATTAAAAATCTCCTCCTCTGAGTTGTGGTCTTTTTTCCAAGTGAAAACCAATATAATACAGAGAGCTTTCAGGATACTTTGAAAGCAAAGGCCTCTTTGTATTATCGATGTAAAATTTTAATCACAGTGCAATTTTAACACTGATGAACTTCTTGGTGCTACTAGATTATTTTGTTAAGCTTATTACTGTAGTTTTTGATCATTAAATAAAAATGGATAAAATAGAAACATGAGCTTATTACAATGAAAATAATCAATATCTAGTATGCAAAACCAAGTGTAATTCAATTCTAGTTGATTTTACAACATGATGTTCTTTTGAGTTGCTGAGATATAATATTGACAGGCCCTTCTTCTAGTAGTTTATTATTGTTAAACAAAGTACTAAAGATGTTTGTGATTTAAAATGATATCCATTTTATTGCTTTTCAAATTTCATGTTAGTTTTTCCAGAATAACTTTTCTAATCATTTTGTTTCCTGTGATTCTGATTGATATTCCTGGTGATAATCTACTGGCAAATGGGTTGATTTTCAAAGTCCAATACACCTTCACTCAGATATCTGTAGCACTGATGAATCTGGCTGCTAGGATTCAGTCTGCTCAGATTATCAAATCAAGTATTCAAACTGGCCTTTCAGAAATGATTCTTATATGTCAAGTTTCTATGTGCTGACACATGACACCAAAAGAGAATGTTTCAAGAATTTCACAAGGAAGGAACAATTCCTTTTATGATGTAGCATTGGAAGCACCAAATCTGCTATTTTATTTAACTGAGATAATAAAGATATCTAGCTGGGACTGAAAAAGACTGGAATTACTGACAACCTTTCAAGTGGAAGAGCAGCAAATACTTTGGTGTCTTCTCTAAGCTCCTCAATAGGCAAGAAGTAGATGTTATTTTTCAATGCTCCCACTTGAAACTACAAAATGTCAGAGTTCAAGAGAATACAATAAATATTCCTGTCCAAAAGTAGAAGAAACTTCTAGAAAAATACAGTAAGTGACCCATAACAGTTTTGAAATCTTGCAAAAAACATATTGTTTGTTCCTTCAAATGAACTCAGGGCTCCTTTCAGAGAATGATTCATCTCTCTGTCCTGTGCCTTGTGAGATTTCATTTCTTCTCTCTACATTCACCTCTTATCTAGTTAATGATTTATTTTTACAGCTGCACAGTAATTCCAATCTATGTTGCCCTATGCATAAAATGAAGATATTTTTCATCTTGAATTGTCTCTTCATTTTTGCCAAGACTAAATGTCTTAAAAAATTGTTTCCTGTGAATTTTATTTGGGCCTATCTCACTAAAGAAAACTCACATCACAAAAACTTTTGAATTTGACTATTTTTTGTTTGCACTGAAAATTAATAGATTGTGGGGCAACATGCTTAGAATTCTTAGAAAACATTTTTTCTAGCCAAGAATATCTATGAGACACATTGTTAAAAGGGTCTTTCCAAAGTCTTATCATCCTAAAGCCTCAAAATTAAGATCATTTTGCCCTGAAGCCACTTCTCATCTTAAGATCATATTTTCTGTCAAACACATCCATGAAAAAGAATTAATTTTATTTCGAATCATTCAATTTGTCACTCCATTGTATTTCTTTTAAATTATGCTTGAAAACTAGACAATCCTCTCATAGCCCATTTCTTTATCCATGACTCATTATGCTTCACTAAAAGAAAATTGTCAGCGCTTCTAATATTTTAATTGGAAAGTATTTTATAAAAATGACAGGGATATATTTCATGTTATATATTACCTCCGTTAATACTATTGAGCCTACAAAATAATAACTACTGACCTAGATGTCTCTCTTTGTCACTTTTGGGATGATAGTCACAGTATGGTTGAACTTTTTGTGTGATTACACAGGGACCTCAGAAAAAGTATTTTTACAGGTATAGCTGGAAGATATACAGTTTCTCTCGAAACAACTAAGTTATCAAAACTAAAACTTTACACATTTAACTTTTTGATAAATAATTAATTCCAACTCATATTCAATAGAAAGAAATTTAGAGTTCATCTAATTAGAAAAGAAGGGACAAATATCCACTGTGTATAAGTAAATGTTTTATGCAGGGATGGATGTGTAATATGAGATAACAGCTCAAAAACACTGGCTAATATGTATTAGTCATTTAATACTGCACATGTTTAACAAATTCTAAGCTTCAGAATTAATAAAACCACTTGACTAACAAATAAAACCTATGATTGAATCACTAATTCTCAGAGGCCCTAATTTTTAATTTATCTAATGTGCAGGACTCATGATTTTGCTGGGGTTTGGAGTAAAGGCTGGGATGTATCTTTTGTATCAGCACACCTAATGAGGTGCTCACTTTGGGAGTATAAGGGAAAATAGCAGAATTTGTAACTCTATTGAGCCTTAAAAATTAAATCTGCACTACTTGAATAAGTGCAACTCCTAGAAGATTTCTCTTGTAGAAAAGTACATTTCTGGTTATTATTCCCCCTTATTCCCTTGATTCATAACAATGTATTTAAACTTGAAGTTTTTTCACTTATATGGTCAAATGCTGTTCTAAGGAATATCTAATACTAACATGCCATCTTTGCATGTGGTTTGGTGTCACCAAAGTAGCCACTAGATACTTCATGAAAAAAAGAACAAGAGATTAATGATATTTTATATCTCTATAAATGTATGTAAATTGCAATGACAAAACTTTTACAGAAATATTAAAACAAAATGGGAAGTCAATTTGTATTTATATTTGTTAATATATGTTTAATGGTTAATAAAATTAAAAGGAATTTTTACTTAAATTTTTATCCCTAGAGATGTTAGATGAGAATAAAATTAGAAACATAATCCCTCTTCTATTTTTCTTCGAGATATAACTCAATTTCATTAAAACTGTTATTTAGTTATGTAGTAAGGAAGTATTTTCTTAGGTTTATTTAAATTTAAAAGAGCTTAGGAGATAATTTAAGATATACAAAGTATTATGAGCCATGGTAAAATGTGTAATCTTTTGAATAGCTAATAGTATTTTTACAGATATAAGGTTTGCAACAGTCAAGGTATGCTGCAGTTTGAGCAAGTCATTTAGGTCACACACACACAAATGATAAATACAACAGTAATGCAGTTCATAGTATAACTTGTTTTATGAGAGATGCAAGATTACACCCTAAGGCAACTTATTTAATATCAATTCTTACCTGATAAGGACTCCAAATTAGTTATGAATGAAATTACGTTTTCCATTACCCAACTGTATTTTTTGTTTCTTTTTTTTTTTCTCATTGGGTTTATTGGTACATTTTAGGTATACAGTACAGTTACATTCATCATTGGGATCTTGTACTTTTACATGACAGGTCTTGGTTTCATTATTTCCCCTTGCCACTGCCCTCCCTTCACCCCCTCTTCCCTTCCCTATTTACAAATACTTTATTTCCATTTTTCCATTTTCTTACTTTTTTTCTTTACCCTTATTTCCTTTCCCCTACCCTTCCCACTTCCCCTACACCTTTAGCCCCTTTCTTCCTATTTCACATTGTCAATTGTATCATTAGGATTTTATGTACCATTATAGTTTTTCACACCAGAGAAACTATTCGGTATTTATACATGTGTGACTTATTTATTTCACTTATGTCCTCAATATGTATATTTTTTCCTAATTTCTCATTCTTTATAGCTGAGCAGTATTTCATTTTCTAAAAAAAACACATCTCCTTTATCCAGTCTCCAACTGATGGGCAAATGGGCTGTTTCCAAGTTTTAGCTATTACAAACTGTGCTGCTATAAACATGGGTTCACATACATCACTGTGATATGATTCTTTTAGTTCTTTTGGAAAGATACCCAGCAGAGGGATGGCTGGGTCAAATGGAACCTCCAGTCCCAGCTCTTTGAGGTATCTCCATATTGAGTTCCATAGTGGTTGCACCAGTTTGCACTCCCACCAACAGTGGAGAAGGGTTCCTTTCTCCCCACATCCCCGCCAGCATTTGTTGTTATTTGATTTCTTGGGAGCAGCCATTCTTTGTGGGATGAGATGGAATCTGTGTTGTTTTCATCTGCACCTCTCAAATGAGGAGCATTTTTTCATGCATTTACTTGCTGCTTTTACTTCTTTGTTTGAGAAATGTCTGTTCATTTCAGATGCCCATTTTTGAATTGGGTCTTTATATTTGGGGGGGCTGTTTTTTTTGAGTTCTTTGTATATTCTTGATAATAGTATATATATATATATAACTCATCTATACCAATCTGGGTAACTTGATGTAGGGTATCTCATGAAGGACCTCATTTCACTAAATAATCTATTCCATAAGTGATTATGTATAAATGAGCATGAAAAATATTTATAAAAGTGATATTAATCTCAGAAACAATTATTTTTGCCTTCTTTCCAAAGAACATGAACATAGAGTGTTGACCTCTTCAGTAGTGGAAGTATATGAACAACTTAATTTCTGTACTGACAGTTTAGATGTACAACAAGGTTGTAACTAGATGATCCTTGGTGAGGAAACCTTCTTACTTTTGTGCTTATGTGCACCCTGCATCCTTGTCACCCAGAGTACTGTGTTCTATACTAATGGGATAAGCAAGATGTAGATTAAATAGAGATATTGAGTGGTTTCTTCATTAGAAGTGTTGCCTTACACATTTAACTCCTCCAGGGTGTTGTTTTTCCTTGTTTGTTTGTAAGCTGTTCTTCCTGCAAAAGAGATACCATTCCCATGTTTAGGCTAGGCTGAGAATGGCTCATAGACCTATATTAAAAGATTAATTAGAAGATCCAGATACTGAAGAGCACAAGTTTCCTTTCATAGGGCTTTTATTTCAGGTGATGCCTTTCATGGTGTCCATGTAAGTGAAGCCACTGTACACTAGTAAGTAGGTGGAGATCAATTCTTTTTCTCTGGAGGCTTTGGAAAATCTAAAGTTTCAATGGTCTCATGTACAGTAATGCAACTGTTACCTACTAAAGCACTAAGCATAGCAAATATAAAAGTATTAAAAGACAACAAGTAATATGCTGCATAAAAAGAAACAATACATCTTCATATAATGTGGCATGAATATGAACATTTATAAGGTGTAATATGTTTTAAGTAGAAAGCTCAATGCTAGAAGACAACAGATCAATACCTACACACCTATAGAATTTTTAAGGACGGAACATGCAGTATGTCACCTGTTATTAAATATCAAATAATAGGGCTGGAGATTTAGCTCCAGCTTTATCTGGAGATTTATCATTTGTTTTAATTCAATATTGAATTGAGCTTCTGAATCATAAATAAGCTTATTTAAATATACTAATATTTTAAAATATTTCCTAAAGGCAAGTAGTATAAGTAAAACAAATGATAAACTTTCTAAATTGTAAAAAAAATTAATCTTTAAAATCTCTGAAAATAAATAATAATCTACATAAAATATTTTGAATCAGCAAGTATTACTTCGATTCCACATAAAAAAGGAGAAAATACATCCTAACATACTCTGGGAGAACTAAATCCAATTAGAAATTATATAT
>NW_022900950.1:63441207-63472839 GCF_012274545.1 Fukomys damarensis | reverse complement strand
ATATATATATATATATGTAAATAGGCTTTAAGACTTGCACGAAAAGTAAAAATCACATACATATTTGAAGCATAGAAACATTAAGTATCCAAGCAGGAGCCGTCAATTCCTTCTGTTATGTTGAATCCATTCTTCAATGAATGACATAATTCATTCAGGCCTCCCTCAGTCTATAAGTATTTTACTTAGTAAAATAGGGAAAATGTGAAGCTAGAAGACTCCTAGATCATAAAGTCCTGGCAGCTTCTATCAGAATCTTTTGGAATATACCTGCTGAAGAAGCCAGTAACCATGTAAAATTTCTTAACACTTGAGAATTTCATTCTGCGATAAAGGCTGAGAGTCATGTGTAGGAAGTCAACTAGAGAAGAAAACTGATGTGGGGCCAGCCCTCCTCATTTATCCATTCCAGAGCAAATAGCAGCCATGTGAATGGTGACCCCTTTGGATGCCTTTCAGGTTGTATTATCTTTGATCATCTCTCTCTCTCTCTCTCTCTCTCTCTCTCTCTCTATATATATATATATATATATAACACACACACACACATATATATATATATACATATATAAAAATTAAAAGCACTCAGTACCACTCAAGAGGGTGACTCAGCTGCTATTTTTAAATAATTTAGTGGTATAAATTGTAATTTTTCTCCCATAAAAGCCCTAATTGGAGAAAAAGTTTAACATAAATAATGAAAATGAAAAAGAAAATCTATAGTCAGAAGTCATGTTAAAAGTTTCCTATTGTATATGTATATAAGCTTTATTTGATTTATATTATTAATATTAATTTTATAATGTTCCTTTTCCTCACTGTTTAAATATTACTAACACAGTATATATTTTACAACTAATTTTAATAGTTACATAATGATTCACCTATATCTGCCATATTTATTGAGAACTTACTGGTTACTACCTATTCGGCTGGAGCTGATAATACAGTGCCAAATGAAATAGAAATAATCACAGTCAATAAGTATTTTGATTTTAGGTTTCCCAGGAAACAATCTGTAAGATAGACCTTACTGAATAGTCACCTTATTAAGGAACATACTTGGATTCAACACCTGTAGAACTGAGGGGAAAAAAGCAGGGAAGAAATCTAATTAAATCACACCATATTTTTTGTCAATGCCACAGAAAATTTGAAAGAAAATATCCTCAATTTCTCTCAGAGTCAACAGGGATGGCCTAACATTGAAAGATCTAATTAAGTTATATTTGAAATTCTTGTAAATGTCAAGCTTATGCTTCGGTTTGGTTAGGTTTGGTTTAATTCTTTTTTTCCCCTCATTGAGTTTATTGGTACATTTTAGGAATATAGTACAATTACTTTCATTATTGATATCTTCTACCTTTACGTGATAGGTCTTGGTTCTCATTTTTTCCCCTTGTCCCTGCCCTCCCTTCACCCCTCCTCCCCTCCCCATTTACAAACACTTTATTTACATTTTTTCATTTTCTCATTTTTTTCTTTTGCCTTATTCCCTTTCCCCTACCTTTCCCACTTTCCCTATACCTTTAATTCTTAATGGCTCAGATATGATCACTCCTTCATTTACCTCTTGTTTTATAGTATTTCTTTGACAGTAGTAGTACAAGAGTTTACTTCTGTTAAAATGTTACATCACATATGAAAAATTTTATATTACTTCAAGATAGACTGCTACTTATCAATGATGCATATTATAATTTCTAGAATAAACATTAATCAATCTAATCAAGAAATAATTCACAGGCATAGTTAAAACATCAACAGATAATAAAAGTAATCCAAATGGAGATAGAAAATGATGGTAGACATGATATCAAAGTTAACTGAAAAAAGATTAAATATTCCAATTGAGAGGCATAAATTATCACCTTGGATTAAAATTCATGATTGAAACATTTTGTCAACAAGATATACTTTTTACATATAAAAAGTTAGTGATCACTGGTGACCAATAGTAGTAGACACATTGTAATATATTTTCTTGTTCAAAGTATTAACCACACATCTTAGGGGAGAATTGAATAACCCTGCTTCTTTGACATCACTACTGTCTTTATGCCTTTGATTGATTACATATGGAACCACAAGATGTGCCATTTATGAAAATATTTAGGAGCTATAATGTGATTATCCAAGTCTTTATCACCTTTTTAAACAAAACTAACAATTTTCCATATTGACTTATTCAATCATTTATGGCTGTACAATGAGCAACAGATCGAGAAGACTGCAATCATCCTACAATAAGTGTGCAGTATGAGAAAGAAATAAATTTTTGTGTTGAGAAATTCTAAAAGCTATGTCCTACTCAGTCATAATCTAGCATATTTTTTAAATTTTTCTTTTCTTAGAACATGTTTAAAGTTCATGCGATTTGCAATCATGTTGCATAGCATGTACATATACATAATACCGCTTGTTTCGGTTTCAATCTGCTTTCCCTTCCCTCCCCCTCCCTCCTCTAATATCCCTATCTAGATTTTCGTCATTGTTGATATTATTAATCTGAGCTCATGGTATGGTGTGTACTATTTACATTCATTGAGGTTATTAGCTTCTTGTACATGGCATATCATTATTCTACTCATTTCCCCTTCCCCTCCTCCTTACCTTCCACACCTTTTCCCTTGAAATACTTCCCTGTCTGAAGAGATTCATCTCCATGTCTCCTTCTATCTGTTCTTTATTATTCTCTATTTTTTACTTTGCCTCACTAAAATGAGAAATATATGGTATTTAAGCTTCTGTGTCTGGTTTATTTCACTCACCATTATATTTTCCAGGCACATCCATTTCCCTAAAAATGTCTCAAATTTATAGTAGCATGGTATTCTTTTATATATAAATATACATTTTCCTCATCCAATCATTTGTTGATGGGTATACAGGCTCTTTCACATATTTAGCTATTACAAGTTTTGCTACTGTAAACATTGGTATGCTTGTACTGGTGTAGCACAATGACATAATATCACTGGGATAATACCTCACTGCTGGGGAATTGATAAGTCATATGGTATTTCTACTTTCAGTTCAATGGGAATTTTCCATGTTGATTTAAATAATGGTAGTAGCTTACATTCCCACTAACAATGAAGGAAGTTTCCTTTTTCATCACAGCTTCACCGGCATTTGTTATTGTTTGATTTCTTGATGTTTGCCATTCTTTCTGGAGTCAGATGGAATTTAGCTTTCTTCTAATTTGCATTTCTCTAATGGCCAGAGGTATTAAATATTTTTTTCATATACATGTTGATCATTTGTATTTCTTCTTCTGTGAAATATCTTTTTATTTCTCTAGCCTGTTTCTTGATGGTGTGTTTAATTCTAGGTTGCTTAATTTTTTTTCTAGATCTTTGTATATTCTAGATATTAGCTCTTTATCTGAGGAGTAGCTGGCAAAATTTTTTCCCATTCTATGTGTTGTATGTTCACTGTATCAATTGATTCTTTTGCTGTGCAGAAGTTTTTTAGTCTGATATAATCCCATTTGTGATTTTTGCTGTTATTTCTTGTGGAACTGAGGTCCTGATTAGAAAATTCTTTCCTAAATATTTGTCTTCAAATGTATTAACTATTTTATCTTCTGGTAGATTTAATGTTTCTGTTTTAATGTTTATATTTTTATTTATTTTTATTTTAACTTAGTGTTTGGTGAGAGATAAAGGTCCAGTTTCAATCTTCTGCAGACAGATATCAGTTTTCCCAGTACCACTTGTTGAACAGGCTATCATTCTTCCAACATATGCTTTTGGCCAATTGATACAATATTAAATAGTCAAATGTGTCTAGTGAAGTTTCTGAATTCTGAATTTGCTATCATTCAGTTATGTGCCTTCATTCCAGTATCATGTCATTTTTTATCACTATTGCTTAATAGTATAGTTTAAAGTCAGGTATTGCTATGCTTTTAGCTTTGCCTTTGTTGCCTCAAATTGCTTTTATTTTTCTGGATCTGTTCTGATTTAAGATTGTTTCTTATTGATCTGTAAAGTATGATGTTGGTATTTTCAATGGAACAATGTTGAATCTGTATGACATTTTGGAAGTATGGCCATTTTGATAATATGATTCTCCCTATCCAGAAGCCAGGGACGTCTTTCCATTTTCTGATACCCTTTTTCCAAAGAACTCTAGTTTTTTTTAAGAAGTGTTTCACTTCCTTGGTTAGGTGAATGTAGAGCTAGTTATTTGAAAGAATAAATTAAATAGACAAGCCCAGAGCCAGACTTACTAAGAGAAAGTGAAAAAAAGCCAAGGATTTATCTCAGTGGTTCCGCTGCCTGCCTTGAAAGTGCAAGGTCCCAAGTTACATTCCCAGTACCAAAAAACAAAACAAAACAAAGTGAGAAAAGACTCACATCAATGCAAATAGGGATGAAAAAAAAGAAATCACAACAGATACTGTGGAAATCCAGAAGATAGTAGCTACTTTGAAAAATTATATTAAAAAATAGTGAATTTTAAAGAAATGGACAGATTCCTATTTATAGAATCTAGCAAATTTAACCCAAGAAGACATAAATGTGCTTAACAATCAAATAACAAGCATGAAATTGACCCTACAATAAAGAATCTACCAACTAAGGAAAGCACAGAACTTGCTGGATTCACTGATGAATTCTACAAAATCTTTAAGGATGTTATATTACCAATACTCCTCAAGATCTGTAAAGGAATGGAAAGTGATAGAGTGCTCCCAAAGTCATTTATGGAAGCAAGTATTACATTGATTACAAAACTAGGTAAATACCCAACTAATAAAGAAAACTATAGGCCAATCTGAACATAGATGCAAAGATTCTCAGCAAGATACTAGCAAGTAGAATGCAGCATATGATCAAAAAGATCATACATCTTGATCAAGTAGGTTTCATCACAGAGATACAAGGATGGTTCAACATCCATAAATCAATAAATGCAATTCATTACATAAAAAGCAAAGTCAAAAAAGATATGGCCATATCAGTAGATGCAAGAAAGGCTTTCAACAAAATTCATCATTCCTTCATGATAAAAACTCTGGAAGAAAAAGGACATAGAAAGACCATAACTGAATAAGATAAAAGCTACATATGACAAACCAATTTCTAGCATCAGTTTAATTGGAAAAAAAAACTTAAAACAATTACCCAATATCAGGACTGAAACAAGGATGTCCACTGTAGCCTATTCTATTTAATATATTGCTTGAAATATTAGCCAAAGAACATTTTATATTATTTTGTAGGAAAATAATATAAAAAATAAACTTACAAGTTTAGCACACCTGTAGATTTTATACATGTTACTGTTAAACTAACTTTCATGAAAGTTTAAAGTAATCAAATATTTTTAAACAGTGTATGAATAATAACACAAAATCTATCAAGAACAAATATTTCCAAGTCAAATTTTCAGGTCATTTTAAAACTGTATTATCCTTGTGGATCTGACAAAAATTGTTTAGAATGCTTGAAGCCACACTCTAAGAAGACAGGCAGATGATAGCTAGATAGAAATAAAAAGAAACATACATATACTATGTAACTGATTCATAATTATATCTATTGATGTATCGATCAGTCAATGCTCATTAGAGAAACAGAGTTTAATGTAAGATATACAAATATACAGAATAAGAATTTACAAGATTGGCTTACAATGGCTGCCCACATTGTAGGTGTGGAAATGTGTAAAAATGCTGTCAGTTTGCTGGAGATGTGGAGGATCCAGCAAAAGACCCAGAGTTCACTTAAGTGTCCCAACCAATTCTATATCTGGTGGCCAAAAGATCTGCAAAGGAGGGCTGAAAGGTCTGTGCTGGAGGCTAAAGAGTCTGCACTGATGTCCAAAGTGAAGGTAAAGGCTGAAGCCTTTTTTATAAATTTCACTTTTATATCATTCAGGCAACAAGCCTTATCAAGAGGACCTCTGTGTTTAGGAAATCTTTTCTACCATACCCAGAGCTATGTGCATTTCTTACTTAAATTGACACAATCAGTCAACTATCACACTTGGTTTTGGACCATAATTTGTTTAGTTAGCTGGTTCCTGCAACTTGAGACCAGTTGGCTCAAAAGCCCACTTATCCAAATATTTTTAAAATAGCTTCTATGAGTAGATTATTTTATCTTTTTAATTAGATATGTTTGTGATAGAATAATAAATGCTTCCTTCATAGGGAATTGGTACATATACATAACTCAGTTTAAAGCTTTTGACTTCTACTTCCTCTATTTAGCACATGCCTGCTTTTTATAGACCATGAAACCACACCTAAAATCTGCTAGCTATTTCTAGATCCTGGGTCTCAAATTCTCCAATCAAATGCTATCCATCAGAACTCTGGGATTCCCTGATATACCTCTGAAATGATACTGCAGCCTTAACTCCAATCTCTTACTCCCCTTACATTCCCTTGACATCCTGCCCCTCTAATTACTACACTAACCTCAGAACAGACTCATTGCAATTTCCCCTTCAAGTAAATCTGTTGGTAAATCTGTACCTATGTCCTAATGAACTCTGTATGTTTTTCTGACACGTGGTGGTTATATTTTTCTCTTGATCCACCACAAATCTCTCAAACTAACAGTATGTATGCATATTTCTAAATAAAGATTGCATATAATTTTACTTGAATATATTTGAATACAAAATTCAAAAAATATTTTATGTGGCAGTTTGAATAATATATGAAGAAATTTTATATATTTCAACTCAAACAACTAAGCTTGAAAGTTATGATCCTTATTTTCATTCTTTTTTGTATACATTTTTGCTCACTTTCATGTTTTCTTTATTAGCATCAGTATGTTTAAATGGCATATTTTTCAAGAGTTATTTTAAAAATGTGCTTGGAGAATTTCTTATCTCTTTGTCCTTTCTTATTATTGCAATTTAGGTAACATTGATTTCTAAATATAGTTTCTTCTGCATTATCCTCTAGATTTGTTTACTGGATGAGTCACTAGATAATATCATTTATTCTGGCATACTGTAGGTTTCTATCAAATTCTCTATCCAAACACTAACTTTTGTCTATGGTTTCCTGGTGGTATTATTTTAGTATTATCAATATTTTCTGAGAACACTGTGTATAATGCTAAATAGGGGAATATTGTATTCTACTTATGATGGCAAAAAGAATAACATTTTATGAAGTTCTCTAAAATATAGGACTCCACTGAAGCTATAAAATTTTCTCATAGTGAAATTATTGCTGGAAATATTTCCATTGTAATACATAATATTATACATAATATTTATCTAAATTGCATTCAGTAATTACAACAGATATTAGAATTATACATCCTTACTATAAAACTTCCAAGGTTATTGTAGTACCCTGCTATAAGTAAACCCCAGGAACTGAGGACATTCTCCTTCTGAGACACAGTAAAATATTAGAAACTCTCAATGCCACATCTAAAAAGAACTAAATACTACTCAGAAGCATGCAAAAAGTGATATAAATATTACTCCAGTCCAGCATGTAAGTGAGATTGTAGACTAGTTATATCTTCAATGTAGAAGAACAATCTGTGAGATGCTAGGGCTGCTGACTCAGAAACTATGTAAAAAAATACTTTTCTAAAATAGTGTGTCAAATCCTTGGTGATATTGTTTTACAGCAATAGGAAATCAACAATACAGACAAGTCAGGAAGCTATTGCTACACTGGATCAACAAGCTATGGCCATTTTTTAATCACTTGTGAGCCCAACTTTCCTTCCTAAATTATTTCATTATTCTTGTAATGTATATTTTTCTCTAATAGCTATTTTTCTTGAGATGTGTTTTTTGAGAGCATCATCACTTTGTGTTATTCTTAAAAATTATGCCGGTGGATATGACATTTTATGTTGAATTTTTGCAACTTTTGAAGATATTATTTCAGTCCCCAGCAATCTATTTTCTTTTGAGATATAACTTATAGTATTCTCCCATGTTAAGCCCTCTATATTGTTTTTTCTTGACGTTTTGATGTTATTCACTTTGTCTTTGTCTTTGTTTTTACTTAAGATATTTAGATGTGTGACTTTCCCTCAATTTCTCTTTCCATTTTTTCTCCCTCCCTTTTCTGTTTTCTAATTTACATAATTACTGTTCAAAAATCTCGCAGTAATTTGAGGCCTTGAATGTCTCAATTAGTCCCTATTTACCTTTGTCTACTTTTCCATTCACTATTTTTTTTTTTTTTTTTTTTTTTTTTGTACTGGTGATAGAACTCAGGCCCTTGTGATGGTGAGGCAGGTGAAAATTGCCTTTTTATAGGATTTGTTTTTCACTCCATTACTGGAGTTGATTCTGAGAGTTTCTATTATTTTTCACTGTTTCTCTGAAGAAACAGGAACCTGGAGCTTCTACTTTATGACTCTTTAGAGCTCTACCGTTTAATTTCAAAAGCAATGAATAAAAGCTTTGTATTTTTTGCCATCATTAATTAAAGCTATCAATGTCAACATTTTTTCCACCTGTTATGGAAAATTTCGAACCACTTTTGAGGCTTTGCTGATTGTTCAGCACTTTTCCAAACTTTACTAACAATATTTCTAAGATTTTTTGGGGAGACAGTGGGTGTGTCTGACTATAGTCCCCCAAACAATTACAAATATTTGATGATTTTTTCCATTCTAACATCCAAATTATGCTGTGTGTGTATTTTTGTATGTGTATCTTAGCATTTTCTATACAGAAAAATATTCCTGAATCTAGGACCTTAAGAAGAAGCTTTGGATAGTCACAATGCTATATGACAATATCATTTGGAAACATAGGGCTAGTTCTTTGGTCTCAGTTTATTTGTTGGTAATCAATTGTAGTCTATAGTGCACCTGACAGGTTTATCCTAGTCTTCACAGGAGTGATTACATCAGTCTTTCAAAATTTTTCATGTTATAGTTGTATAAGCATTTCAACACATGACTACTGTGTTCCAACAATGTAAAAATAGAATTTCCATGACCACTTTTGCTATTATTTACAACTCAGGCAATTTCAATCATATTTCATTCTCAACATTTCATATTTTGACATAGTATATGGGCTTATCAGTATTATATATTCTCCATATATATGCATACACACACACACACACACACATATATATTATATATAGTGAGAGAGAGAATAAGTTTCATAATCAAATTAGTTTACATCCATCAGCACCTGTACCAGTTAAACTTTGGTGTCAATTTGACTAATTTAAGACTCCTAGAATGGTAATTGGTTCAAGAGGGTGCTGTATTCATCAGTGGATTAATGATTAATGTACTTATGCTCAAATCTTGTAATTACAGCTGAGACCCAGTTGCAAGTGTGTTATTGGGGTATGTCTTTTTTTTTTTTTTTTTTTTTTTTATAGGATGTAATAGGGATCAAACTCCTCAGGACCTTGTGCTTGTAAGGTGGGTGGTGACACCACTGAGCTAAACCCCTGGCCCTTTAGGGTATGTCTTTGAAGGGTATATTTTCACTAGCTTCTTCCACCCTTCTCAGCTTTCTGGCCATTATGAATAATGCACTTTTGCTTCACCATGTCTTTTAACCCTATGTTCTTGCCTTAGAGTCAACTGGCCATAGCCTGAGCACCTCTAAAATTATGAGACAAATTCCACTTCTCCTTTTAAGTTGCAGGTGTTGACCAATTTGTTTAGCAGTGGAGAAGTTGACTAAAACCCACCCATACTCTATATTTGATGCTAGAACACTTTTTTTATGCAGACTTTCTTTTATTAGTGTTTTTCTTTTGGCAGCTACTATTTAATTTCAGAGTTTATTTGATGGCTTTTCATAAGAAAAAGTATTATAATTGAAGCTATATTTAACACAATATAGAAAAAAAATCACAATTTTTTTCAGCTGCCTACTATTGATCCAATTATTATTTTATAATTTAGGTTGTATTTATAATATCTGTAATAAATTAATGATATGCATATGCTATAACTTTATTTTAAAGAGTAATATTATACAAGTCCTCAACTTATGAACCAGTTCAGCTGCAGGAGAATAGTTCATAAGTTGTATTCATTCATAAGCTTAACCCTAAGCGTAAACCAACAAATAGAGCTTTATATCGTACACATGTGAAAGTACACAACTTGAATGTTCCTAAGTCTTAGACTTATTATAGTCTAGTGTTTTCTGGTGTGCTCTATTTTAGTTCTTCTAAAAGATTATATTAAATTAAAGCTATATAAATCACAATGATTAAATTCTGATAAAGTTTTCAAGAGTGAAAGTGTAAGACATGATCATGATTAAACTTTAAGAAAAATGAAGTCATTATTACTTACTCATGCTTGTCTTTTAAAGTAATATTTTCTAAAAAGTAACAATATAAATATGAACAAAGATAAACAAATAAGACTGGGAGATTAAAAAGTTTGACTTCAAGTTATTTTTATGTCAAAGAGAGGGCACCCGAACCAGTTGATGTTTTATGAGTCGTGTCTGAGGTATGGGTCCACAGCCCCACTATCACTAAATGTAATTTCTATAAGGTCATTGAAACTAGCTTTCATTTCATCCATCAGTCTAACCTAACTATAATGTATAATCTATAATATATAATGTATGCCACCTTGTGTAACTTTAAATTTTAACCCAGGACTTTTAGTGATTAATTTTAAGTACCATTTTAACTGGGTTGTGTGTCACCTAGTGGATGAGTAAAACACCTTTCTGCCTATAATTGTGTGGGTTATGGAGGTGTGGGACAATCTGTACAATAAGTCCCTCACATTTTGGTTGTGAGCTTCTACAGATACAAAGAGACTTTGTGTTACAAGCATTTGTAGATGAGAACAAATTGAGGATGTAGCTCACATGTCTATTGGACATCGTTACTGTTGTGCTGCTGAGTACTTTCTGTACAGTGCAATAGTTTACAGTTGAACAGTGCTCAGTCAGGGCCCAGGATGTCCTGAAGCAAGAAGAAAAGCAGTTGTGATGTGGAGGGGACTGCTAGGAAGTGCAAAGCAATATACATCGCATATTTGTGTCAACAGTGTTTAGAAGCCACTTTGTTACACTTACAAATGAATTTGACTTATAGGAATGTTCTCCCAGAATGACTGACACTCAGTCAGGAACTTATTTACTGGGTTTCTCACTCCTTCCTCTGTAGCACTGTCACACTGCTGTGCTTCACTGTCACCATAAACTAAGCATTTTCCTTTACCATGTCCTTCATTATTATTTTTCTTCCTTAGAGCCACAGAACCATGGCCAGAATCTTCTGAAACTATAATCCAATTGTTTCTCCTTCTATAAATTGTGAGTGTTG
The DNA here is from genome assembly GCF_012274545.1 of Fukomys damarensis. Taxonomy (NCBI): domain Eukaryota; kingdom Metazoa; phylum Chordata; class Mammalia; order Rodentia; family Bathyergidae; genus Fukomys; species Fukomys damarensis. Next base: position 63,461,561 of record NW_022900950.1, on the reverse strand, counting down.
GGTATTGCATTCCAAAAGTCCAAAAATTTGTGTTCACATTTCTCAGTGTAATTTAGTGAACAAGTTTTCTTTTTTATCCACTTTGTCTAGTGATTATGTTGGTCTGTACTATTTTCATAATTTGACCAATTCAAGAGTTTTAATTTTTTGTTGTTGCTGTTCTCCAAAGTCCAAATCCATTTGCTCTACATGGGTAGGCAATATCTGTTTAAGCAACAAATAAATATTTTCATGAAATAAAGTTATTATTCCAGAAATAGAATATGAGAAAATTAGCAACAATTTAAATATTTTCAAAATATTTTCCACAATAGCAATAGGCCTCAGTGATACCCGTTTTAAGAATTTTAGAATCATTTCCTTTAGACCATGAGTTCCATGAATGTAATTCTGAACCCTCTGATCCCATCTCTACTCTCTGATATAGTCCCCTCATTCTTCAACTTCCAGTTCTAGCAAATTTATGCATATGACTACTACAACACAATTGGGACTTAGATTTGCACTGTGATGACATCAGGATCAACTGTCCACACAATGCATCCTAAAACACTAGAAATCAAGTAGAAGTCTGTTTTGCTAGAATTTTGCCACACTACAATCACACTGAGAAGACTGGTAACTGGTCATTTGACTTCAGATTTTATTTTACTTTAAAATTTTAATCAAAGTTATTGTGGCTAATCACCAAGATAGGCCATCAATCAGTTGCTTAAATATGTAGTGATAATGGCAGCATTTAGAAACATCTTCAGTCCACTTGCATTTTACCAAGAAATATAATTTCAGTTCTTAAAAATTTAAGTACCTGCTAAGAGTGATTTACATTAGAATCCCACAAATCTTGGCTCTAGAATATGCTGTTAAATATACTTTATAGCTTAGGAAAACATAATTTTAAAATGTCAAACATTTGCTAAAATTTCTGAAAGCTATTTAGAAGCCTTTGTTCACTGTTGCTTGTTGATGGAATTAGCACTGAAATAACCCAAGGCAGACCGTACTGTCTAAAAACACATTGTACCTTATAGGTTGAATAAGTTTATCTTTTCTTAGCATGACCTCTAGGGTTTGGGGAATATGAAGGTTATTTTTACTGAATTCTATCAGTTTTTACTGAATTCTATCATTTGTAAACAGAAAATGGGCTAGCTGCCATTTAGTGGTTGTGAAGAATAACTCAATATGCAAAATTTGCCTAAGAGAGAAAGATAGGGCATATTGAATATCAAATTTCTCATTCATAATTTCTCATTATTTTACTCTTGCCTATTAGAAGTATTTATGAATTCTGGCCTAAATCAACTGAGAAATCCTTAGCTTATCTCTTCAGGAGATAATGCATTTAAAATGGATTATCAACGAGAGCAATTCAGTTATATACAAAAAAGCTTTACCCACTTGGCCACAGTTTTCCTAATACTGAATGGCTTCATTTAATTTTGATTATATTGAATGGTGTCTCCCAGTAAAGAAATCATAAGAGCTCATTGTGTGAACAATAAAATAATTTATATTTTATTAATGTATTTTTATGCAAGTTTAGAAAGACCTTTGATGCTGCATTATATCTTTGAGATAAGAAGTCAGCAAACAGAACAATTCTATATACTAAACAATAAAGGACACTATTATAATGTACAAATAACTAAGTGTCATATAGGTATGTTTTTCTTTAATTACCTATTAGAATTTAATGTGAATGCAGCATATAAAACATATTGTACATTATTTATGAATTATATGGAAAGACAATATAATGTGAGGTAATGAAATGTACTTAAGAAATGATTCTCTTACTCAAAGGTAGCTGAATGATTCTATGGATGAAGATTTCTTAATTGTATATATGTAAATGAATACACCATTACTAAAGTTATGAGAATATAGATGTGTAGATGCAACCAGGCCAGAGCAGTCTTAAATCATTGTCACATAGTACTATGTATACATTAGCTCTTTTAATGATTTAATATGATTAGAATGTGAACAAGTAAAATTAGGCATCAGTACAAGATTAAATCCATTTTTTAAACTATTCTGCAAGTTACATAATAACTATGCTTTGCTACCTTTGGCCTGCTTGGGCCCATTCAGCAGGACCAGGTAGCCGCTCCCTCCCCTTAATGCATGCCACCAACCCCAGCAAGGAAGGAGATTTGGGAAGGCTGATACAAGATCTGCTCTCCCTTCTGCCTTCTTGGGCCCATTGGGCAGGACTGGGTAGCCGTGAACTCCACTGCCGGCGTGGCCATCAGCTCTAGCAAGGAAGGTAGCCACTTGGGAGAGCAGGAACCCCCCACCTGCCCCCCGTGCTCTCAGACCTCCTGATTGTACCAGTCCTTGAACCCACTCTGGAGAGGTATAGAGGGTCATATAGGGTATTTTTCTGAGCACCCAACTTTGAACATCTCTAAAGAAAATGCAGGGGAAATCTGTAGTAGAACTGTGTGGAGTTCAACCATTTAGGAGGTCAGGGAAGTCACTATGCGCCTTGAGGACTGAGGTCAGTCTCAGTCATGGGGATCTGCAATTGGCTAGCTGAGATCAGGGGACTTGGTTCTGCACAAGGCTGTGCATGTGGTATATTATGACAGCAGAGATACACTCTGAAAGAGGCCCTTCAAATTCATTTTTTTCTTCATTATCCTCATTCCACTCTGCAAATTCTTTCTTTTTTCTGTCCTCTTTCTCCAACTTAGTCTATTGCTCCACCATATTGTCCCTCATCTCCCTTTCTGTTCCTGCTCTGACACTAATCAGACTTCTTCTTTTATCATTTTTTTCTTTTTTCTTTATGATCTTTTCTTCTGTCATTTTACCTCACTCATGGGTCAATAGTTTCAAGCAAAAGTGAGCCCCTATTACTGGTAAGGGGATATATTCTTGTCCTTATTCTTGCACTCTGTCTATCCCTTTTGAATTTAACAGTATCCTAAAGATTGTATGGTCTTTCTATGTCCTCTGGTTTCAGTTGAAACCTTCTCTAATTATTTCACTTATTTACTCCTCTCATCCTAACTCTGTCTAAGCCCCCATCCTAAATGATAAAGATGCTATACTGAAAAGTGTATTCACTGCAAACATATTTTGGGATGCTTCTTGATTTTTATTTATTTCACATGGTTTAAAGTTGATAGATTAATGGCTACCACAAGTGGTCAACTTGCAAGTTGTGCTTGATCCTATTGTGTTGCTGATCAGATAAATTGGGATAAAGGATTGTGATTGATTTAATGAGCTGTCTTCCCTGATATTATGAAAATGAGAATGTCTGTGAGTCATTGGAGACCCAAAAGCTAAAGCACAACTATATCACGAAGCTTTAAGTAATAATCCAAAAATTAAACCTAGGACAATACAACAACAAAAATAAAAATGAGAAAACACTTAAGCAAGACACAAAGACAGACTTCCAGTTCATCAATGGCAAAGAGTAGGGCAAATGAGGATGAAAAGGCTGATAGTGAAACAGCAGGTCACCCCGAACCCATAGCACTGGAAGTAACAAAACACATCAATCATGCTAAAGAAAAATTCAAAACAGAAGTAATTTCCCACATAACCATAGAGATGATGATGAGTAAAATGGAAGTCATGATTATAGACTCTAGAACAGAAACAGAGTAAAAAAATAGATGAGCTCAGGACCATGATAGAAGCCATGAAGGCCCAGCATAACAAAGAAATGGAAAAAATGAATGCCCAACAGAGGAAAGAAATGGAACCCATAAAGCAGATTCAAACAAATATCCAGGCAATTAAAAATACTATTGAAAGTATATGCAACAGAATAAAAGAATGCTAAGATAGAATTTCAGATATAGAAGACAGGATTGTAGTCAATAACCACGAAAAGAGAGGTCTCTTAAAAACAGTATGGGATTATGAGAAATGGATCCAACAATTCCTAGATGACACAAAGAAGAATAACATAAGACTGATAGGAATCAATGAAGTATCAGGAGAAAATACAAAGAACTTTAAAAAGTTTTTCACAGAATAAATGACAGAAAAATTCCCAAACAGAGGCAAAGAATTAGACATACAGATAAGTGAGATATACAGGACTCCAACTAGCCACATTAAAAAAAAATCTATACCTAGACATATAATGATGAAGATCCCAGAAACTCAACAAAAGAACAAAATACTACAAGCAGTAAGAGAAAAGAAACAAATCACATGCAAAGGGAAGCCCATCAGAATAACAGCAGATGTTTCAACACAAACCCTCAGGTCAAGCAGAGCCTGGAGTAAGGTATTTCAAGTCCTAAAAGAAAACACCCTCCAACCTAGACAGATGTATCCTGCGAAACTCTCTTTCCAAATTGATGGGGAAATAAGATACTTCATGACAAAGAACACCTGAGAAACTTCATGAACACCAAACCAACACTACAAGCAATTCTAAACAATATCCTAGAAAAGGACAATGAAGGTACCCACACCATGAGGCCCAACAGACCAAATCAAATAGGCAAGGCAAGAAACTAAAAGGAGAGGGGGGAAAGTAAAGAATCAACAAAAGGACAAAAACATGACAATAATAAGTCAAGTCCATACATATCAGTCATAACCTTCAATGTCAATGGCCTCAATTCACCAATTGAGAGAAATAGACTGGCAGAATGGATTAAGAAGCAAAATCCAGCAATATTTTGTATACAAGAAACACACTTGGTGCAAAAGAGAAAAAAAAAAACATACACTGAAAGTGAAAGGATGAAAAACAATTCTCCACATGACAGAAGCCCAGAAAAATAGAGGTAGCAATATTATTTTCAGACAAACTAAATTTCAAAAAAAAAAAACTGATTAAAAGAGAAAAAGAAGGCCACTACATCCTTGTAAAGGGAACAAATCAAGAAGAAGAGATGACAATCATAAACATATATGCAACAAATATTAATGCCCCTAACTATATACAACACATATTAAGTAACATGAAAAAACAAATAAGCACTAATACAATTATAGTGGGGGATCTAAAATCCCAACTATCACAAGTAGACAGATCACCTAGGCAGAAAAGCAACAACAAAATACTAGAATTTAACCAAGCTACTGAATGCATTGAATTAATAAACGTCTATAGAGTGTTCCACCCCACAAAATCAGAATATATATTCTTTTCAGTTGCATACAGCTCATTCTCCAAGATAGACCACATACTATCTCACAGAACAGGTTTGAATAAATGCAAAATAATCGAAGTTATCCCTTGTACATTATCAGATCATAGTGTAATCAAGCTGGAGACTGATAGTATAAGAAAATGTAGGAACTTCACAAACACATGGAAATTGAGCAACACTCTCCTGAGCAATCAATGGATCACAGAAGAAATTAAAGAAGAAATCAGACAGTTTTTACAAATAAATGAAAATGCCAATGCAACATGCAGGAATCTATGGGACACAATGAAAGCAGTTCTATGTAGAAAATTCATAGCAGCGAATGCCCACACTAGGAAAACACAGCGAGCTCAAATAAACAACCTAATGCTGAATTTTAGACACCTAGAAAAACAAGAGCAAGAAAACCCAAAGGTCAAACAGGAGAGAAAATTATAAAGATTAGGGCAGAAATCAATGCAAGGGAAACTAAGAAAATGATACAAAAAATAAATGAGTCAAAAAGTTGGTTTTTAGAAAGACTCAAAAAAAATGATAAACCCTTAGCTAACCTTATCAAAAAAAGGAAAGAAAAGGCACAGATCCATGCAATTAGCAATGTAAAAAGGTGAAGTCACACAGATCCAACAGAAATCCAGAGGCTAGTCAATACCTACTTTGAGAACTTGTACTCTAACAAAATGGAAAATACAGCAGAATTAGACAGATTTCTAGATACTTATGAATTACCAAAGTTGAACAAAGAAGATAATAACATTTTAAACACCTCAATTACAATCAGTGAAATTGAAAATGAAATTAAAATTTTACCAACATAGAAAAGCCCATGTCCTGATGGATTCACTGCTGAATTTTACAAGACATTTAGAGAAGAACTACTGCTTTTACTCTTCAAATGTTTCAATGAAATTGAAAGGGAAGCAATACTTCCAAATTCATTCCTGGAAGCAAGTATCACTTTGATTTCCAAACCAGGGAAAGATATGACTAGAAAAGAGAACTCCAGGCCAATCTCCTTAATGAATATAGATGCAAAAGTCCTTCATAAGATACTAGCAAACAGAATACAGAGGATCATAAACAAGATTATACATCCTGACCAAGTTGGATTTATTCTATGGAAGCAGGGATGATTCACCATAGGTAATTCAATAAATGTAATACACCAACCATATAAACAAAGTAAAGGGCAAAAAACATATGATCCTATCGATAGTTGTAGAAAAAGTATTTGACAAAATTCCACACCCATTCATGATAAAAACCCTACAAAAAATTGAAATAGATGGTCTGTCTCTCAACTTAATGAGGCTATCTATGAAAAACCTACAGCCAAAATCACATTACAGGGCCCCAAAACTGAAAACCTTCATGTTAAATCAGGAACAAGACAAGGATGCCTGTCACGAGCCGCAACGTCAGAATCCTGCCAGCAGGTCCCAAACCCGAAGGAGGAACAAGAGGAGAGCAGTTTCAGAAACTTAGTTCCAGGCTCATGCTCTATGGTAGCAAGGCAAGGTCCTGTTTATTTTTCAAGGTGGGGTATATATAGGCTAAAACCAAAACTAAAAGTGTAAACATTTATACTCTTCAGCTGCATGGGAGCGAGAGCTGCATGGGAGCTAGAGTACCGCCCACACATCCCAGAGGGAAACAATAACAACCATTATGGGTTACATCTGCTACCAAGAACAGGTCAGATCACCAGTTGAACTCGCCCGTTGCTATGGGCGACAGCATGTCCGTGCCGGCGAGGTGACTCAAAGTTCAATCATGGCTGTGCCTATGTCAAGGCTCACCATAAAATGCCCACTATCACCACTCCTCTTCAATATACTCCTGGAAACATTAATCATAGTGATTAGACAAGAGAAGGAAATAGAAGCAATAAAGATAGGAAAGGAAGAAGTTAAACTGTCATTATTTGCTGATGATATGATACTCTACACTGAAGATCTAAAACACTCCACCAAAGACTTCTTGACTTAATTGATATATTCAGTAGAGTAGCTGGATACAAGGTCAACACCCAAAAATCAATAGCTTTCTTGTAAACAAATAACAGACTCATTGAGAAAGAAATTAGGGAAACAATTCCTTTCACAATAGCATCCAAAAAATGAAGTATCTAGGAATTAATCTAACAAAAGAATCAGAAGACTTCTACAGTGAAAACTACAGCACTCTGAAAAAAGACATCGAAGAGGATATAAGAAAATGTAAAGATATCCCCTGCTCCTGGGTAGGATGAATCAACGTAATGAAAATGGCCATACTACCAAAACTGCTGTACAGATTCAATGCAATGCCAGTTGAAATTCCAACACTATACTTCACAGAACTTGAAAGAAGAATCCAAAAATTCATTTGGAACCATAATAGACCTAGAATACCAAAAGCCATCCTGGGCAACAGACACATGACAGCGGGTATATGAATTCCCAATTTGAAACTATACTACAAAGACACTGTGATAAAAACAGTATTGTACTGGCCAAAAAATAGACCTGAGGATCAGTGGAACAGATTGAAAGATACAGAAACAACTTCAGATGTACTCAGCACCCTCATCTTTGACAAAGGAGCCAACCATTCCCAGTGGAGGAAAGATAGCCTTTTTAATAAAAGGTGTTGGAAAAACTTTATCTTCACCTGCAAAAGAATAAAACTAGATGCTTATCTTTTACCATGCATTAAATCAAAATCCAAGTGGATTAAAGATCTAAATATTAAAACAGAAACACTAATTATCTAGAGTATATAAAGAACTCACAACAATCAGCCCTCCCAAATATAAGGACCTGATTAAAAAATGGGCATCTGAAATAATCAGACATTTCTTAGACAAAGAAGTAAAAGCAGCAATTAAATATATGAAAAAATGTTCCACATCTCTGGTCATTCAAGAGATGAAGATGAAAACAACATTGAGATTCCACATCAACCCTCAAAGAATGTCTGCTATCAAAATCAAGCAATAACAAATATTGGCAGGGTTGTTGGGAGACTGTTAGTGGGAGTGCAGACTATTGCAACCACTATGTAAATCAATATGGAGATACCTCAAAGAGCTGGGACTAGACGTTCCATTTACCCCAGCCATCCCTCTGCTGGGTATCTTTCCAAAAGAATTAAAAGGATCATATCACAGTGATATATGTGCACCTATGTTTATAGTGGCACAGTTTGTAATAGCTAAAATTTTGATACAGCCCATTTGCCGATCAGTTGGAGAATGGATAAAGAAGATGTGGTTTTTCTATAAAATGGAATACTACTCAGCCATAAAGAATGAGAAATTAGATTCATTCATAGGAAAATGGAAACATATTGAGGATATACTCCTAAGTGAAATAAATAAGTCACACATATGTAGATACCAAATAATTTCTCTGGTGTGAGTAACTACAATGGTACAAAGGATCTTAATGAGATAATTGACAATGTATAATAGGAAGAAAAAGGCTAAAATTGTAGGGACAGTGGGAATGGTAGTAGAACAGTAACAATGGAAATAAAATAATACAAAAAAATGAAAGAATGGAAATAAAATGTTTTTCAATGGAGAGGGGAGAAGCGGTTCAAGGGAAAGCAGAGACAAGGGAAAAAAATGAGAACCAAAACCTATCATGTAAAGGTACAAGATCCCAGTGGTGAATGTAACTGTACTTCATATCCAAAATGTATGAATAAACTCAATGAGAAAAAAAAAGTTTTTCAATTTAAAAAAGTAAAGACAGCAGTAGGATGAATTATTGAGATATCTGGTGTTATAATAAACTAATCTAAATTGTAAAATTATTTCTATAACTTTAAATATTAAATATATATATAAATGTTGATCCCTTTTGCAAAGTTATAGGAAAACAGGATAAATTAATTTAAACCAGTGACATTAGGTTTCTGTAAATTGTGGGACAACCCATCTTGATATAAGTAGAATTTAAAATATAAAATTTTTATATCAAGATATGGAAATGTACAAAATTCAAGATTTTTATGAAGTATTCATTCCTACATTCCCCCAGAAATACATATTATTTTTCTCATCCAAAAATATTTTTACTCATTTCAACTGTGTAGGCTAATACTATGAATTTTTCTGAGATCTCATCATCATAGATATCTTAATATCTTGGTTTTTCAATTATTTTGCTCTTTTTTGAGTTGTACCAACAATAGGTCATTTTGCAATTATGACAGAATAGTGTTGTTCCAGAAGTTTACAAGATAGAATTTTTGTGTCCTTAAAACTTTAACAAGATCATGATGAGATTTAGCTCAGATGTCAACAATGAGTCCAAAGACAAATAACTTCTAGACACTTAGGAAGAAGCATCATGGTTTGTGAGTAATCATGCAGCCTTGAGTTTAATATCTATTAAAAACCTTTCTCAGAGTACTGGTCCTTTCTCTTACAAAATGAATTGAAATATAGTTTGAGTTTTAATTTATTTTTCTTTCTTTTAAAAAATTATTATGTTCCTGTTTTCAGATATGGATTTGCAGTGTCATCAACTGAAATATGAAAAACATTCATAGGAAAGATTTGAAAACCTATCAAAATTTCCTATTTTGGTTCTCTTGATTCAGTCCAAATGACTGCTTTGGCAGTTAATGACAAAGATGAGAAAAGTATGATGTCTATTCCTGTTGACCTAATATTTTAGGTAGTTTTATTTAAAGGAAATAAAATTACATCTTATAGGCATGACTTTAAAAGATAAAGGACTAGCTTGGTAGTAAGTAATGGATATTTTTGTGACGAGATGATTAAAGTTAAAAAAGAAATTCAATAACTTAAAAAATAATTCTTCATAAATTACTGAATTATTTTTTATTGATAATATTTATTTATTGACTATAGATTTTAAAACAAATTTTCTGAAAGTGATTTATGTAGCTAATGATCTTATGTACCACAAAGCAGAAAGTAAGTTTTGAAGGGAAAAATCCTGCATTAAAATCTTTCCAGGTCTTGTGAGTTACTTACATTAAAATTTCAGCAAAAAAATTGCTTAGAATAACAATAATAGCAAAAGGTAAATAGTGCTTACTTTTTTTTCTCATTGAGTTTATTTATACTTTTTAAGTATGCAGTACAGTTACATTTATCATTCAGATCTTGTACTTTACATGACATATCTTGGTTCTCAGTTTTTTCCCCATACCCCTTCCCTCCCTTACCCCCTGCCAACTTTCCCTATTTACAAAAACTTTGCTTCCATTTTTTCATTTTCTCATATTTTTTCTTGTCCCTTTTTTCCTTTCGCCTTCCCTTCCCAATTTCCCTACACCTTTAGACCTTTTCTTCCTATTTCACAATGTCAGTTACACAATTTGGATCATACTTACTCTTTAAGTTTTTCACACCAGAGAAACTATTCCTTATTTACACATGTGACTTATTTATTTCAGTTAAGAGTATGGCCTCAATATGCATCCATTTTCCTATAGGTGTCTAGTTCCTCATTCTTTATCTCTTAGTAGTACTCCATTTTATAGAAAAAAACACATCTTCTTTATCCAGTGTCCAACTGTTGGGCAGTTGGGCTGTTTCCAAATTTTAGCTATTACAAACTGTGCTGCTATTAACATGGGTGTGCATATATCATTACTTTTACCTGAATTAATTTATAGCATAATACTAGATATTTCTAAAATTAATGAAGTATAACTAATTTTTAATTGAGTTTATTGGTACATTTTAGGTACACAAAGCAGTTACATTCATTACTGGGATCTTGAACCTTTACATTACAGGTCTTGATTCTCATTTTTTTCCATTGTCCCTGCCCTCTCTACACCGACCCTATGCCCCTCCCTATTTACAAACACTTTTTTCCTTTTTTTTTTTTTTTTTTGGTACCGGGGAATGAACTCGGGTCCTTATGCTTGCAAGGCAGGCCACCGAACCGGTGAGCTAAATCCCCAAGCCTTTCCATTTTCTCATATTGTTTTCTTTTCCGTTTTTACATTTACCCACTTTCCCTATACATTTACCCTTTTCTTTCTATTTCACATTGCCAATTATCTCATTAGGATCTTATGTACTATTATAGTTTTTTACACCAGAGAAACTATTCGACATTTACATATGTGTGACTTATTTATTTCATTTAGAAGTGTATCCTCAATATGTATCCATTTTCCTATGAATGAACCTAATTTCTCATTCTTTATGGCTGAGTAGTATTCCATTTTGTAGAAAAACCACATCTTTTTCCAGTTTCCAAATGATGGGCAAATGGGCTGTTTCCAAGTTTTAGCTATTACAAAGTGTACTGCTATAAACATAGCTGTGCATATATCACTGGGATATTATTCTTTTAATTCTTTTGGAAAGATACCTAGCAGAGGGATTGCCAGGTCAAATGGATTCTGTAGTCCTAGCTCTTTGAAGTATCTCCATATTGATTTCCACAGTGGTTGCACCAGTCTGCACTTCCAACAACAAGGGAGAAGTGTTCCTTTCTCCCCACAACCTGGCCAACAATTGTTACTGTTTGATTTCTTGATAGCAGCCATTCTTTGTGGGATGAGGTGGGTTCTCAGTGTTGTTTTCATTTACATCTCTCAAATGACCATTGATGTGGAACATTTTTTCATATATTTGCTTGCTGTTTTAATTCTTTGTCTGAGAAGTGTCTGTTCATTTCAGGTCTTTATATTTGGGGGGACAGATTGTTTTGAGCTCTTTATATATTCTAGGTAATAGTCCTTTGTCTGAGGAACAGTTGGTTAAATTTTTTTCTCACATTGTAGGTTGTCTTTTAGTTCTGTTGATGGTTTCTTTTGTAGTGCAGAAGCTTTTTAATAAGATGAGATTCGAGTTGTTGATTCTTTGTGCTAGTTCCCATGCTACTGAGTATTTGTTCATAAAATCTTTTCCTATGCCAATGTTGTCAAGAGTTCTGCCGAACGTATCTTACAGCAAGTTTAGTATTTCTGTTTTAATATTTAGATCTTTAATCCACTTGGATTTTACTTTAGTGCATGGTGAAAGATAAGGGTCCAGTTTTAATCTTTGCAGATTGAGATCCAATTTTTCCAACACCATTTATTAAAGAGGCTATCTTTCCTCCAGTGGGGATGGTCAGCTACTTTTTCAAGGATGATATAGCTTAGCACATCTGGAGTTTTGTGTTTTCCATTCTGTTCCACTGATCCTCAGGCCTGTTTCTTTGGCAGTACCATATTGTTTTTATCACAGTGCCTTTGTAGTATAATTTCAAATTGGGAACTGTTATACTTGCTACCACGTCTCTGTTGCCTAGGATGGCTTTTGCTATTCTAGGTCTATTATGGTTCCAAATGAATTTTTGGATTCTTTTTTCTAGTTCTGCAAAATATAGTGTTGGAATTTCTTTTATTTTAATTGAGATTATCGGTACATTTTAGGTATACAATACAGTTACATTCATTATTGATATTTTGTACTTCTACATGACAGGTCTTGGTTATCATTTTTTGCCCTTGTCCCTGCCCTCCCTTCACCCCCTCCTCCCTTGCACATCTAGAAACACCCATTTCTCATCTTTTCATTTTCTCACATTTTTTCTTTTCCCTCATTACCCTTACCCTACCCATCCCACCTCCCCTACACATTTAGCCCCTTTCTTCCTTAGTGTTGGAATTTCAATTGGCATTGCATTGAATCTGTATAGCAGTTTTGGTAGTATGGCCATTTTCACTATGTTGATTCTTCCAACCCAGGAGCAGGGGATATCTTTGCAGTTTCTTATATCCTCTTCAGACTTTTTTCAGAGTGCTGTAGTTTTCAGTGTAGAATTCTTTTGCTTCTTTTGTTAGTTTGATTCCTATATACTACATTTTTTTGGATGCTATTGTGAAAGGAATTTTTTCCCTAATTTCACTCTCAATGATTCTGTTATTTGTTTATAAGAAGGCTATTGATTTTTGGCTGTTGACCCTGTAGGTACTCTACTGAATATATCGATTGAGTTACGAACTCCTTGGTAGAGTTTTCTGCATCTTCAATGTAGAGTATCATATCATCAGCAAATAATAAGAGTTTTAACTTATTCCTTTCCTATCTTTATTGCTTTAATTTCCTTCTCTTGTCTAATCACTATGATTAGTGTTTCCAGAACTATATCCAAGAGGAGTGGTGATAGTGGGCATCCTTGTCTTGTTCCTGATTTAACATGAAGGTTTTCCATTTTTGGCCCTTTAATATGATGTTGGCTTTTGGTTTTTCATAGATAGCCTTTATTAAGTTGAGATACAGACCATCTATTTCCATTTTTTTAGGCTTTTTATCATGAATGGGTGTGAAATTTTGTCAAATTATTTTTCTACAACTATCAATAGGATCATATGGTTTTTGCCCTTTACTTTGTTTATGTGGTGTATTACATTTGTTGACTTACCTATGTTGAATTATCCTTGCATCCCTGGAATAAATCCAACTTGGTCATGATGTATAATCTTGTTTATGATCCTCTGTATTCTGTTTGCTAGTATCTTATGAAGGATTTTTGCATCTATATTCATTAAGGAGATTGGCCTGGAGTTCTCTTTTCTAGTCACATCTTTCCCTGGTTTGGAAATCAAAGTGATACTTGCTTCCAGGAATGAATTTGGAAGTATAGCTTTCCTTTCAATTTCATTGAAACATTTGAAGAGTAAAGGCAGTAGTTCTCTAAATGTCTTGTAAAATTCAGCAGTGAATCCATCAGGACTTGGGCTGTTCTTTGTTGGTAAGTTTTTAATTACATTTTCAATTTCACTGATTGTAATTGCAATTTTTAAAATTTTTTATCTTCATTCAAGTTTGGTAATTCATAAGCATGTAGAAATCTGTCCATTTCTTCCATGTTTTCCATTTTATTAGAGTACAGGTTCTCACAGTAGGTATTAATGATCCTCTGGATTTCTGTTGGATCTGCTGTGACTTTGCCTTTTTCATTCGTGATTGCATGGATCTGAGGCTTTTCTTTCAATTCTATTTATTCTTTCAAAAATCCAACTCTTTGACTCATTTATTTTTTGTATCATTTTCTTAGTTTCCCTTGCATTGATTTCTGCTCTAACCTTTATAATTTCCTCTCCTGTTTGAACTTAGCAGTTTTCTTGCTCTTCTTTTTATAGGAGTCTAAAGTTCATCATTAGGTTGTTTATTTGAGCTCGCTGTGTTCCTAGGGTGGGTATTCAATGTTATGAATTTTCTACATAGAATTGCTTTCATTGTGTCCCATAGATTCCTGCATGTTGTATTGGCATTTTCATTTATTTGTAAAAACTGTCTGATTTCTTCTTTAATTTCCTCTGTGATCCATTGATTGTTCAGGAGAGTGTTGTTCAATTTCCATGTGTTTGTGAAGTTCCTATAGCTTCTTATACTATTGGTCTCCAGCTTGATTGCACTATTATCTGATAATATATAGGGGATAACTTGGATTCTTTTGCATTTATTCAAACCTGTTCTGTGAGATAGTATGTGGTCTATGTTGGAGAATGAGCTGTGTGCAGCTGAATAGAATGTATATTCTGATTTTGTGTGGTGGAACACGCTATAGAAGTCTATTAAGTCCATGTGTTCAAAAGCTTGGTTCAGTTCTAGTACTTTGTTGTTGATTTTTTGGCTAGATGATCTGTCTATGTATGAAAGTGGGGTATTTAGATCCCCCACTGCAATTGTATTAGTGATTATTTGGTTTTTCATGTTTCTTAATATTGCTTTGATGTAGTTGGGGGCATTAATATTTTTTGCATATATGTTTATGATTGTCATCTCTTCCTCTTTAATTGTTCCCTTTTATAAGGATATAGAGGCCTTCTTTATCTTTTTTAACCAGTTTTGGTTTGAAATTTAGTTTGTCTGTGAATAAGATTGCTACCTCTGCTTTTTTTATGGGCTCCTTTCACATGAAATATTGTTTTCCACCCTTTCTCTTTCAGTCTATGGGCTTCTTTTTGTAACTACATCTGTTTCTAGTACACAACATTATTTTTGGATTTTGCCTCTTAATTCATTATGCCAGTCTATTTCTCTCAATTGGTGAATTGAGGCCACTGAGTTTGATGGTTATAATTAATATTTATTGATTTATTATTGTTATGTTATTGTCCTTTTGTTGACTCTTTACTTTTTCCCCCTCTCCTTTTAATTTCTTGCCTTGCCTATTTGATTTGGTCTATTGGGCATCATGGTGTTGTAATCTTTATTGTCTTTTTCTAGAATATTGTTTAGAGTTGTTTGTAGTTCTGCTTTGCTGTTCATGAAGTTTCTCAGCTGTTCTTTGTCATGGAAATATCTTATTTCCCGATCAATTTGGAAAGAGAGTTTTGCAGGATACATCAGTCTAGGTTGGAGAATGTTTTCTTTTAGGACTGGAAATACCTCACTCCAGGCTTTCTTTGACCTGAGAGTTTGTGTGGAAAAGTCTACTGTTATTTTGATTGGCTTTCCTTTGCATGTGATTTGTTTCTTTTCTCTTACTGCTTGTAGTATTTTGTTCTTCTCTTAGATTTCTGGGATCTTGATTATTATATGTCTAGGTGTAGATTTTTTTTATCATGGGTAGTTGGAGTCCAATATGCCTCACTTATCTATATGTCTAATTCTTCCCTTCTGTTTGGGAAGTTTTCTCTCATTAATTCTGTGAAAAACTTTTTAAAGTCATTTGTATTTTCTTCTGCTACTTCATTGATTCCTATCAGTCTTATGTTATTCTTCTTTGCATCATCTAGGAGTTTTTGGATCAATTTCTTCTGATCCCTTACTGTATTTAAGAGACCTCTCTTTTCATGGTCACTCACTGCCATCCTATATTCTATATCTGACATTCTTTTATTCTGTTGCATATACTTTCAATAGTATTTTTAATCGCCTGGATATCTGTTTGAATCTGTTTTATGGATTCCATTTCTTTCTTATGCTTTTCCTTCATTCCTTCTATCATGGCCCTGAGTTCATCTATTTTTTCTCAGTTTCTGTTCTAGAGTCTCAAATCATGTCTTCCATTTGACTCATCATCTCTATGGTTATGTGGGAAATTATTATTTCTGTTTTAAATTTTTCTAGAACCTGATTGTCCTATTTTGTTACTTCCTGTGCTATGGCTTCTTGGTGCCCTGCTGGTTCACTATCAGACTTTTCATCCTCATTGCCCTACTGTTTGCCATTGGTGAACTGGAAGTCTGTCTTTGTGTCTTGCTTAAGTGTTTTCTCATTTTTATTTTTGTTGTTGGGTTGTCCTTGGTTTAATTTCTGGGTTATACTTAAACCTTCCTGATACAGTTGTGCTTTAGGTTTTGGGTCTCTAAAGACTTATAGACATTCTCATTTTCATAATATCAGAGAAAACAGCTCATTAAATCAATCACAATCCTTTATCCTAATTGATGCAATCAGCAACACAATAGGATCAAGCACAACTTGCAAATTGACCACTTGTGGTAGTCATTAATCTATCACCTTCAAACCATGTCAATGAAATTAAAATCAAGAAGCAGCCCAAAATATGTTTGTAGTGAATAAATTTTTCAATATATCATCTGTACCATTTAGAATGGGGCTTAGACAGAATTAGGACAAGAGGAGTAAATAAGTGAAATAATTGGAGAAGATTTCAAATGAAGGCAGAGGACATCGAATGATCACACAATCTTTAGGAAACTTTTAAATTCAAAAGGGATAGACAGAGAGCAAATATATGGACAAGAATATATTCCTGTAACAGTGTTAGGGGCTCACTTTCCCTTGAAACTATTGACCCTTGAGTGAAGTAAAATGACAGAAGAAAAGAACATAAAGAAAAAATTAAAAATGGTAAAAGAAGAAATGTGAGTTATGCCAGGAGCAGGAGCAGAAAGTAGGATGAGGGATATTATGGTGGAACAGGAGACTGATTCGAAGAAATAGCACAGAATAAAGAATGAATTTGTAGAATGAAATTAGGAAAAGAAAGAAAAAAAAAGACTTTGAAGGCCCTCTTTCAGACTATATGTCTGCTGTTATAATATACAACATGAGCAGCCATTTGCAAAACCAAGTACCCTGATCTCTGCTAGCCAATGGCAGACCCCCACAATGCAGGCTGAGGTCAAACTGACCTCAGCCTGCAAGGCCCAGATTAAGTTCCCTTACCTCCTGAAGGGTTGAACTCCACACAGTTCTACAACAGGTTCCCCCACCATTTCTTTAAAGATGTTCAAAGTTGGGAGCTCAGAAAAATCCCCTTTATGACCACCTCTGCATTTGCAGAGTCAGTCCAAAGAGTGGCACAATCAGGAGGTCTGAGACCGGGGGGGAGGGTGTTACTTTCTTGGTGCTGCCGTGATGGTGGCAGCCCAGGCAGGGGAGTGAGTGGCTACCCAGTCCTCAGATTGGGCCCAAGCTGGCCTTCCTGGTGCTGGAGCAATGGCAGCATTGCAGGCAGGGGAGGGCTCAGCTACCCAGTCCCGTGGATTGGACCTAAGCCCCTACTACTGTTTTTAAATGAATGAAAGGATGTTTCTTGAAGAATTTCTCCTATGTAGGAGAAAATCATCTATTTTCATTCTTATAATAGAGATAGAGATATTTATTTTGATTGTGGCATGATAAAAGTATTAGCATTTTAAATAAATTTTGATTCATGAAGTTATTCTATAGCTGCTCAATAATAGTGAGATATTTGAATGCATCATATATTTCTAAACTACATTAACTAAAGACTTTTCATTTAATTATTCATTTCTGAAATACATACTGGTCTTATGTCACCTTTGTTCAGGTGTAGAGCTAACTTAGGACAAAGTGCAATTTCTTATGCAAAAGATATAAGAATGAAATATTTGTGAAAATATCAAAATACAGTATTGAGAAAACTGTTAAAATTCTTCTGAAAAGCCTTGAAGTATTAAGATGAGATGAGGAATGTTAGGTTTAGATAAGTGCACACATAGAAAAGAAGGAGTAGAGTGATAGTTAAAAATTTCCCAATTAATTTAAAGGGAAGAATGTGGATAATTCTAAACTTATGAAGGGAATAGGCAAGGAAAGAAAAAGAGATAATTTTGATATTATTAAAATTATATATAGAAGAATTGAAAGACTTTAATTAGAATAATATCAGTTCTCATATGAGAAAAGAAAACACATGTACATATATATAAAAATAAAGAGCAAAAACAGAAAAGTAGTGAGATGTTCAAATAATTCTGAATTTTTTATATTTCATTTAAAAAATATTTTACTAAACATGCTGACTAGATATTCTTGTTTGTTATGAAATTTTATTCTATATTTTCACAAAATAAATAATGAACACAGCCAACAACCTGAAATAGTGAAGACAATAGATTTGTATGTAAAAACTGAAAGACTGAGGTGTTTTGAATAAAATATTAAAATCATTAAAGGAAGAAATTTTAATAAAGATGAACAATTTCATTTTGCACATCTTGTCACATCTTTAAAATACAGTACAGAGAATAGGAATTACTTTATTCCAGATTATTTTGTCCTCATCTTTCTCTTTTAGTGATGACATCTGTAAATTTTTTCTAATCTGGTGGTTTTACAGGCTGATGAGAAAGGACATAATCAAGAAAGACTAAGAAAGATCAAACAGCTTTTTGGTGGGATATATTTCATGAGTCTTGCCATCTTGGAAAAATCCCATTTACCAAGATGATGATTTTAGTATTCTTAGAGCGAAAATGTATTTTTCTGTTTTAGTAGGGGAATTTAGTAGCATTCCTTGTGCTAGGGCTGTATCACTGAAATGGATTTTTATTCAGCAAATACATTTTATGATCACTTATGTTCTGTCCCACATTTCAATTAAAAACATCATATTAATATATTTTAAATTTTATACATATACATTGGTTTTATTAAAAATTCTTTAAGTTCAAAACTAAATCAAGGGACAAACATTTTATATAACTGTGATATTCATTGTTATTTCATGGTGTACTACATATATTCATGACATCTTTGTGTACAAGTCTTCTAAGATATGGTTTATGGTAATAATCTTTTGACTCAGGTGTCTGCCTTTTTCTTGCATTCCAGCTACTTGCGATAAGAAGTGCATGTCAAGCTAACAAAATAATCAGTCAAATAGAAGAAAACCATTATTTGCCTTATTATTTCACTTAGGGATGCTCAGGCATCAAATAATGTTGCACACTAAAGTTAGAGGCTTCACATTATGAACTTCTAAGGTAAATTTATAAGTCAATATGTATGTTAAATAAGAATTCTTTATATTCATTTAATGTCTTGTGATCAGACAGAGATATTTCACTAAAAGATTACTATGGCATAGTAAGACGGACATGTAAACATTACAAAGATAATGTCATAATTGTCATGCTAAAATGCTACATATGGCTATGGATCTTAAAATTCTCTTTATAATGTATAACTGTTGTCTGTTAACACTTTTCAGGGATTTAAATACTAAAGCAATCATAGCTGGTAAGAAATAACAGCGCTCTAACTGTGCTTTATATTTCAAAAGTGCATAATGTCCAGACAAAATTATAATAGTTAAGCTCCCTGCTCCCATTACAATGTTAATGTCACTGACTTCTTCTGGTTGTTAAACAATTAAAGTTTAGAGACCAAAACTAGAAAGGTAACTGGGCTAAGAGGACAGCTAATATTTTGGTCCTAATCCCTCAAGGTCAACAAAGATCCAGGACATGAAGCAACCTTTTCTATGAGATCATACATCTTTGGTAAGTCAACCAACCTCCTGAGCAGAGAGATTGCTGGACCAAACCAACAAATATACCATGTACCAAAGGAGGGTCATCAAGAGGGAAAAGTCTCCCATGCTTTCACCAAAAGCAACATGGTCAGGCAAGGCTGTGACCCATCCTGATGGCTGACACTGAAAGAGGAGAGAGAGGCTCTAGGCATGGTTCCATAGTAATGCCTGAGGAGACTTAACTGACCTTGATAGACAGCAAGACGTTGATTTTGATTGACACAAGTCACTCTAACTTGATCTTAAACACCCAGCATAAAATAATAATCAAAAGTATAAAAATAATGTCACAGTAATAAAGCCAAGTATAAAAAATGGCTTCAGTCACTGACCTCTTCTGGCAGTTTCCAGCTATATAAGTATCTGACCACGGTCATGGATCATTAGGAAAAAATTATGGTAAAATTTATGAGCTCAGCTAGAGTTTTATATTCCTTTGCTTAATTTGTCCTTCTCTCTCTCTCTCTCTCTCTCTCTCTCTCTC
>NW_022900950.1:63395985-63441089 GCF_012274545.1 Fukomys damarensis | reverse complement strand
TTGTACCGGGGATTGAACTCGGGTCCTTGCACTTGCAAGGCAGGCCACCGAACCGCTGAGCTAAATCCCTGGCCTCTGTCCTTCAAATTGTCTCTTTCTTCTTACAGCTAAGACTGGAGAGACATAACAAAATAAGAGTCTGAGACAATCACTCAAGATTTCAGTTTCTAAGTGTGACTCTTTCCCCAACCTGCCTTTCCATTGTAGTGCTCATGCTCAGATTATACATGCTCTAATTTCTTAAAAAAACTTGTTTATTCTTACCTTGAGGGTGCCAAACTACAAGCAATCATACAAATGGAACCAATGACAAATGTGCTACACTTCTTTACTGGGATCCATCAGACTGACCTTGTAAACAGCTCATAAATGCTAAACTACAATATGATTTCTAAATCAGATTCTGAAGCTCCCTGGACCTTCCCCTTGTCTTTGTAGGAGACTATTACTAGTTTCTCCTGGTGAAAATATTTGTTGGCTATATTCATAGCAATCCTGATGACCTTATTAATTTGTCTATATATTCATCTTTGGCTCCTCCAGACTCAAAGCTATATGCAGGCCAAGATGACAATGTCTGGCTTCTATCGAGGGCTTTTAGATAGACCCTTCATAGAATAACTCTGACTGCTGATCACAACTATAACCCTTTTCAGCGGGGAGTAGCCAATACTGTCTTTGGCCTTGGCCCACTCATAGCAGTTAGGGGTACTACTTTAGAGGGGAAATATTGTAGATAGGTAAGTTAATTAGATATCTTGTAGGCACTTAGGGCCAGACCTGGTGGAACCAACATGAAGGACAATCAAGCCAACATGAATGACAAAGCCAGCATTGTAAAAGAGGATAAGCTACCACACCCGCATAGCATAACATGAATAACAGTGTTTGGTATCCTAAATGGGATATCTCGTGGACTGTGGACCATGATCTTCCAAGAAAGTCTTGACCCACACTATGCCACCAAATATCCTTACTCAGTCCTTGTAAACTTGTTGAGTGACTTGCTTCTCCATTGGATCTCCCATTTAATCAGCTCCATTTCCTAAGCTCCTATACTTGTAATCTTACTGATTTTTCAGTTTTGTCCACATTGTGGTCTCTCATTGGATCAGTATTACCTAAGCAACTGTACCTGCAATCGTACTAGCTGACTATAGTTTTGTTCTACCTTGAACCTGCCTCACCTCATGGCTTTATCTCATGAAACACCAGCGAGAGGTTGGGTGAGTGTGCAAGCCACGTTTTAGTCCCCCTTCTGTCTCTGTTAGAGAGAAACTATCTTTCCCTTAATTTTTATACTCTTTTCTACTCTTTTATTTCATATGAATTTTAGGATTGTTTTCTTTAGTTCTGTGAGATGTTCTATTGGTATTTTGATTGGGATGACATTCGATTTGTATAACAATTTTGGGAGTATGTTCATTTTCACCATATTGGTTCTGCCTATCCAAGAACAGGGGATATCTTTCCACATTCCAATATTCAATTTGATCTCCTTTTTCAGAGTACTGTGTTCTTCAGTGTATAATTCCTTTACTTTCTTCATTAGATCGATTACAAATAAGTTTTTCTTGATGCTATTGTGAAATGTGTTGTTATTTTGATTTCTCTCTCTGAGTTAACTATTTCTATATAGGAATGCTATTGTTTGAGTATTAACTTTGTATCCTCCCATGCTACCAAATTTAGTTATTAATTCTAAGAGTATTTTGGTGGAGTTTTTGGAGTCTTCTATGTAGAGTATGATATTGTTCACAAATAATGATAAGTTAACTTCTTCCTTTCATATATATTCCTTTCATTTCTTTCTCTTGTCTAATTCTCGGGATGTTTGCAGAACTATACTGAATAAAAGTGGTGATAGTTTGTAGCCTTTTTGCATTCCTGATTTTAGGATGAAAGCTTTCAGTTTTTGATTATTTAGTAAGATATTAGCTATTGGCTTGTCATAGATGGCTTTTTCAAATTGAGATAAAGATCTTCTATTCCAATTTTTTTTAGAGTGTTTATATAACTGGATCTTGGGCTTTTTCAAATGCTTTCTCTGCATGTATTGAGAGGATCATGTGTTTTTTGTCCTTGATTCTGTTATGTTATATATTATATTTATTGATTTACATAAGTTGAAAGATCCCTGGATCCCTGGGATGAATTCTACTTGGATAATTTGCTGCCTTCTGTTTGCCCATAACTTATTAAATGTTTTTGGATCTATTTTCATTAAGGAGATTGGCCTATAGTTCTATTTTAGGGCTAGATCCTTCTTTGGTTTTGATATTAGGGCAATGCTTTCTTCCAGGAATGACTTTGTGGCATCAAATTCTTCTCAATTTTGTTGAAGAGTTTGAGGAATAGTGGCATTAAATCATCTTTAAAGTTCAGAATTCAGAATTCAGCAGTGAATCCATCAGGACCTGGGCTCTTTTTAAAAATTAGTTTTTCACTTAAAAAAAAATTATTCTTCAATTTCAATGACTGATATTGGATTATTTTGTATTTTATATCTTTTTTACATAAATCTTTAATAATTCATATCTATCTAAGCATTTGTCTGTTTTTTCTGAGTTTTCCATCTTATTAGAGTACAAGTTCTCAAAATAGTAATGATCTTCTGGATTTTTGTATGATCTATTGTGATATATGTATATTGGTACCAGGGATCAAACTCAGGACCTTGTGCTTACAAGGCAGGTGGCAGAACCACTGAGCCAAATCCCCAGCCCTTTATGATCTATTATAATTTTGCCCTTTTTATCACTAATTATTATTTGAATGGCAGGATGATTTTAATTAATGCTTTTATAGTGTAAGGTGAGGTGTTGGGGACTTAGGGGTTCTCCTGAGAATACTTTCCACTTATCTCGTTTCATACCTTTACTCCAGTGAGGAATCCAGAAGTAAGGCATGGCTGGCCCAAAGCTGAAGTTCCCCAAAGCAGAGGATGAAGTCAGGTCCCATAAAGAATGAGAAAGTCAGGGCCGGGGATTTAGCTCAGTGGTTCCACTGCCTGCCTTGCAAATGCAAGGTACTGAGTTCGATCACTGATAGCCCCCTCCAAAAAAAGAATGAAGTCAGATAGGAGATGAGTAAGAAGCAGAGTTTCATTTATAATGTTGTGAAGGCAGGGACAAAGCTGCATGTGACAGGGTGGGGAGAGCTCTAAAGGAGCTTCTCAAACTTATGTCTTTGCTCTGCTAAACTTATAGGGGTGAGCTGGTTCCTAAAACTATTTCACTAATTAATTTGTGTATTCTTGGCCCATCAGCATCTTAGCCTTGGTTGCTGGGGTAAGCTAAGAGTCATGGGATCTAGAGGTATCCAGTAAATGTATTTAGGCTGGTCCCTAAAAATAACTGCTCTACACCTATAAAAGTTTCACAAAGGGCAATTTCTAGTGAGCAAGTGATCATTTCTATAACTATTTAGCATATCAGCCAGCCAACTCAGATACTTTATATCCTCCATCCCTGAGTATCTCCTCCTCTAACTGTTCCCACATTTTGGAATTTTAAGAAAAACTTTTTTCTACCATTTCTAAAATTAAATTTTTATTTTTGGTTATCAGATAAAAATTAAATTTTTCATTTTTTGGTTTCTATTTTTACTTCATATTTTAAAATAAATAAATATCAATAAAATAGTAAAAATTCATTTATAGAAACATGTATGTGTGAAATATTTGTAAAACTTATAAAAATCCCATTCCCAATTTTCTTACCCTTAAAATTTTAAATCTTAAAAATCTTACAGACATTGTATAAAATCTTTTAAGAAAAGAAGCAAATTAAATTATTAAAATATAAATATATTACATAAATAATTATATAATTCATCTTATATAAAAGTAACTATTCATGTAAATGTACAGTATATGTACTATTTTTTATTCTTTTGATATAAAATTTGAGTTATTTGTTTCTTCTTTTTTTCTTTCTTCCTTTTTGAATTCCTCTCTCCCATTTTCCCACCCTCCATTCTTGCTCCCTTCTTTACTTCCTTTCTTGGTGTTGAGGATTGAACTCAATACCTTCTACAGGATTTAAACATGAAATATCTCCAAAAAAACATTCATGTATTGCAAATACATAATTTATCACCCATTGTTAAAATAAAGCTAGGAGAGATCAGGCTTTAGTGGAAGGAGTAGGTCACTGTAGGTATAGCTTTAAAGATCTATCTTCTGAAGATCTTTCCTTTTGGCTTTTTTTCCTGGCTACCAGGAAGTGATCAGCTTTCTTCCACAACATTGTTTCTGTCTTGGAGCAACAGACCATGGAGTGAATCATAAACCTCTGAGTCATGAACCTCTGAATCATGAACTGGAATAAATAGTTCCATTTTAAGTTGTGTATATCAGATATTTTGCCCTAGCAATAAAAAATGATTAATACACATACTAAGTATTACTATACATGCCATCACTCTACAACTAAATACATCAAAACCCAGGGTTTACTTTTAATATTTTAATCTGTTAGCCACTTGTTAAATCTGAAGTGAATCCACAAAAATCTCTGAGAAAATATATGTATTTATATTTTGGATAAAGAAAAGTTTATGAGCCAGGCATGGTGGCACCTGCCTGTAATCCCAGCACTTGGGAGGCTGAGGTAGGAGGATTGCTGTGATTTCAAAACTAGCCTGGGCTACATAGTGAGTTCCAAGTCAGTCTCAAATACATAATGAGACCCTGTTTGAAAACGAAAAGGTTTACAAATGGTATATGTTCTAATTATTACACATTGATCACATAGTGGTTCCTAAATATGATAGGCAGAATGACAAATTAGGATTTTGACCAATGGTATATGTTCTGAACATCAGTGGGATTTTGAGAGTAGTATATCTTCCTTAATTAAGTTGTGCAATGGCAGAGTGCATTGATTTCCCTTGCTGGAGTAAAAAATGTAATTGACACGTTATGAAGTGGCCCTGTGGCTAGGATCTAACTGAGGCTTCTAGGAGCTGGGTGGATCTCTGACTCACATCCAGCAAGAAACTGGTAACCTTAGTTTCATAACCAAAAGAAATGGATTCTGCTGATAACCTGAGTAACTGGAATAAGACACAGACACTCAAGTGAGGGCATAGTCCTGGCCAACTTTGAGATAATAACTTGAAAACTGCTAAATGAAAATTTAGCTATTATGCTACCAGATTGCAGATATACAAAAATGTGGAGATAAGAGAAGCATGTTGAAGTTGTGTAAACTTATTACTCAATAACATCAAACTAACATACTCAGTACATTGTGTTTTGTTTTATAATACATAGTGTTTTAATTTTATTATATTTTTAATGTTACTTTAATATATTCCCTTCAATTTCTTTCAAGGAAGTCAATAGTATTTGGATTAATATTTATTTATACTAGGACTTAGGAATGACATTTAGAAAGAAAAAAGATACTAGTATAGCTGTACCTTTCATTTTTATTGTAATATAATTCAAGTATGGGCTGGGGATTGAGCTCAATGATTCCACCACCTGCCTTGCAAGCACGAGGACCCAAATTCAATCCCTGGTACAAATGTGTGTGTGTGTGTGTGTGTGTGTGTGTGTGTGTGTGTGTGTGTGTACAGATAGATAGATATGACAAGTAGATATTAATAATGAATATATAAGCCTTTCTATGAAAAAAATTCATAACAAAAAATTTAGAGAATAACAATGGTAAATAAACTGTGTTATGATCTAAAATGAATATATTTTGACCAATATCTATTCTTCTTGTTTTATGTAGCCATACAAACTGTTGGATGCCTGCCATATATTGTTTGCTAGGCATTTCTAACTCACATTCAAAGGTATATGATTACAATACAAAAATTTTGCAAAATTATATTCAAGACAGATTATACTTTGTGTACATGTTTAAAGAGATTGATATTACATAGTACTACACTCAGATGATTGATTCAGCCTGTGGTATATTTAGATAATTAATATTATATATGTATTTTTTCTGGTACTGCAAATCAAACTCAGAACCTTGCAATGCACTTGCATGATTATTATATTAATAGGAAGCAAAATTTAATTGAATTAGTTAACACTTAGTTTGCTGAGGAATCCTATGAACAATGGATTCTGAAAGGACTGAATATTAAATGTTCAAAATCTATCACATTTTGAATATAACAATTTATTTTAAATATGTGAATTCCATATTCATCTTTAATGAAGACCAAACCAGACTATTTTATATGAAAATTCTGACAATGCTATCTTGAGAGATATGATGTAGATCCTTTCATTAGTACAAGAAGTTCTGCTATCTCTTTTTCCTCCTTCCAGTTCCTTATTTTCCCAACATTATTAGTATAGAGTCAGAAAAAAGGATGGTTATTAAATTTTACTCTTGTGGTACTTGATAAAAATGGATAAAATCACACAGGATGAATTTATATTTTGCTGAAATAGACTAAAGGATAAAACTCAGCTTCTAAAAATATCCATTAAATTTTTGTCCTGTGATTTGAGCGATATTATATTTTTGTGAAAATGAGAATAGAGGGAACCAATATTTGCTTTTAAATACAGAAACAAAATAGAGCTGTAAAGTAGTTTGCTTTGGAGATTTGTAATTTATTGCTCCACATCCAGAAGGAAAAAAAAACTAGCCTAAATTCAAAATTACAAATTTACATTTCAAATAGTGCATTTTATTTATTCCTACAAAATTTTCCATTATTTCTTGTACACTTATATTGCCTTTGAATGAAATTATAGTGAATATATCATAAAACATCTCTTTCGTGGGTGTTTACTTATTTGATATGTTAACATGTCTGAGCATAAACTCATGAAGAGGGAAAAATGTCAAAAAATACAATACAGAATTACGAACTAAATTGTTTATATTTTCAGGGCAGAATTCATTGTCTAAGTGATGTTTCAGTACTATTGAGAATTTTTGTAATTATTGTACATCAAATGAATGCTCACCAAGTAAATCAGAGGACAAATTGGCTTATAAAATATTCCTTATCTCAAAGATAATATAGAATCAAATATTTTTTCCCAAAAATTTTATGCAAATTTTTATGAAATAACAAACAGCAATTTCCAAGATATTTAATGTACAACTCATAACAGTTCATAAAAAACTAGAACTATATTGATGTCCTTGCACTGTAATTCTAAAACATGTAAATTTTATATTAGCAAAATTTTAAAGTGAATTGATGATCTAAGAAAACATTTTACATTAATTCTGGGACTTTGTCCTCTTCTGACAGATTATAAAATAAATGAGATTTTTAAAAGCCAGTTTAATAAGCAAATGCTTGTTTCCTCACAGCTTGTAACATTGTACCCATGTGTTGTATGAATTTATTAAAACAGCAACCTCATTAGCAATAATTTACCATGGAAACAATCTGAAATTTCATTCACACTTCTTTTAACATGATTCAAAGCATTATTCTAAGTACATTAGCTACATCTATCCATTTAATTTTCACAAAAATTGTGTGCATTAAGTGTGGTTATCTTCATGCTGTAGATTAAGGTACTAAAGAAAAATATCCCAAGGGCACACAGCTAGAAAATATCAGTGCCAGAATTCAGACAATGGGTAGTCCCTTCCCCCACTCAAATATTATACTACTTTCAAATACTATATTTGGGGTTGTCTCTTTGAGTCCTAACTCACATATTGAGTGAGTTACTTTAAGTATTTTGAATCATATCTCAATTTTTGTTATTTAATGTAGGATAATCATGGCTATATTTCAGTGATACTTAGAAGATTCTCATGTATGCATTTCATGATTAAGTTTGGTAAAGTTTAAAAATGTCTTACATGTTGTGATTATATTTTGGTCTTTATTTTACTACTCAAAAATAATTTTAAAAAAGAATAGATGTTGACTGGACAATATGTCATTTGGTTAGTATACTTGTATATTTTTTCTAAGATATTGATATACTTAGTATTGAAATTCTGAATTCTTTTATCACTGGGTTAGGTCTCCAGGGCTCCAATAAGAAAATTATTCTATTCTTTTGTAGAATAAATTTAAAGGTTTGCTGACTCTCATCACAGAAAAAGAATTTTCAGGATACATCAGTAAAAGGCATGAGAAGGGTTTACTAAGCACACGTATTAGATTGCACTCAAAAATGGAGTGTGGGTGCACAGAGCATAATGAGACAATTATGAGCCAGATCTGGGTCTATTTATGTGATCTTGGTGATGCCTTCAAGATGGGTGATGTAGAATGTGCATTCCTACTATCAAGTTACCCTTCACCATCTACATGTGTTTATACTGAGATATGACAACAATGTTACCACTTCTCTGAAGATGAAGAAAGCACAATTTAAAGGTAAGAAGGACAAGTCCAGAGCCCAATTTATAGGTTTGCTGTGCCTTTCAGACCTCTAGAAATATTTGTTGAGTAAGTTTCCTGGAAGGGAAAAGTATTGAATGACTTTTGTCTTGAAGCTGCTCATATTTTTAAGTGTAATTTTACCACCTCAATTTTCTTGTCTTCTACCTCACTAGCTTTTCTTCTATCCTAACTCACTTTCACTTATCTGGGTGAAAATGTGGAATATGGACTTTCTAACAAATATGGAAAGTGAATGTATAAAATGATATATAATCATGTGGATTATTCTTGAAAGATATTAAAGGATATCTTAGATACAAAAATTTAAATGGGGCTGGAGATGTGATTCATTGATTGACCTCAAGATTTCTGAGAAGTGCTCCTTGCTCTTTGCAGGAGCACCTCAAAGAAAACCACTTTTTTCTTCTAGTATATGAATTTCCCTTACCAGCACAGGTCTGTAACCCTAGCACTCTGAGAGGCTAGCATAACAATGGAGAATCATAAATTCAAGGCCAGTCACAGCAAGTTAGTGGGACCATATCTCAAAATAAAAACATAAAAGAAGAGTGTGGGAGGTGCCTCATTGTGAAGACGCTGGGCTCAATCTTCAGTACTACAGAACAAATAAACAAATAACAACACCAAATGACAGCATCACACCTGCTTCTACATTTAAACTTTCCTTTGACTCACCCATAAGTAGTAAACTTTCCTTTAACTTGGGTTCTCTCAGTAATTTTTTTGTACTGCTCCTGTTATAGGACTTGGTAGCACCATTTCACAGTGTACCATATTATCTGCTCTGTTTAATATTATGCTTTGTTAAGTGTGGAACATTTTAATTTACCTTATTCGATATGTGCCTGAAGAACTAGGAACTCATAGCTTTATTTATTTTGAAATGAATTAAAGAAGTGTCAAGACCGTACCTTGATTCTTTTAAACTTATATTGTTTGGTTCCCCTTCTTAACAGTGCTAAATTTGCTGTGTATTTCAGGTAGAAGTAACTCTCACTCCCTAAATTCAGAGTGGGTTCTAGATAGGTTGCATAAAATGATTTGTTGAGTATCCCAAATGACCTAAGCTTTTCCAAAAAAGTGCATGTTATATTTGCAGAGGATTCTATCTAGATGTTATCAAAAACATTTATGGGGTCAGAAGTGAGGCTTTTTGGAGGTGGATCAATCTATAGTGTGTGAAAATGAGATTAAGGATGTGGTGCTAGAATTATGGGTGCTCTAGCCTGAGTGTGCCAACTACTAGGATAGATAGCCTAGATAGAATATAAGGGACAGAAAGAGGGCTGCTGCCATTGCTTGCTACTTCTTCACTACCTTACTGCTTTGCTATGCTGCCTTCTGCCTGCCATGAACTGTTTCTCCTCTGTGATGCCCCTCTGCCATGCCATCCTGCCTTGGAGGTAGCAAACTATAAACTGACCTCTACAAAATGTAAGCTACAATAAACCTTTCCTCTTTTGACTTGGGGGGTTGAGTATTTTATTTCAGCAATGAGAAAAATAACTGAGACAACATTGTTTCCTTGGAATGTGAGGAAATACTTTGTCTCCCTGGAAATATAAAACTATTAGGCTAAAACTTGCATTCAGGATTTGGGAATTTAGCCAAATTTATTCACATCAGAGATAGACAGAAAGATAGATGATGGATGGATAGATAGAATTTAAAAACAAGTTTTGATGAGCTATTTGTCATTCTTGATAAAATTCACTCTGGTACTGAAAGTATTTCTGAGCACTCAAATTAATGATTTAGTACATTTCCATTTAAAACAAATTGAGTTAGCTTCACATCATAAAAAACTGGTAAGTAGTTAATGATATTTATAATTTCTACATGAAAATATAAAGAAATGACATATTAGAAATGACCAAGTCTGATAGAGATGCTACATATTTCAAAATTACAGTAAGGGATTTCAAAATATATTATTTTGTAATATATATTTTTCACACACAAATTTAATTGGATCTGTTATCAAATACTGATTGCTCATAGATTCTGGTGTCCTGTGAATAGTAATAAAAAAATTGCAAATGTACATCCAATGGTAAAAGAAAAACAGCTATATTTATTTACAATAGTAAGAAATTGTGCTCATGACAGGTCCACCTGACCAAAACAAACAAACAGACAAACAAGGCACAAACAGAAAAGTTGTGTCAGGATGACAGAAAAATAAGAGGACACTGATAAACCATGCTCTCAGATTTTAAAATATGTGTACCCCACACGGGGTGCCTCTCTATATGTCTCTGGATATGATTGACACAAATAATTGAAAGGGTGCTGAGGCACTATGATATGTATTTCTGTGTTAGAATTCACTGTGATTGAATTACATACATTAGATGAAGACTGTATGTATGAGTCTTAATGAGGTTTGCGTGTGAAAAATGTTACTGCAGGTCAAGCCAGGAGATACAAGTGTGTTCTGGACTGGAGATTTTCTGTGTCTTTGTTATTTTATTTCTGTGTTTCTTAGAAGAATTGAAGAAGGATTGGTCCTGTAGTGTTGCCTAAATTCAAGTGGATGAAAGGGGAATGGCCCCACTTATGGGAGCTGTACTATTTCCCCCCTTAGAGAACTGGTTCCTGAAAATCTTGAAGGGATTCTATAAAAGGAATGACCATTTTCCATGGATACTTCCTGAAATATTGGGGTGCTGGCACTACCTCTGCAAAGATGAAGGAACTCTCACCCTGTCTATTCTCAGGGGTCAGGGGAGCAATATTTATCCTCCAAAGAATTCTTGACAATCTATATATGAGGATGTGCCTTTTGATCCTATATTTGGGCCATCACCAGTACTTTAACAGCTGTCAAACAAGGAGAAACAAAGCTGACTAAAAAAATTAAGTATGCAAGATCTAAGCAACAAGGTTATTATAAGTATTAATAAAAGCCATGTCCAGAACAATAGCCAAGATGCTCAACTCCATATATTTGGCCAGAATATCCATAATATCTTCGGATTGTTCCTGGTGGAATTTAGTAGAGCAGTCAGTCAGCTTCTGTGCTGATCATTCACTGTAATAGACTGATTGCTATAGAAACTACTTATTTTAGAGATAAATATAATCCCTTATTCAGTAGTTAGGAGGTGTGGTCCCCTATGATGTTGTATGGCCACTGCTAGTATTGAAGGTAACAATACACCAGGCAAGTTCACCTTGGGTGTCTGTTAAGTTTTTAAATAGCTGTTGATGACAGGAGACAGATGTGATCAGTTTTAAAGTTTTATGTAAGTAATCACTTCTTATTATCTCTTCTAGAGGCGATGTTTGAATCATCCAGGAGGATCCCAAGAGAAACAGGAAAAAACCCAAAAGAGGTCATGGTATCATTTTAGAGAAGACATTAAGTATGGCAAAGAAGACAGTAGCAAGACTAGCTACACAATTTACTCAGAGGGAAAATAATATTTTACTTATCTCATTCAACAGGTTGTTTGCTATTTTCCTTTCTGAAAATAAATTCAAGGCCATTCACTGGTTTACTAGTGTACAAGGTTTATGCTTTTTTCTTTGGTTTCTGGTCTCAAGTGGCTTGAGTTTCATCCTGTAGACTTGAATCCAACTTTCTATACCTTGTATTTTGATAGCAGAAAAAGTGGCTAGAAGAGTTGTGAAAGAGCCTTTCCATTTGAAAGTGAGTTGGTCCTGAGGCCTACCCTTTTCTCAGGCCTAAATTATTTTTAGTCTCTATGAGCAGAGAAATCTTATTTATATATCACTGGATAGCCTGTTGGAAAGTCCCAGATGGGTCACATGTCAAGGAACTAGGAAATTTTGTTTCAGTGAGTAGGTCAGCTGACAGAGAGCCCCCTCTATTAAACATTTCAAATAGGCTGAGGTTAAGTTTGGATTCATAGGTACACTTGTAACCCTAATAAGGCAAGAAGACATCCAGTCCCTTAGGATGGGTTTTTTTTGACATAGCTTGGTGAAGGTTTTCTTGTAAGTTTGATTGGCTCCCTTAACCTTTTTTGGATAACTGGAATCCAGGTAATACAGAGATGGTACTTAATTCCCAGTGCTTTGGAAAGTTCACATGTGATTTTGGATGTGAAGGAGTGCCTTTGTCTCTCTGAATAAACCTACACAGTCAAAACCTAGTATCACTTTTTAAGGGAAGACATTAACCACATCTAAGTCCTGTTACGAACAGATAAGTAAGGCCTCTATGTACACACTAAAGGTAGAAATATATTGAGATATATGTAGCCCTTACATGTATTCATGTAGGTGAAATCTATCTGCTAATTTTGTTCATGTGAAGATACTCTCTTTTGTATTGGTTCAAGGAATGGGGGAGCATGAGTCTGTGGATAATTGAAGACATAGATAAAACATACCTTACAGGCCTAGATTACAATTTAATGAACTCCAGGCCCTATAAAGGGCCTATGTGCCATAGCAGTAATAGGATCTCACCCTAGGTGGAAGGCATCATGTAGGGAATTAAAAACATCCTACTGCACTCATTGTGGCTAAAACGGTAAGGGTCCCACATAGCAACATCTTCCCTTTTGGACTCCTCCCTCATACTGAGTTGTTTCAAACTATTCTCTAGAGTACACTGGTTCTAAGTCAAGATCCTGGCATTGGACCATGGGGCAAGCTCTTGATGCACTTTATTTTTGGAGCTCAGCCTGTTTGGTGGCTAACTCTGTATTAGAATTATCCTGGGAGGCAAAGTTCAGAGGGGGTGAAGGGAGGGCAGGGACAAGGAGAAAAATGAGAACCAAGATCTATCAAGCAAAGGTACAAGATCCCAATAATGAATGTAACTGTTCTGTATACCAAAAATGTACCAATAAACTCAATTAAAAAAAGAGTGAGAGGCTTAAATTAACCAGGAATGAGCAATTGTTATCTTGTTTGGGAGATTTACTGCCTCAAGCAGGTTCAGGATCCTAGTCTATGTTTTAATGGCTATTGGTGACTCAACAAATATCCCTTTCTTCCCAGATGGCTGCATGTATATATAAGAATACAAAGGCAAATTTGGAGTTAGTGAATAAACTGATCCTCTTGACCTGAGCAAATTGGAAAGCCTGAGTGAGGCCAGTATATCCTGCCTTTTAGGCAAAAGTTCCAAAGTAATGTGCTCTTGCTTCACTCACCTGGCAAGGATGGCCTGTGGTATTACTTGCTCTCCCAAAGCCTTCTTTTGTAAAACTATTACCTTCAGTGAATTACATGGCAACTATCCACTATCCATGCCCACTAACTCACATCAGGGAAGCTGGCATAATTATGTGTAATGGTTTGTTCAAAGTTATTTTATACTTATTTTTAGTTGGGAAGAGATTGGCTAGGTTTAGAATAGTTCAAGACTGAAGAGAGATATTTGGATTTTTCAATAAGTGTGGACAGATCTTTAGTAATACTTTTCTCTAGTCATCCAAAAATGTCCCTTGAGTTCTACCAGAAGCTTAAACTGATGTGGGTTTAGGACTAAGAACTTTTGTCCTATGGTTATCTTTGAAGGTTCCTGAACTAAGAGTGCCATAGGAGCTATTGCTTGTAGGGAGCTAGGCCACCCTTGAATAAGTCTGCCTAGTCACTTGAAAAAAGTAGGTAATGTTTGGTATTACTGCACAAGATGCTGGTTTAGTGCTTTTGTGACTAGTCACTGTATTTCAATAATGAGGAGATAAGAGACTTAGTTAAGTCTGAGATTCTTAATATTACACCTGGTATTAGACTTCAATATTAGACCTGTTTTAAGGCCTAGAAGTCTTCTTGAGTGGATGCTATATATATCAAGGGTTCCATTTCTGGTCCTTTAGTTGCCTCATATTGAAGTTTGACTATGATTTCAAAATGGAGTATGGAAATGCAGAAGGAGCCCACCATTTCCAAGAAAACTCAGGTTCTATTCAGACTCCAGAGGACCCAGATAACAAATTTCCTCTGTTCTCTCAAGGATGGTTTTCTTTTTCCTGGTGTTATGTCATATGATGGTTGAGGAACAACTGACAGAGAAATCTGCCCAATGGTCTCAGTCCTAGCATCCAAGACACAGGTTGCCAGAAATTTGCATTGCAGAGTGGCCCTGAGTAGGGAGAATATATCTCTTCCAATTACTGCTATGAGGAACTTTAGTGTCACCACAAAGGAAACTTGGTAAAGACCTTCCAACCAGCAGATCAGTGTAGAGGTTAAGAAAACTGACTGGCTATCCCCTGTATGGCCCACAACAACTAAGATATGGGATGATAATTCACACCAATAAGATACTCATATCATAGAGTAATATGATTTTTTTGTCTGCTACTTCTAGAGACACTCAAGGCTCCTGCAACATTATGAGACTCTGTTTGTGCTGTAGCTACACTAGCCACCTTGGGCAGCATCATTTGCTGTCCAGGCATGTTTTCCTGGACACTATGGTGGATAATAATATCTCTATATCTCTAATGAGGGAAGCTTCTTGCCAATTTTCAAGGGTTCCCCCTATTCTTACTGGCCTGAAATGGGTTTGGTGGCTTTAAAGGACTTTCATGTGCCCAATTTTCTTGTAGTTTACACTTGAAGCATCCTGATTTATTTCCATCACTCTGGATTATCTGGGGTACCCTTAAGGCTGTGGGCCTTATCATGAGTGCTGTCCATTAGGGGGAGCAAGACTATAGCATGTGTTTTTCTTACTCAAATTCTTTGTTTCTTCTATTTTGTCTTAATTATTAAAGACTGAATAAGCCACATTGAAAAATTGACTGATTAGTACTTGTGGGCCCTGTTGGAGTTCGTGGAACTTTCTCTTAATATGTTCAGCTCATTGAATACTGAAATACTGTCCTAGGGTAATCTGATCTTCCCTAGATTCCACGCCTAAATTAGTGCATTTACTAGTGACTCTTGAAACTGAAGTTGGAAAGCATTTGGATTTTCATCAGAGTCCAGAAATTATTGTAGTTTACATGCTTGGGCATTTCCTGGTACACACCTGCTAAGATGGCCTGGAGGTATAACCTCCCTTTGGCTTCTTCTCCACCTATGTTGTAATCCCACTCAGGCCACTCTCAGGTACAAATAATGCATTAGTTAGCTGATTACCAGAAGATGAAGCCATGAAGGCTTCATCACTAATGTCCTTTGTATCTGTTATAGAACTTTTTTTCTACTATTGTAGAAACAGCAATAAACTAGGATGAACTGGACATCTTGACAGGTCAGAACAAAAGCCATCATTAGATGGAAATCATCAACAAAATTTTATAATGCCCATAAAATTTACCATTTCTCTTTGCATTGCTGAATGTCCAAAACTGAAAAGGGGGATCTGTTCAGACGGTATTCAAGCAGGAAGTCAGATGGATGGGTGAGGTATACCCTAAAATGACACTTGTAGGCAGGAGAATTGCATAAACCTTACAGGCCTTTCCTTGAGTCAATCCCCAATCCATATATGGGGACCTTGAAGGCATCTCCTGGTAGTTCCCCAGGCTGCTCAGTCCCTCAGGGAGTGACCTGGTAAGGCTGAACTCCTTGGGATTCAGTAATAGAAATCTTACAGAGTCTTTCCCTGGGTCACTTTCCACATGAGAAACTTACAGGGCCTCCACTAGGTCTATACCCCTTTCAAATATTACCAGATTGCCTTCTGATTAAGTAGAACTCTTAGGAGGGTCAGAAGTATCTGGTCTTGTGTGTGCACAAGTGCCAATTTATTTTGAACATTTGGATCTACCTCTGTGGGCACTACAGGAGTCTGGGGCCGGGTCACTCTATTGCATGGATGTCTCAGGCCAATTATAAAACTAAAATTACAGCATTCCTTTTCAAGGAGGTATAATAAGAGCTTTTTGCAATGAAACTCTTCAAACCATAATAATTCTCATGCATTTTTGCTTGATGACATCAGAAGAGGACATGTCTGGCGATAAAAGAAAAGTTACAAAATGCAATACCTGAGATTATGCATACTTTTAGATAGTAAAATGTGAGGGCACAGTTATCACAACCAAACAAAAACCAAATAGAATGGAAAGAGAAAGAGAGCTAGAATTAGAGAAGTAACCTCAGGAAGATAGCTATAGATAGCCACTAGAATCCAGCAAAATAAATCACTACAGCCCACTCTCACAGCCAACACTGCTGACACAAAACTGCACTTTAAAAGAATTACAAGTTTTCTTTCTCTTCTCCACATGATGAAATACTAGGCTAGGAATTCCCTCTTGCAGTTCATCAGCACCAGAAAAGCCAATGATTTTGAGTTCCCTAATATATGAGAGCCTCAGGGAGGGCAAGGACAAGAAGGGAATGGGAACTCCTTCATGACAGACTGAGAGAGAAGAAAAGTAAACTTTAGCAAGACACACACTCACTTCTATGAACTCCACCAGGCCCCAGACATGATGCTAACAACTAGCTAGTGGATACCCAAATCCACCCGGTTCAGAGAATGCCACCAACTGCATCCTGCTGGCCTTAAGTCCCAAGTGAAACATAAAGAAAGCAGCCTGGAGAATCCTTGGAGGGCCAAGGTGTCTAGACCTCAGTTCACTGGCTGGCTCAAACCAAGGGTACATGTAAGCTGATCACCTTATGTTGCTTGGCTCAGCTATTTCTCTGAGGAGCATGGAATTCTTAGTCACTGAAAGAGAACTTCCATTGTGCAAGAACCAAAAGCAAAAGCAGGGGGTTTCACAAACACAAACCCACCCAATATGTGGGAGACACATTGGTCCCTACAAATATCAATAATTTTTGCTTCATGGCATAGTCACTGGCCCCCTAGTCTCCACCAATATGGCTATCATTCTAAGTGGTGGTCAACTACCTGTCTCTTGCCCATAGCAAGAATTCTTGGTTACTTGTAAGAAGAAAAAGGCAAAGAAAATCTCCCCTAGGAAAGAGTTATCTTCCTTCCTGGTTCGATTTCTTTGACTGGAGGCTGGTTTCTGTGTCTTGGCTATTGCTGCCTTCCTGGCTCACCAAAAAAATGATACCATATGATAGGTCTGATAGATCCAAGGTTCCTGTGTATGTTAAGCAAAAAATTGTAAATAAGCATCAAATGGTAGAAGAAAAAGCAGCTCCATTTACTGAAGGCAATGAGAAGATAGGAACAGGACAGGTCTTTGCCAACAAAAACAAAAAGATTGCAAGAAGAAAAATGTTGTTGCAGGATAAAAAGGAATAAGAAGAATACAGATAAATGAGGTGTTTGGATTTAAAAAATATATACCCCACCCTGGGTGGTTTGCACTGAGTCTCTGGATAAGATTGACAGAAATGACTGACAGGTTGCTGAGTGATCTCAGGGCCACCATAATACATTCCTCTCCCAGGGTTCTGATTAAATTACATATATGAGATGCAGCTCATGTGTCTTTAATGAATTTCAAGGGGAGAAAGGTAACTGAAAGTCATGCCAGGAGATCTAACATGAAATTTCTCTGACCTAAAATTATAGAGATTTCTTAGGATTTTTTAATTTTTTAAAAAAATTATGCCTCTCATAGAAAAATGGAAGGAGGATTGGCCCTGAAGTGTTGCCCAAATTCAAGTGGGTGGACAGGGAGAGGTCTTCCAATCTCAGTCATGCTAACTTCACTACTAATTGCAGGAAAGTCAATAGTGAAATAAAGCAGTGGGATACCCACTTACAGTTTTAATAATCATACAAAGGTTCTTGTAGGGAAATAGAGGAAAGGACATGATTATTGCTCCCAAACTATTCTTAGTGTAAAACACATCATGTCTAAGCATAGCAGTATTAAGATCATTACAAATTAGTAGACCATACATAAAATTTGAAGCAAAGTGAACATATTTCAATCTTGATGGAGATTGTTAGGGTAACATCAGTCTATCATTGTTATAAATGTTTTACTCTGATTTCATACTTCCTCTTATGTGAACATACACTTTTCATTTAAATTATTGATCAACTGTGGTCTTTTTACATTTGTTAATTACAACCCTGTAGATTTTTTTGAAGAAAGGAATATTAAAAGTTGGAAAAATTATAAGGAATTTTTTAGTTTTAGTTAAAAGTTATCCAAGACAATTGAAGATCAGAAAATATTAATCATTAACTTGGATGTCAGGATATCTAGCTGTTTGCCAGAATCTCTTCAAGTTGAATTTGTGATTTTATCCAAAGAATTAAGCCTTTAGCTCTGATCTCTGGAACACTATAATACCCTAAGGTATTGACAGATTAAAAATTTCTGCGATCTGAGAGTAT
The DNA here is from genome assembly GCF_012274545.1 of Fukomys damarensis. Lineage (NCBI taxonomy): Eukaryota > Metazoa > Chordata > Mammalia > Rodentia > Bathyergidae > Fukomys > Fukomys damarensis. The sequence goes on along the minus strand of NW_022900950.1, from coordinate 63,422,512 downwards.
AAAAATGTTATTTTCTTTAATTCAGGTTTTAGATATTGGACCTGAGATTTTTTTGCCTTTTAAAAGATTTTCCATGCTACTTTCCAGGATGCACAGTTCTCTGAGAAAATGATATCCTCAGTAGAGTCAGAGACACCGCAAGGCTGTTCACTTACAGAAGTAACATGTGACAGCGCAAAGAGGCTGAATCCCAGGTATAAAGAACACTCGAGGCACTTTTTCAGCTCATTTGAGTAAGATTGCTTCACCATAACCATTGCCCTTCTCCAAGTATTGTTTTCTGTTTGACTGAATGCAGGGCCTATAAAGTAACTATTCGTATTTCTCAAATAGCAAAATATGTGAATTTTGTAGGTAGTGATGGTACTGATTCTAATATACTCAACTTTTAAAAAAAATAGATCATTTATGCATAGTCTCGTTACATTGTTCCAAATCATCCATGTTTTTGAATGTAAGAAAATTATAATTTTACTTGAAATGAGAGTACTAAATCATTACACTGCATTTTAGTAAATACAGTGTAAACTCTATATCCTAACCTTGGAATCTGGATATAGGTTTGTTAATGCTTTCATTTTATCATTCAAAAACTACTGAGGATCTAAAGTGATTGATCACACAGTTTGCTAATGGGAAAACATTTTTTATCCATAGCTCCATACATCCCAACACTTCATGCTCTCTCTGCTATATTTACCTGTCCTAGTAAAAAGGATGACATTAGAATCCAATGAGAATAAAGTATATTCTTTCCAATAACTGGCTTATATATGGTGAAAAGTCAGTGTATTCCATTGCAAATAGGACTGGAATTTCATTCACCGGATTTCATACTCCAGATTCTTGGTGATCAGGAATTGAGTACATAGATTATCACTTAAATGAGTACCTTAAATCCCATATTATTTTGCCAGTCGAAAATATTGTGTATGTATTTCATTTTATTCATTGCTAAAGTGTAAGTGTTCTTAAGTGGGAGTATTAAAAATATTCACAAAAATAAAATATGAATAAAATGTAATGAAGGAATTGCACTGAAACTAATTTCTTTTATGCATGCATATTACACACCATGTTTCTGTATATTTATGCTATAAATTTGAAAAAAATAAAATTTAACTAATAAAATCAGAGAAAACCAATCTGTAAAAATAGAAATGTGGTTTCGTTTGATGTCATTAGTATTATTGATATTATTATTTGCATTGATTGATGAACCAAAACCTGCTTTGTATAAAATTACTTGCAGAAAATTTCTTCAATTAATGTAAATTATTGTGAAAGCACTTATTCTGTCCATTCCAAAAATAGAATTGAAGTACTGTTTTTATCTTATTTTTAGTATTAACCTTTATATAGTAATATATCCAAATGCATTTGAACTTTGGGCCTATAAGCTTCTCTTGATTATCTGTAGGACTACAATTTCTTTTTTGAAATTCATTGTGGCAAGTTAGAAATTGAGTTCTGATTGCATTAATAGGTGACATATTCAGTTCTTATTTCACTGTAGTAAGACAAATAAGGGTAGGTAAAGAAAGATACAGAATATTACAGCTAACCCATCACAATTTTAAAATGCAGTATTCAAATTATAAAAATAGTTTAAAGTAATTTTCGCTAATTTACCTTATACTGTTAAAGCAATGTAAAACATAGTGAGACAATTACCTTTTTAAATTCTCATTGTCACAACAAAGGTAGATTTATTAGTTGACAAACATGTTGAGACAAAAATCAATAAGAAACTAACAAAATTACTTCATAATTATATTTCAGAAAGGTTAATTGCATGAGAATATTTTCCAAAGAAACATGTATTGAAATAGGATGTCCTCTAATCCTAAATAAGTAATTTAAAAACTGAAAGATAAAGTATTATAATGAAAATGAATATCTAATACTCTAGAGAGTACTACTTCAAAAATTTTGGCAAATATCATCAAGCCGTTCTGTATTTATCTTTCTTAAATGTAGTAACTCTATGTAATCTGGTGGTAGCAAGTATGTTTCAATAGATTGTGTATTTTACCACTGCCTATTGTGGAATGGTGCCTAGACCAATGGTTTTGCAAGAGTTGTCCAACGAAGAATTAAAATAACTAAAACCATAGCCACAAAACCCAATGATCTTCTTGTTTTGAGGCTTACTGAAACTTACTGAAATGAGTAATTTAACACACTCCATAGTTTGTTCTTTAACAAAAATTCAATGATAAAAATATATCATAGTTTCAAAGCAACTCAGTGGAAATGGAAAGTTATACTATCTGGCAGTGAAAGTGGTGTGGAATAAAATAAAAAAGGATCTACTGAGCATGAATATAGAGTCTCAATTTTTTATTTACCGAAATGTGAAAGGCAATTGATATTTAAATGTTTAATAAATAATTTAATTGAGGCTACAATAATTTAGCTAATTAATTTCAGATCTTGTCATGTACTATAGTAGATATTTTGAATTATGTTTTGTTAAAGAAATTTAAAACTATCAATTAGAGCCAAATAAACTTTTCATGAAAACAACTCTGCAAAACTCCACATTTCTACATCTGCCTTGTTGTGTTCATTTCTTTACTATAGAGGAACTACTGTAATTCTTGTTATCAAATATTCTTCTATACCTGCTTTTTTTTTTGGTACTGGGGATGAACCTCAGGTCCTTATGCTTGCAAGGCAAGTGGAGGAACCAGTGAACTAACTTCCTGGACCCTTCTATACCTGTTTTTAATTACCTTAACCTTCTCAAGAATTTTCTTGATCTTTTACTTCTTTCTTTTTATTCAAACCTTTTATTTCCTTAATTTCTTTCCCACTTATAATTATGATTGAATATTGCCTCCTATATTTTTCTTAAATCTCTTTCACTCATTAAAACATTCATCTTCAGTTTATAAAAGCTTAGAAAACATTGTCTTTGTACTTAGATTTACTTTCCTCGTCATTAATGTTATATATATCAATATATTCTAGCACAAGTTTTGCTCTTTTCATTTGATTCTACTCTTACACTATGCAAAAATATGTCTTGTAAAATCCTAGTCCATCTTATTTTCATTGCTAGTGCCAAAGAATTAAAAATATTAACATTCTTAAAATACTATTTTCCCTTGTGTGTGAAACCAGAGTACCTTAGTTTATCCAAAGCTATCTACTATAACTTTTTGATCTGCATTTCAAATACTGAATTTCTATGCACTCTGTTACTTAATTAGACTATAATCTCTATATTTTCTAACTAAATTATCAAATTTATTTGCACTGAATTGAAGCCAAGTGAAAATTTTTTATATTCATCTATTAAACCATGAATTTTTAAATACTCAAAGTCCAACTTTTATGTGCCATTGACATTTTGATGTCATAAAAATACTACAAATTAGCTTACTTTGAATCTTCTTTCTTTCTATTGTTTTCTATCTCTGTTTTCCTTACTTCTGCAGAATTACATAATTTTTTCTACTACTCTGTCTGATCAGATCAGTCAGATTTTGAACAATTAGTTCTCTTTTCCTGAAATTGTAAATTATCAGTTTGCTTCATATCTTGACCTTTCTTAATTTTCTGTTATCAATTTTAAAATATCCTGCCTTGAGGAAACTTCCTATCACATCTTGAGCTGACTCAGAAATTCATTCACTCCTTTCATTGCAAAATATGATTAATGCCCCTAAATTAATTTACTTGATGATTATCTATATTTGTAATAAAATATTATGCTTCTTGAGATTAAAGACCATAGACACTTGTTCATTGTTATCCAAATAATGCTTAATGTGAAATAATAAATGGATTAATGAAATAGAATTTCTTTTCAATGTTTTCTTAATAAACAATTGTAGGGCTAAGGATTTAGCTCAGTGGTTCCAGCACCTGCCTCATAAGCACAAGGACCCAGGTTTGATCCTCGGTACCAAAAAAAAAAAAAAAGAATTGTAGGTTCCTACTCTTCCAGATTAATTTCCAACCACTGAGCACATTTGTTAGAACTTTAACAATCTTGACTTCTGACACTGACCTTAATGCAAATTAGGACTATTTAAGTATATGACAGATATAGCCCTCAAATGAAATTAGCTATATGGTATATTGGGTTGAATTATTAAAAATTGAGTTTTCTTGAGATCAAAGTCAATCAATAAGCAGGGTACAGAAAGTGGATATTACACCCAAATAAAATGATCTGTAGATCTACTTGAAAGAAGAAAACACATAACGAGTATCAACACTTACTTCCCACAAAATTTCCTTACCTACATCTTCACAACCATGGATATACTCATGCATTGAAATATTTAAAAATTTATTCATTTAGCACAGACCTACAGACTGGTATTGGTTTGGTACCTGATAGGATGGACCAATAAGCAGAAGATGAATAGTGGAAAGTAAATGAGACTTCATCTGTATTTATAGCTACTCCCCATCATTCACATTAATGAAACTTCTTGCTATTGAACTCTGAATTGATTTTGATAGGGTTTTATACAAGATTATCTTTCATAAATCTGAAAATCTTTCTTAATTTATAATTTGAATGGGTTTTGTTTCTGGCCCTACAATAAAAGAGAATCATAGAAAAAGATGCAATAAAACATTTTCAGCAATTCAACAACTTTAAGGAAGGGGCCAGTTGTTTAAGAGGTGTAGACATTTTTGAAGTGTGAAGCTCCTCAGTATGTCTGCCTCATAGATGCTTTTTTAAATTTGCCAAGCCACAGCAGATATTAGTTTATCTCCTGAGAAGATTTGGCCAGTTTATTGAATCCATGAATTGACAAGCATTTGAATACTGAAGCTGTAGTGACTGTTTTACTCAGCTGGCAGACAGCTGCACAGAAGGCACTACAGACATATGCACACCCTTAATTCTGAGTGAAGAACATGGCTGCCAAGCTTTTGTAGTCTTCTCCCTAGTGAACTCAGCTGTAATATGCTCTGGAAATTCTTTGGGTCTACCTAGTTCTTCCAGTTCTACATCTAAAATTAATGCAATATTTAAAACCAGTCAGCTATGTGACTTTCCCCTCCTTGTAAATATGCAGGGGCAAGTGTAGAAGATGATTGGAAGATGAGAGCTTCCTCCTCTCCTCCCTCTTCTTCTTCTTCTTCCTCTTCTTTTTTTTTTTTTTTTTTTTTTTTTTTTTTTTTGTTTTTTTTTTTTAGTTCATTGGTACATTTTAGGTCTACAGTACAGTTACATTCATCATTGGGATCTTGTACCTTTACATGATAGGTCTTGGTTCTCATTTTTTCCCCCTATCCCTGCCCTTCCTTAACCCCCTCTTCCCCTCCCCATTAACAAACACTTCATTTCCATTTTTTCATTTTCTCATATTTTTTCTTTTCCCTTATTCCCTTTCCCCTATCCTTTCCACTTTCCCTACACCTTTAGCCCTTTTCTTCCTATTATACATTGTCAATTATCTCATTAGGATCCTTTGTACCATTATAGTTATTCACACCAGAATTTACATTCCATTGGGATCTTGTACCTTTACATGATAGGTCTTGGTTCTCATTTTTTCCCTTTATCCCTGCCCTTCCTTAACCCCCTCTTCCCCTCCCCATTAACAAACACTTCATTTCCATTTTTTCATTTTCTCATATTTTTTCTTTTCCCTTATTCCCTTTCCCCTATCCTTTCCACTTTCCCTACACCTTTAGCCCTTTTCTTCCTATTATACATTGTCAATTATCTCATTAGGATCCTTTGTACCATTATAGTTATTCACACCAGAGAAACTATTTGATATTTACATGTGTGTGACTTATTTATTTCACTTAGGACTATATCCTCAATATGTATCCATTTTCCTATAAATGAATCTAATTTCTCATTCTTCTTCTTCTTCTTTCTTCTTCCTCTTCTTCTTCTTCTTCTTTTCTTCTTCTTCTTCTTCTTCTTCTTCTTCTTCTTCTTCTTCTTCTTCTTCTTCTTCTTCTTCTTCTTCTTCTTCTTCTTCTTCTTCTTCTTCTTCTTCTTCTTCTTCTTCTTCTTCTTCTTCTTCTTCCCCCTCCCCCTCCCCTCCTCCTCCTCCTCCTCCTTCTCCTCCTCCTTCTTTCTTCTGTCTCCACCTCCTCCTCCTCTTTTTTGTACCTGGGAAGGAACTTGGGACCTTGCACTTGCAAGGCTTGTGGTGGTACCACAGAGCTAAAGCCCCAGCCCAATTTAGGCTTCTTCTTAAGTGAGTAGAGATCCCTCAGTATTTCTTTTTTTACTAATTATGGAAATAACTCACTTATGAAAAGAGTTCTAAGAGATATATGCCAAAACGAATGCAAAAGTGCCTCTTGGTCTTAACTAAAACTACAATTATGAGAAACGGGGAAGTATTGTCTCCTTGACATTTGCCAAGACTCTTTTTCTTTAGGATTGGGAGCTTTTAAATTGAGATTAACAAAAATAGTCTTGGCAAGATTTACTTCTACCTAGGGGTCAGAGAATAAAATTAACAACTAATATTAATGATAAATAATTTTGAAATCATTTATGGTCTAAAAAAATATTTGAATCCGCTTGAGATTCTATAATAAAATAAACTAATTATTGGGGGGAGAAGGAAGAAAGGAAACAGAGTCATGAGCTCAACAGAGCAGTTTTATTTCATAACAAACCTGAGAGGGGTCACTCTGACTTTAGAGACCAGGTCAGTAACTCTCCCACAGGCTATGGGGAGTTTTATGGATTATAGAGGGAGACTCTGGCACTAGAGATCAAGCCAGCAACTCTCCTACAGAGTAGGGAGTCTTTCATAGGTTAATGGGGGTACAGGAATTTCAGCAAAACGGGATTGTGATTACCTGCCAAAGTTGTTTGCCCAAAGACAAGGCTTGGAATTCTACAGGAAGTAGGCTGTTTTCAACAGCAGGACTGAATAAGGAAAAGTTGACATCAATAGCAGGGCTGTATAATGATATGAGTCACTTGGCAGGAGGGTTGATAATCACTAGGTAATCTGTCTTGGGTGTCTTAGAAACAGTAGTAATTTCTCATAAATTTAGAGTTCAGAAAGTATAAGATCAAGTCACTGATATTTTACTGACTGGGGAAGTTTTGCTCCCTGGTTTGTAGATGGTACATTCTACCTTTGATGGAACTAGTCAATGAACTTTTTAAAGCCTTTTTATTTACTTTTTCTTCCCCTTTCATTGGTGTTCTTCTCTGTACTAGAGATTGGATGCATGGCTCTCATGTATGTTGGCAGGAGTTCAAGGAGAGGTTTAATTTTTAGCTCATGCTTTTCAAAGAATTCAGCCTACAGTCATAAAGCTGCAAGGTAAGAACTTTGAGTAGAAGGGCATGGTAGAGTAGTGCTGCTTAGTTTATGATGCTCAGCAAGAGGTAAAGCAGAACAGTGCAGGAGAGGAAAGGGGAAGGGATAAGACACAGATCCCCAGTGTGCAGCTACAGGATTCACCCCAAGCACACCCAGAAGTGTGCATCTCCAATTACCTAGGAAGCCCACAAAGCCAGCAAATAGATCTTAACCATCAAATGAATATATATATTTCATGGAAATATGAAAACCATGGAAATATAACTTTAAAGATTAAATACTGAAATAAAAATACACTTGTACTTAAGTAGCAGTTTTAAAAGATGGCAGATAATGGAGTTAATGAACTAGAGAATAAATAATCACAAACAATACAATCTAGAGAAAAAACAGATTAAAAAAAAAAAGATTCTAACTGACATGTAGGAAGCTGTCAAGCCATCAACATACTTGTAATTAGAGTGCCAGGAAAACAAAAGACAGTATATAAACAGGATGAAATATTTTCATAATAAAAAGGTAGTAGAAAACATTTTGAAATTATTTGAAAAAGAGTTAAGCTTATATCTTCAGCAAATTCAATAATCTCAGAGATAGAATGAAACACATAGAACCTACTTAGGCCAATCACAGTCATGTAGATAAAACCTAAAGATAGAGACAAAAATCTCAAAAGCATCCAAATGGCACATTATATGCTGGACAGCTTATATTTTACAAGTTTGCTCTTCAAGAAGAACAAAAGTAAGAAGAAAATAAAATTGTGCTTTTACTTTTAGAGATAAATAAAATGTCTTCAATGCCATATGTCTATATGTGAGAAAGCCATTCTTTCAAAATGAAAGAAAAGTAGCTAGACATTGTGTACAACACCTGCAAATACAGAACTATGAGAGGCTCAGGCAAGAGTCAGAAATTTGAGTCCATCTTAGGCAACTTAATGAATCATGGAGACCCTATCTCCAAATAAAAAGGTCTGTGCGTATAGCTCACTTAAGAGCTCTAAATTACATCCCTGGTATTATAAAAATAAATAAGCAAACAAACAGACAACAAAAATCCCCCTCATTTCCCTCTCACCAAGGGTCTTCTAACATTGGATTGCTGCTAGTTTAATAAAAGGATTCATATCTCCAAAGTTTGCCTTACTTTGCATACATGTTTTTTTATGGTTTAGGTCTAGAAGTTTCCACAATAGGCTCATGAGTTAAGAAATTTGGCAATGCATTTGGAGGACTAAAACAAATACTAAAAATTTATGCTTATCAAAATATATAATAAAATTGAGGCAAGCTAGACAAGAAAATAATTTACTTGGAAATGAACTGTTGAACAAATGCCCAGAGCAAGAGTATATTAAAATGTTTTATGAGTCAATAAGAAAAAGACAAAATGTTTGTATAAATGCATAAAAATGGTTCAAAGTCTTGAATAGGCACTTAAATATACATAAATGACAAGGAAGCATAAAATTATTAGTTATTACTAAAGTTAAAAATAAAAAGTTATATTGCTATATATCTTTAACAGTTATGAAAAATAAAAAAATAAAAATATCAAACATTAGGAAATACATAAAGCAATCATATCTCATATTTTGATATTGTAAATTCAAAATTGCCCATTTTTGAAATCACTTTGTTGTTCATAAACTAAAAGAAACTTTTATGGTTTTCTTATTGAATCATGGGCATGTATTTATGTAACATAAACTAATCAACTTATTGATAACAACCAGCAATGGAAACAATCAAAATTTTCTTCCACAGGACAATGAATGGGTAAAACTTTGTTTATTCCCAAATGATGCACGACTGAGTGATTTTGAAACAAAGCAAAAAGACCTGTCATGTAAAGGTACAAGATCCCAATGATGAATGTAACTATACTGTATACCTAAAATGTACCAATAAACTCAATGAGAAAAAAGATGAAAATGTGACATAATGTAAATATGAAAATATGTGCTAATGATGTGATACTCCATATAAACTCAGAGAAAAAAGATGAAAATGTGACATAATGTAAATATGAAAATATGTGCTAATGATGTGATACTCCACATAGAAGACCCAAAAAGCTCCATCAAAAGACTTCTAGGCTTAATTGACAGATTTAGTGGAGTAGAAGATCAACACTCAAAAATAAATAGCCTTTTTGTACACAAATAACAGAAACTGATAGAAAAACCAGGGAAACAATTCCTTTCAAAATAGCATCCCCCCCAAAAAAATAAAGAAATATCTAGGAATCACTTTAATGAAGGAAACAAAAGTCCTCTAAAAAATTGAGAACTACAACACTCTAAAGAAAGAGAACAAAGAGGATATGAGAAAATGGAAAGACATCCCCAGCTCCTAGGTAGGAAAAGTCAATGTTGTAAAAATAGCCATACTTCCAAAACTGCTGTATAGATTTAATGTAATCCCACTTGAAATCCCAACAGTATATTTCACAGAACTAGAGAAAACAATCCAAAAATTCTTTTTGAACCAAAAGAGACCTAGAAGAGCTAAAGAAATTCTAGCCACCAGAGACATGTCAAGGGGTATCACAGTTACCAACTTGAAACCATTCTACAAAGCCAGTGTGAAAAAAACAGCATGTTACTGGCAAACAAAAAGATCTGAGAATCAGTGCAACAGATTAGAAGATACAGAAACAACTCCAGAAATGCTAAGCTACCTCATCTTTGACAAAGGAGTCAACCATCCACATTGGACAAAAGATAGCCTCTTTAATAAATAGTGTTGGAAACACTGGAATTCAACCTGCCAAAAATTATAACTAGACCCCTATCTTTTACTGTGCACTAAACTAAAATCCAAGTGGATTAAATATACAAATATTGAAGTAGAAACATTAAACTTGCTGGAAGATAAATTAGGTAAAAGTCTTCAACAGCTTGGCATAGGAAAATATTTTATGAACAAATCCTCAATAACATGGGAACTAGCACAAAGAATCAACAACTGGGATGTCATTTTTTAAAAAAGCTTCTGCACTGCAAGATAAAGTACCAATGGAGAAGTTAAGGGACAACATACAATGTAGGAAAACAATTTTATCAGCTGCTCCTCAAACAAAGAATTACTATCTAGAATATATAAAGAAATTAAAAATATCAGACCCCCAAATATAAAGACCCAATTCAAAAATGGGCATTTGAAATGCACAGACACTTCTCAGAAAAAAAAGTAAATGCAGCAAATAAATATATGAAAAAAATTTCAACATCACTGGTCATTCAAGAGATGCAAATGAAAATCATTCATCAGAGATAGAATGGCTGCTATCCTGACACCAACCAATAAGAAATGCTGACAGAGTTGTGGGGAGAAAGGAATCTTTCTCCATTGTTGGTGAGAGTGCAGACTGGTGCCACCAGTGTGGAAATCAATATGGAGATATCTGAAAAACTATCATTATAGTTCCCATTTGACCCAGCTATTCCTCTGCTGGGTATCTTCCCATTTTAAAAGAATCGTACCACAGCGATATATGTGCACCTGTTTTTAGAGCTGCCTAGTCTGTAATAGCTAAAACTTGGAAGCATACTAATTGCCCATCAGCTGGAGACTGGATAAAGAAGGCATGGTTGGATTTTTATAAAATGGAGTACTACTCAGCCATAAAGAATGAGAAACTAGAGGAAGTTATAGTTAAATGGATGTACATTTAAGCTATACTCAATTGAAATAAATAGGACACACGTGTAACTATCAAATAATTTCTTTGATTTGAAAAGCTGAAAGTTAAATAAGGTCTAAACAGTAAAATAGATAATGTGAAATAGTAAGAAAAGGGGCAAAGGGGAAGGGAAAATGGGAAAAGTGAGAGAAAGGAAAGAAGAGAAAAGAAAAATATAAGAAAAGGAAAAAATAGAAACAAAGCTTCATAAATAGTGAAGGAGGAGTTGAAGGAAGGGCAAGAGAATAGGGAAAAAATAAGAACCAAGATATATCATGTAAAGATACAAGATCCCAATGATGAACATGACTGTATTGTATACCTAAGCTCGACCAATAACCTTAATGGAAAATAAGTGTCTAACTAAGTGTGCAAATATGTTCCTGGGCTAAGAAGACAACTGTATTAAAGAGAATATTGTATGATTCTGTTTATATAACATTTTAGAGCATATAATGACAAATAGATGAATGATAAATAGATGATGTCATTATAGTAGTGACACATTGATGAATGAAAAATTAATAGATTTGATAAGTAGATATCAGTGTAGTAGTTATCTCTGAAAGGATTTTGCATGATGGATTTTTGGAATTATCTGATTTCATGTTTTTATTAGGTGAAGAAAAAGAAGTTTATAGATTTATCAAAATCATAATTTTAATATTTGTGAATTTTAAGTGGAATGATACTGATTGCTAATATAGTAAGGTTATGGATTATTATAGCCTTTTGAATAGATAAAGGGGAGTGATCAAGAAGTACATATAAACAATATGTTTTGACTAGTTACAAGTTTGATGTTAAAGAAAGTATAATTATCTTTCTTCAGAAATCAAATCATGTAGGCTTCATTGATATATAAGAACAACTCTCATCCAAAGTGAGTTTAAATGTTCTGTTGAACATTTTGGTTGAAGTGTCATTAAACATTGATTACATAGTTTAAAAATATCTAAATTTTTATCTTCAAATTATAGAGTAATACACACTGAAATTACATGTTTACATGACTGAAAATTCAGTGTAAAATGCAGTTTTGGTTAAATATGGAGATGTAATTATTTTTTAAAACTTCATAAACATCATCCAACACAATGTTCATCTATCCCTATGTGCAGAATTTGTAATCTTATTTTGTGGTTTTAAAAGTTTCAGGTAGTACAATATTCTATATAATGAGGAGAAAGTTAATGTTAAGTGAAGTTATTCTTTAAACTATGAAATTATTCTTTAAACTATTTAAAGTGTAGTTGAATTTTAATTAATATCAGAGTTGCCCGAGGAATAACGTAGTTGAAAATTGAATATTTATGAATTTAGATTTGTGTAATTTTTTATTTAAAAAATTTGATTCCAGTTTTTTTAATCCACCATTAGCATCCCATTGCTTGGATCTATGTTGGTATTTATAATATCAGTGGAAAATTATCAGAGAAATATTTAACCTCTGAATTTCCACATGTAGAAATCTCAGTTTCCCTTTATTTGATATATTCTGTTGTATTTTGAATTCATTGGAAATGCAGTTCTATGTTGCCTCATGCTTTGCAATAAATCCACACTTTATTTAAAAATCCCCAAAGGCCAAAAATAAATATTCAATAAGTTCATTTTATTTACCTCTGGGCAAAAGTAGTTTGCAAAAGAAAAGTTTCCCTATCAAAGATGAATGTAAATCCAAGGCATTTGTTATTTTACCTGCCTTTAAGTAGTGCTACCTAAGGGTTAAAGAGGAGATAAAATGCTGACTAGCACCCAAAAAAGTGACATAATGCTTAAGAAAAGTGCTTTAAATTGATAAGTAAAAATGAGCAGCTGCATGCACAAATGCAGATTGAAGAAAATTTTACCAGATATACTGGAGTAAAGGTTTCTGTCTACCCTAAAACTCATTTACAAAACCCTATATTAATCCCTTTACAGAATTAAATAGAACTTTCCCCATATGATCCAGCAATTAGGCTCCTTGGTGTATATATTCAAAGGAGTTGAGAATTTAAGTCCATATAAAAGTCAGCATGGTAACGTTTATTGTAACTACCCAAACTTGGAAGATGATATCTATATGTATATATGTATATAATTATATATATATATATATTTTTTTTTTTTTTGAGACAGGGTCTCACTATGTAGTTGAGACTGACCTGGAACTCACTATGTACCCCAGGCTGGTCTCGAACTCACAGAGATACTCCTGTCTCACCTTACAGGTGTGCACCACCACTCCCAGCTTGACAATATATATTTAAAAGGTTAATGGATAAATATAATATGTTACATACAAACAATGGAATATTATTCATAATTGGAAAGAAATGAGCTATGAAGTCATGAAAAGACATAGTAAAACCTTATGTGCATATTATTAGGTGTGGAATCCAATTTGAAAAGGTTATATACTGTATGATTACACTTATGTGACATTCTGCAAACTGCAAAACTCTAGAAACAGTATTTGCCAGAAATTAGAGGGGTGGGAAAACTGAGTAGGTGAAGCAAACAGGACATTTGCAGAAGTGAAAATACTCTCTATAATACTGTACTGGTGGATACATGTCACTGCACATTTTTTCAAACCTATAGAATATGTATTGCCTCATTTTTATTTTGTTTTTTTCTTTTATTGAGTTTATTGGTACATTGTAGGTATATAGTACAGTTACATTCATTATTGGTATCTTGTACCTTTACATGACAGGTGGTCTTGGTTCTCATTTTTTCCCCTTGTTCCTGCCCTCCCTTCACCCCCTCCTCCCCTCTCCATTTACAAACATTTTATTTCCATTTTTTTCATTTTCTCATATTTTTCCCTTATTACATTCCCCCTACCCTTCCCACTTTCCCTACACCTTTAGCCCTTTTCTTCCCCTTTTGCATTGCCTAATTTAAACAGTGGTTTCTAAATGAAATTATCAGTAAATGTCAATTCATTTCTTCTAGCAAAGGAATCTGTTTGAGGAACACTGATAGTGAAAGAGGCTCTTCCAATGTCAGCACAGAGTATATAAACAAATCTCTGTACTTTCATGTGAAATTTTGCTTTAAATCCAAACATGTTCTAAAAATGAAATCTACTTTGAGGAAATGAACTAGGCAGAAAGACATGTTATGTTATCCTCAATGTGATGAAGGTATACATTGGATTTGAGGAGTTAACAAGGTTATGAAACTGGAGCCCTCACAGTGGGATTAATGCTCTTATAAGAATCACAAGTGGCTACATGAGGATGAAAGGAAAAGTGTACTCTCAGCAAGTCAATAATTGGGCCTTTCCAAATGGTGGTTATTCTAGCACCTTCACTTTCCAGATGTCCCACTTCTGGAACTGCGAGAAATAAATATACTCTGTTTACGCCTCTTAGTCTATGATAATTTGTTATAACAGCCCAAAATGATTGACACTAGATAATATAATATTACCATAGTTTTATATTGAATTGAACTGGCAAAAACTCAAAAACATCTAAAGAAAAAAGTAACTATTAGAGAAAAACTCATATCATCTCTATAGATTTTTAATTGGTTTACAAAATGCACTATACAGTTAATACAATGCTTGAATGTCCAAATATTTTAAGAGGGATTAAAAAATACCCACTTATTTATTTTTAACATTCTGTGGAAAGACTCAGAATTTAACCTTAGAAGTATTTGTAATATGTATAAATAAAATTAGATTTAAAAAATCAGAATTTTATAAAAGCTGAGGTTGTCTATAAACTGCATCATAAAAATTATTCCAAAAATTTGAAGTTTATGATGTTATTAGATGAATATAAAATTTTGAATAAAAAAGTATTCAGTCCAAGCTCTATCTGTACTGTGAAATAGTAACTTAAAATTTTATTCAACAACTAGGAAAATAAACTGTGTAGTCTAGAACACATTTGACCTCCTAAAAGATTTCATGTGAACAGCCTATGAAACAAGACTACTGAGTCAAAGGTAAACATAGACATTAGAACAGCCATGTTGTTTGTGGTTTGAAAGAACAAGTTAATGTTGAAATTGGAAATTCTTGACCAACAAATGGAACTATTTTCCCTTTACTTCTCCTTTTTATTTGTGATAAGGAAGAAAGACAGAAAGAAATCATTTAACAGTCAAATCACACATCAATACAGAGTGCTGGACTTCTAAAATCGCATTCATGTCTTAAATAAAGCTGAAGCAATCAGCAATTTGTTATGAAGAATTTAAAGACATTTGATTACTCTTAAAAGATGACCACTGATGGTCTTTGATTTGCTGCATGCAAGGCTTCTAGTAGGATATTATAGCTTCTTCCTCATTAAAAATATAAAAATATTTAATAAATGTTTGTGAGCATGTGACTCATCAAACAATACTTGTGAAAATGGTATAATTTTGCTAATAGGAAAATGTACCACAATAATAATATTTTCTGTCATACAGGACTTGGTTGGTTTGTTTTATGCTATAATTATAGAAGTGCGTATGGAACAAAAATTTTTGTTTGTTTGTTTTAGTACTGGAGATCAAACTTAGGACCTTGCACTTGTGAGGCAGGCAGTTGCACCACTGAGCTAAATCTCCAGCCCCGGACAAAGTTTATTTAAGGATCATATTATTTGTTTTCCTTTAAAAATCAGCATCTGTGAAGTCATCACAATAAATAAAATATTTTTTCTTTAATGAGTAAAGCAAATGATCAAAAATAAGATTTACTTACTATTTTGTTAAATTTATCAATATCTATTTCTTACTCCATGTCTTTAATAAAGTCTTATGGAGAAGCAGGTGGTTGAACCACTGTATAGTTTGAAAATATCTAAATTTTCTGACCACATATTTATGTATGCTTTTGTTTATCTAGTTTAACTTCACCAAATGAATAAACAAATGACTAACATTTTTACCTTATAATCCAGATTCCTTGACTTTGCTTGTTCTCAAGCTCACCCTTCCATTTGCACATTGATAATTAAGCTATTTTCATTTCTTTTCACCTCACTCGATCTTTGTAGACTTTTGCTATGCCACCATGATCTTTGGTCAAAATCGTAATACTAAACTATTATGATAATGTTAGGCAAATACCATATTAACAACTCATTTATGCACCTATTGCTTGGTTTCTTCATGTTTCACAAGAGATTGAAATAAATTGTAATAAAATTCTTCCCAAAATATAACTTCTGCATAGTATTCTCTTTCCATCCAGTCTTCCACTAAAATCCACTCCTGTATGATCCCATTAAACTTAGTCTATGTGTGAATATTATGTCATTATTGTTAATTTCATGTTTTCTCAGTTAATTATGAAAAGAAACTATCTTTTCTTGAGACATTTCTTGGAGTAGTACCTGATATAATTATGCACACCTGAATATTTTGTTCAATAATTAACTAACTATTTTAATTGCTGTTATCTCCATAATATGTACATCCCCTGTTCCACAGAGTGTATTCAAATAAAAAAATTCAGAATTCCATACTAATTATTTTGGAATTTTATTTTAATATTAATTATATTGTAATGTAAATCTCTTTTTCCAAAATGTATATTCATAAAACATTCTAACATTTAATTGTATCAAAATAATCAGAAGGAGAAAAACTTGTGCAAGAAAGAAGTATTAGAAAAGATTACAGATTGGACAAGATTAAGAGAAAAATGTCAGCTTCCCTCTCATATAAAATATGAAAGGCAAGAGAAAGACTAAAGAGAAAAACAGCAATGAAACAGATTTCAAATTGTCCTCAGATGGTTTTGAAATGATGACGGCAGTTGTCAATCAAGTCAGTATGAATGAGGATCTAAGTCACAGTAAGTTTCAGATTAGAGTGCTAACACTTCTTTTTATCCAAGAGCAGAAGTCAGCAGTATTAAATGTTGCAATACACAGAAGAAAAATAAATAATAAGGAAGAAAATAAAAATAGCCTAAGTGACTCAGTATCTCGAACATTCCTAGAGTATGTTACTTTTTGCATTGAATGAAACAGTAGATATTTATTTGTATTTTATAACCCTAATAGTGTACTGACTACTGTCATGGCAAATAGATTCAGTGAAAGCTGTATCTATAATATGTTTGGTGATGTGGAGAATAGTTTCTCATCAAATGAGAATTTTCTTTGAAAAAGGATCATAGGTAGTTTATACCATCTTAATCTGAATAATTTCTATTAATTATTTCAGGTTAAAGTATGACAACAAAATTATCTTTCTAGATTTTATTACTATTATTTTTATTTATTTTTATGAATTTAATTTTTAAAAGTCTATGAAGTGCTTTTTAAAGCAGCAATGTCAAGTGGATAAATTTTAGTCTATTTCTCCTAAAAGACCACTATAACTTTTATCTTGAAGTTTAAAATTGTAGACTTATGAATAACCACTGTTTCTCATATGTTGTTATGAACGTTAAAATGAGAGGGACCAGCTGAGCCAAGTGGCACATGCCTGTAATCCCAGCACTTGGGAGGCTGAGGCACGAGGATTGCCTCAGTTTGAGACCAGCCTGAGCTACATAGTTAGTTCCAGGTCAGGGTAAACTACATAGTGAAACCCTGTCTCAAAAAAAAAAAAAAAAAAAAAGGAAGAGGTGGGGGACATATATTACAGGACTGTTTTATTTAAACAGAATTGAAAATCAAGAAAAAAATATTTGCTGGCCTGACCTACTTCTCTATGGTAATGTTCAAGCCAAATAGCTTTGCCTGGTCACAAGGGTTGGTCACTGCTAATCTTTTCCTTTGATTGCCAGTTAATTATTACAATTTATCTGTTACTTCTACATTTCTCTCATAAGAGATTATTTCATTGACTTGAAAAATAAAATTAGCTCTGTAATTAATTGTGAATTACTAAATATTTAATGAGTAAAGAAATCTGGGTATATGGATACATATTGAGGACATACTCCTAAGTGAAATAAATAAGTCACACATGTCTAAATACTGAATAGTTTCTCTGGTGTGAAAAACTATAACAGTACATAAAATCCTAATGAGATAATTGACATTGTGAAATAGGAAGAAAAGGGCTAAAGGTGTAGGGAAAATGGGAAGGGTAGTGGAAAGGTAATAAGGGAAAAGAAAAATATATAAGAAAATGAAAAAATGGAAATAAAGTGTTTGTAAATGAAGAGGGGAGGAGGGGTGAAGGGAGGGCAGGGACAAGGGGAAAAAATGAGAACCAAGACCTGTCATGTAAAGGTACAAGATCCTAATAATGAATGTAACTGTACTGTATACCTAAAATGTACCAATAAACTCAATAAAAGAAAAAAAAAAGAAATCTGGGTATAATGGTAAGGGAATTTGTGTGTGTGTGTGTGTGTGTTTAAGGAAATGTGAGAGATACAATAATACGAATGAGAGAAAACTAATGAAATTAGAACTTAAAATATTTTAACTTCTTTTTCAAATTCTTGATATTTTTCTGATTTCAAAAGATTTTCTAAAATTGTTCCAGACAATTAACTGTTGTATTCTGTTAAATTACATTATGACACCAAAATAATATGTAACAGAGGCTCCTGATGCAGAGAACAAACAAGTTAATAGAGAGTAAAACTTTCCATTTAAACTCAGTCATAAACTCTTCAGTAGTTTGTGATATATGTTAATAAGTCATAATACTATGTGTTATATGTTTATCTTACTAATATCTATCTGGAATTTAACAAATGCTGAGAAGCTTTAATTTAACCTCTATAATAATTTAAATGTAGGCTTTCTGATATATAACATGATCTGTACATGCAATGCAAATGGCAGAATTAACCCATTGTTCTTGTATATTCCCAATTGATATTTTTCATGCTTCTAATTACAACTTTGCCAAAATTATTTCCTTAGATATAATAATGTTTGCAGCTCTATGAGCCATTTGGAATTATCTCAAGTTGTAACTACTTTATCTTTTAAAGTATAAATTAATATAGGTTATTTGAGGAAATTATTCAAATTGTTATAATATTTTTTCTCATTTATTTTCTATTTATATATGTAAAACATAAATATATATAGTTATATATATAGTCATGTAAATTTGAGTGTTTATATATATATATATATATATTTATCCAAATAAGCACTACAAATTATATATACATATACATATATATCTATATATGTATATGTATATATAATATAAAAGTTAAGGGCTGGGGATTTAGCTCAGTGGTTCTACTGCCTGCCTCACAAGCACAAGGACCTAGGTTCGATCCCCAGTACCAAAAAAAAAAAAAAAAGTCAAACACACCTTTTTATCATTCAGGCATCATACCTTTGATAAAGCCTTTGATTGACATCATTTGCAGCTTTTTCAATACTTAATATGATGGCCAGAGGCAATGTCCAATTTTAGTTTTTTAAGTTAAATTTCATGCCTTGTGCTTTCTTTCTTCAAAATATGATGCAACATTTTGCTCATTCTTTCAGCTTTGTATTTATTTATGCCTTTGTTCCCCGTATCTTTCATGAAATAGGCTTTAGTGTGGAAACTCAGGAAGTCAGACATTTCTCACATGGGATGCTCAATTATTATTGATTTTATTGTATAGCATACATCTATATTAAAACTCATTTATAATACAAAGAAAATGATAATGTATTTATATGTATGAAATGACAAGAAAAATGTTATAAATATTCTGGGTCTTTCCTTTATATGCCACATATATCTCTCTTTTCCCACACCAATAATTCTATATAATACCACATATTTATCTGTAAGTATATATATATATGTTTCTTAAGATACATGACTATATTCTGAGATTTTTCTATCATGTATTTCTTTGTGATCAGCTGTATCTTTTGACTTTTTAAAATAAAATTTTTTCTGTTTACTTTTTCACTTTTTAATTTAGAACTTAATAACATTATTTTGTAACTTTAGAAACTTCTAGGTACCTACTTCTTAAGCAGACCATTATACATTAATAGTCAATTCAAACAATGTTAATAAAAGTTCTAAAACCAGGGATCTTAGAAAAGCCTTTATACTAGTAACTATATCTTGTATTCATTGTAAAGATCATAAAAAAAATTTAAATTCATGCTCTATAAATGTAGATACTACAATACTAATGAAAAATGAGAATCTAAAATGTTTCAGATATGACTTGTTAGGAAAAGATTGTAAGGAAATTAATAAAATAATCAGGCTTCTTCTAACCAGAAAGTACTGAGTTGGAATTATTTTAAGAAAAATTATTATTTCTTCTAGATTTCCAAAAAAGTATTGGAAATGTGCTAAAAGAAAAATGGACCAGAATAATCAACTCACAATACTCTTGAATAATGATTAGAATATCACACATATTATTTTGAAATAAGGATATTCAAGATGAAATGCAGAGAATTCCAAACTTAGAGCTGTATTTACTCACTAGTCTACATGAGATCCATACACATAAAGATTTCCATCTTTGACATGTATTTATCTAGTGACCAAGACATTGATATTACAATTAAATTAGTTTGTATAGGGTGCAGTAGTCATAATAAGAAAAGGAAAGCTTTCTTAGAGAATAACAAAGACATTTTAAAAATCCTCTCTAAAATAAGATTTCAACCCCGTTCCCATGACCATTATTCATTTTACCTCTTTTTAAGTTTGAAGCTGACTTTACAAGTTTGTTTCTCTAAATTTTCTTTCTTTTTCTTTTTTTTTTTTTTTAGTCTTTTTTCTATTTTCTAAGGATAAAGGTTAAGTAACTTCTGTCCAACCTTTCCTAGAACTGATATGCACAGCTTAACATTTTGACTTCTTCTGAGCTGAAATGGAGGCTGGAATAGGCTCACTAAATTCTTCATTTAGGTGCCCCTAGTCATTTCTCCAAGTAACAAACAGTTCCATTTAATGTCTCCCTTAATGGCTCCCTTTAGTAGTCCTATTCATGTTGGTAATATTCATGGCTGCAGTAATAGTCTGTTGTTGCCAAAATAGTCACGGAAGGATTTCCATGCTAAGACCTCTCTTTTCCTGGTAGCCACACCACTTCCACATTTTCATGCCGGAATATGCAGCCGTTCCATTTTTCTACCAAGTATGTAACCTAAATTAATGTCAATGTTCACTTAGTTATGCAGTCTAGTATCATTATTTTGACAAAGAATGTAAATTTTAAATTATTTAATTAAGCTATGTAAAGAAAAATAAAAAGTTTATTTCTTAGACAGGTACACTTTTTTTTCATTATAAGTAATTGTTACCGGGCCGGGGATTTAGCTCAGCAGTTCGGAGGCCTGCCTTGCAAGAGCAAGGACCCGAGTTCAATCCCCAGCACCAAAAACAAAAAACAAAAAAACAAAACAAAAAAAACAAATAAATAATTGTTACCAAAAATATGTGAAATAGTTTATCTGCCACATTTTTTCTTTTTCCCTTTTGTGGGGAAGAATAATTCCCTAGCCCCTTATTCCATCTAGCATGGCCTTAGCCTTTGGCTCTGCATTGGCCAATAGAATTTGAAGAAGTTCGAAATTTACTCAAGGTGGATGCTTTAGATGTTTATTATTATTATTATTGTTGAGGCTGGATTTACTTCCCCTGTGCCTGACAGATAGGAGGTCTTTTATTCCAAAATAAGAAGACATATGGAGGATGGTTGAACTCTTGACCCACACCCAGGAGCAGAGCCATGGAGGTTGACCTGCACCATTTGACATGTTAAATAGTCTCTAAATAAATATGTGTCGTCAAAGATACTCATGTAGCACTGTACGTAATTCAGCAAAATCTGGCCAATTTTTTTTTGTTTGTATGTGTATGAACACAAGTTTTTCAGAGAAACTTGACAAAGTTGAACTGGTTTTTCAACAACAATTTATTTTATCCTCTGTGGTTTAAATCTGTGGGTGGGAAATTACAATAAATTCAGAAACCATGTTTTCCAACCTTTTTTGAATATATATCTATATAGATATATATAGATACATATCTATATAGACATATGTGCCACATGAGAATAGCATACGACTGGAAATTATGCATATCAATGGCAGGGCAATGTAATTAAGGGCCTTAGATGCCATCTCCATGTATTTTTCATCTCTGTGGTAATATTGCAATTCTTATGTGAAGGTAGCAAATTAAAATTGTTGCAGGAACTTGCATCCCATCAAATTCATTTGAAGAAAAGCTATTCTACTGGTCTATAAATCATTGTGAATATTAGAGGTTTCCTTATTGAGTAATAAATTTGCATTATTTTGAGGTATTAAAACTTGGGGATCCCTTTTTTATAGTAGTTAATACATACTAATAAACAGTTATAATCATTTTGCTTCATACTCTTAACAGTTGAAAATATTTTAGTATGGAAGAATATTAGGTAATATAATTGGTGTTTTATTTCTAGTTTTTGTGTTTACAGATATTATTGAGCATTACTGTAAAAATATTCTATTTTAGCTTCCATAGCATTCCTGATCTCGTCCACAAAATATTGCCTAGACACTTGCATCTTTTTCCTTTAATGGGAAGCTAAAAAGACAGCAAACAAAATTGAACATTTCACAGTATTTTCATCACTTGAACCAAGGTAAGTCCTGCTTGTTAGTCAACTTTCTCTGTACTGCTTTTTTTTTTATGCTACTACTTCATTTTTCACCTTGTATTTTATTAATCCCTTATGAATTATTTTATTAAAATTATGATTGATTTCTGCTTTGATAATCTATTTCATAACTATTTGTGGTTGTTAAAATATAATTTATCCTTATACAAACCAATATAAAACATCTCTCCTAAATCCTCTGCATTTTTACTAATCTTCTAATGGTTTGTTTGTAGCAGTTTATTTGTACATCCTTTTTTGTTAGATAAGTTGTCATATTTTCTTAAGATTTTATACAAACATATTAATACAAAAGCAGATTTATTACAATAATTTTTAGCCTACTGATCTTCCTTAATGATCATTAGCAATTTTTGATTTGGTCAATATTGAGAACTTTTGTTATAATCATAATAAATTGCTATTAGTAAATAAAATATGTAGCATACAATATCTAATTTCTCCTTTTCACATAATTATTTGTCTAACTAGAGTTTGAGTTACTAAGTTGTTTGTTAAAATATATATACTTATCAATCAATAATTTCTAAGCTATTCCAGAGCAATACTGATATTCCGAGTACATTCAGGCAGATAAGATTGTTCTGTCATTATTGACTTTTGGGAAATCAATTTCATCTTTTTTGAGATATCTCAAAGATCTTTCTGAGTTTTCTGGTTTGAGCTGTTTGCTTTCAGGCCTGCTTTGAGATATGCAACTTTTTTTGTCACTACCCTGTTTTTCTGGGCCATTTACCTCCATCTTTTTCTTGAAGAAAATTATGGAAAGTAAAAATGTTGGACAAATTGCATACATTGATTTCTTCTATAGTTACACTTCATTTTTTAAATTTAAACTTTTAGAGATTTCAAGATTTGAAATCATATTCATTTAGAATTATAAGTACCCTTTTTCACATTTCTCTGTCTTCAAGTGCCATTGATTGCACTTGAAATACAATCTGATTGCATGTGGATATATGTAGATTTTTTTTTACTCTTGGAAACTCAAGTTCAGCATTTTTTTCCAATTTTCTAGTATTTTCAGGTGATGTATAATATACTCATATAAATCTATTTTCTTTCCACAGTTTGTCACTGTATGCCTTTGCTCCATTTAATTTTGTCAGCTTGAATAGATTGAGTGAATTCGGGGGGGTGTGATTGGATTGTGGCAGCACTAATGTCAGTGATAGGGTTGCTCTTAAAATATTCAATGGTTTAACTATTGATGTGTTTACAGCTCAATGGGCTAGTAGGAGGTAGGTCTAGTTGACTGAAGTGGATGGGGAACGGACCATGGGCACTATTCTCAGGTCCCTTTTTATTGCTGGCTCTTCTGTCTCATACCTTCTTATTCTTTTTAAATTAAGTTTATTGTACATTTTAGGTATACAATACAGTTACATTCATCATTGGGATTTGTACCTTTACATGATATATTTTGGTTCTTATTTTTCTCCATCTTCCTGCCCTCCTTTCAACCCCTCCACCCCTCCCTATTTGCAAAGACTTTCCAATTTTTCCTTTCCCTTTCTTTCCTTTCCTCTACCCCTCCCAATGCCTTACCCCTTTGAACTTTATTCCTATTTCATGTTATCAGTTATACAATTTAATCCTTATTTATACTTATAGTTTATTACACCAGAGAAACAATTCGGTATTTACACATGTGTGACCTATTTTTTCTACATAAGAATATGACCTCAATGTGCATGCATTTAGCTATAAACTTATCTAGTTTCTCATTCTTTATGGCTAGCTAGTACTCCATTTTATATAAAAAAGTATTTATCCAGTCTCTAGTTAAGGGGCAATTGGGTGGTTTCCAAATTTAGGTATTACAAACTGTGCTGCTATAAACATATTTGCCCATATATCATTGTGGTATTATTATTATTTTAATTCTTTTGGGAAAATACCCAGCAGAGGAATAGCTGGGTCAAATGAGACCACTAATCATAGTTTTTGAGGTATTTCCATACAGATTTCCATAGTGGTTGCACTGTCTGCAGTCCCACCAACAATGGAGAATGGTTCCTTTCTCCCCACAACCCCGCCAACATTTGTTATTGTGTGATTTCTTGATAGCAGCCATTCTTTGTGGGGTGAGGTGGAATCTCAGTGTTGTTTTCATCTGCATCTCTCGAATGCCCAGTGATGTGGAACATTTTTTCATTCGTTTATTTGCTGCTTTTACTTCTTTGTTTGAGAAATGTCTGCTCATTTCAAATGTCCATTTTTGAATTAGGTCTTTATATTTGGGGGATCTGATTTTTTTGAGTTCTTTAAATATTCTACACAGTACACCTTTATCTGAGAAGCAGCTGATAATTTTTTTTTTCCCAAATTGCTGGTTGTCTCTTTGTTCTGTTTGTAGTTTCTCTTGCAGTGCAGAAGCTTTTTGAAAAGATGAGATACCAGCTGTTGATTCTTTGTGTAATATTCCCATGTTACTGAGGATTTGTTCATAAAATCTTTTCCTATACCAAGGTCTTCAAGCGTTCTACCTAACTTATCTTCTAGCAAGTTTAATGTTTCTATTTTAATATTTAGATTTTTAATTCACTTTGATCTTAGTTTAGTCCATGTTTCCTTATTCTAACATCTCACTAAACCAAAGCAATGCAGAAAATCTGGTTGTTCTAACACTTCAAGTCTCAATCGTCCTTGCATGCTGAATAAAACTTGAAACAAATTTCATCCACAAATCCACAATTTTTCTCCTTATTCCAGTTTATTCTGTCATCACTGTACATATTCCTATCCTACAGGGCTTTGCTAAAGATAAGTGATAGTAAAAATACCGTAATATATTGACTGTCCAGCACCTCAGCTCAAACACAGTTTTCAAAAACTTACCAGGTAATAAAGGTGATTGTTCTGAGTGGGATGTCTAAGCCAGTGCTTTTCTTACATGTAACAAAGACTCCTGCTCTCTCCACAGGAAATGCAGAAATCCTCACTTATTTTCAAACTCTCTTGATTCAAGTTACTCCAAGGTATATTGCCTAAATAACTTCATACTTCCTTTTGACTTTTACAATGAGAATTTTAATGTTATTAGTATCAAGTGACAAAAAAATCTTAAAAGACTTCATATCAATTTGACTTCAAAAAATCATTCTGACTTCAAGTAAGCTTCATTGGATAAAAAAGGTACCACTAGTAAATTTCTTTATCTAGAAATATTTCTTTCTCTGTATTGTCTAAATATATAGACACTTTGTCAATGGGTTGTGATAAGTATAGATACTGTATCTTCAGATTTACAAATCATTAGTATTATACTACAAAGTATTTCCTAATTCTTTCAACCAAAGCACCCACTCTGGTACATGTTAGATCACTTTACTTATATTAAAGTAAATAATGTTTTCTGACATATGAAACATATGGAATTATAAGATGGCATAATTCTCATAACCAAGAAGAACTCAGCTCAAAACCGGTATTGCATAGAACTACAGAAAGACAGTTCTTTAAGCACCTCCTAATCAAACAAAATTAACCCAATGATACATAATTCTGGCAAACATATTGTTATTAAGTCTTACAATAATCAACAATGTGTCTTTCATTAGCAATACACTATGTTATAAAGTTTTGGAAATAATATAATACTGCTGCAAGTATTTTAATCTTTAAAAAAATTTTCCCATTTGCATGTGTGTTTGAAATTACATGAACCAACTGCAAGCTTTTTGTTTGTTTGTTTTGCTTTATTTTGGGGGCAGGGTCTAGCTGTGTAATGAAGCCTGGCTTTGAATTAATCATGTATTCCAGGATAGCCTCAAATTTGTGGCCATCCTCCTGCCTCATCCCCCTGAGTGCTGGGATTACAGGTGTGTGCCACCATGCCTGGCTACAGGTCTGAATTCTAACAAAATATTTAGAAACTTGTTAAAAATATAAATAATAAATTATTTGAATATTTTCACATAATACACATTTCAACAAAAGTATTTTTTATTAAATCAGATATTAGTTAATATATTAGTTAATATAA